>NC_133160.1:6001403-6358903 GCF_040802235.1 Manis javanica
ACTCTGCCTTGAACCAAAAGTTCTTTAAGACTGCCCCACTGGTCAGGATCATTTCAATTTCACATGATAGAGACTCAAATCAAACAGGTTTAATTTTAAAAAGTTGGCTCATGGGATTAATGGCCTCTGGTATGGCTGGATCCAGGTTTTTAAATAATAGCAACAGGATTCTTCATCTCTTGGCCCCAACTGCGTATTTTTGGTGTTTTTCTAGTAAGCTCCTCTTGTGATGGCCCCAAACAATTTCAGGCTCCATCCTCTAGCTTTCTACCTCTTTTGGTTTGTCTCTAAACAAATGAGCTCATGAATATATAGCCTGTACAAATCGTTACGGCCAGAGGGATGGGTTATGCTGATCCCAGCTATGGATGGAGTCGGCCTTGCGCATCTCCGTGAACTGTGTTGGGGTGGTGTGGTGCCGGGCGGGGCGGCAGAGTTCCCCAAGGAAAAGGGGACCAAAAACAATAGACACCAACTTCAGGGGCTGAAATAAGTTCTGGTAACTTAACTTCATCCATCTCCTTCCTCTAGCTTTCACCTTTTCTTCTCCATTTCTCTTTCTTCATTCAGCCAATAACTATTTGCAAGCTTTCCGTGTGTCAGTTCCTTTGTGTAGAGTAGAAATAGAGTGACAAATAGATTTTACTCCCTCAGTTATCTGAGAACTGAGCACACGTGTAGTGGGTCCTGACTGTACCCACACATGCCATGTTTACCCCTCTGGGCTGGCGCCGTGTTAGGCACAGAAGGGAGAGGGGAAGGAAGATAAATGACTTTGCCCCTGGAGAGGAAATACCAATCACTTAATAGCATTTATGTGCTTACTTATATCACCTTGTGCTAGGCACTTGGTGTGCATCATCCTTCACTGTCACACAGCCCTTTGGGGCTGCCGATGTCAGCACGCCCATTTCTCAGGTGAGGAGGCTGAGGTTCACAGCGTGTAAGTAACCTGCCCAAATTTACCCAGCCAGTGAGCGAGAGAGCCTGGGATTCCAGCTACTTCTATCTACTACTCTACTCTCTTATAAGCAGTTTTGTCTCTCTCTGCATCAGTAATACTCGTTGGATGAGCAAACATGTATTAACTCAATATATATTTGTTAAGCTGTGCTGGATACAGAGGTCCATGCAGGCCCTGGGCTGTAAGAGAGGCAGGACCGCGTCCACTTGTTGCCCACTGCTTATGTGTTTGCACTGAACCAGCCACTCAAGGGTCCCCAGAATGGGGTGGGGGATGCAAGAGCGAAGACGGGAGGAGACCGAAGAGCCAAGGACCGCCCAGGAGAGAGGGAGCCCATGGAAGTGGTTCTGAGGGCTTCGAGACGCATTGAGTCTATAGGTAAGCCATGTCAGGGGAGGGTCATCCTCAGAGACGCCAACTGAGGGAGCTGTTTTCCTCAGTATGTCTCAGAGCAGGAGTCCTGCACATGGTTTGCAGTGTCTCTGGCTCCCTGGAGCTCAACCGTGGGGACTGCAGGGCAGAGGTGGCATGGTGCACCCAGGACAGTGTGAGTGGAGGGAATGAGCAGCTCGGTGGGATCAAATCCTGGAAGTGTGAAGAGGCACCAGTTACCATGAAGCCCGGGCCTGGCTGGCAGATTCCCACTTGACGTGGTGCCTGCACGTGCTACCGTGGAAGGATGTGTGCTGGGGCTGCCGGAACAACATACCCCGGGCTGGGCAGCTTGAGCGACAGACATTTATTGTCTCACAGCTCTGGAGGCTGGAAGTCTGAGACCCACGTGCCGTCAGGGTCGGTTTCTCTGAGGCCTCTCTCCTTGGTGTGCAGATGTGTCTGCCTGCGGCCTGTCCCCCGTGCCTGCGCGTTCCTGGTCTCTTCCTTTGCTTATAAGGACACCAGTCTTTGGACTAGGGCCCCACCCTATGACCTCATCTGACCTTAATTACCTCTTTAAAGGCCCTATCTCCAAGAACAGGCATCCTGGGAGTATGAATTTAGGGTGTGGGGGCACACCGTTAGTGTGATGTAACTTTGCATTTCTTAAACATTTTAAACTACCGATTTTTCCTTGACCCCAGTGCACCTCTTCAGCATCTTGTGGGACTAGTGTTGTGTGGCTCTGCATCTGTTGGTGGTCCCAGCGTCAGGCGCTAGAGAGGGCACCCTTTAAACTTGGCCTCCTGCTCCCCAAGGATGGCTTTGCCCGTCCTCTGAGATGTCAAGGGATTCCTTTGGTCTAACAGTCGTCCCGAGGGACCTGGTGCTGTGACATACACAGAATGGCCGTGCAAAGTCCTGACACATGTTTGGGAGCATTCCGGCTGGAAGGCCAGCTCAGAGTGCTTCCAGCAGGCAGAGCAAGGTGTCCCCTGCATCCTGGACCGTCCCCTGGTGAGCGCTGGCCGTGTGCGGTGAAGAGCTGCCTCCCTGGGACGGTTGGCAGGCCAGCCCCCATGGCTTCTCTCCCAGGGTTTCTCCGGCATTTCCTGGGGGCGGGGTGACCCTTGGGCTGACATGCCGCCTCCTCCGCGTCCTCCCTCAGGTTCCTTTTGCTCGCATCCCCCTTTTTCCCTCCACGTGCAAACCCCACCTCTTTCTTAGGACTGGGAGGAGCCTGAGGCAAGGGACCTGTGCCTCGCGTGCAGGTGTAGGGAGGCCCTCCCGGGGCTGACCCTGCGCCTGGCTCAGCCCTGAGGGCAGGTGGCCCCCCTCACCTCGCACCTGGACACCTACTCGCCTCACCTTGCCCAGCCCTGGGTCTCCCCTTCCCCTCATAATTGTCATACCTGGCTGATCAGCAAGGGCTTCGATTACCCATTAAGCCTGGATTTCAAGTCATTAGCTACAAACAGCATTTTCTTGAGGGCAGGTAGAGTTCAGTCTATAGAAAACACCGTGGCCTGCTGTCTTCCCTTCAGTCCCGCAGAAGGAAAGCACTCTAGGCTAAAAGATGTAAATGTGGTGAAAAACACAAGTTTTCTATACATCAAGACATGTTGTGCATTTATACCATCCAGTTCATGGTGTGAGTCTCTGGTGGAATGGTTGAAAACATAGGATATGGAGTCACACACTTATTAGAATCCCAACACAACCATTTTTTATTAACACGACTTTGACAAATTTATCGTATCCCCGACTGTCAGTTTCTCAGTCTGTTAACCGGTTCCATCCACTTTATAAGGTGGTTGAGGGGATCACATGGAATTGGGGGTTGTTCACAGAGCACATCAGGTAGTACAGTACCTTGAACACGAGGTACTAATGAATAGTTGTTCATCACAGCACGTGTTTGCTTCTATGGCAGGCCTTGTTGTACGCTTTAGAATCGCAGCTGATGCAGTTGTGCACCAGTCCCTGCCCTCGAGTGGCCTGTAGGCCGGTGGGGGATGGAGGAGGATTAAACTAGCAGAAACAGAGCTGGAAAAGTGTCCTATAAGGGGAAGTCTTAATGTTCAAGTGGTCTAAGATAGGGTTTCCCATCTGGACTGGGGATCTGAGGACAGAATCCTGGAGGAAGTGACCTGTAATCAGATTCCTAAAGGATGAGCAGGTGTCAGCCGGGAGTGGGGATTGGAATTGGGGGCGGAGAGCTGGGAGGTGGGGACGTCCCGACTCCGGGGAGACCCTAGGCCAGAATCAAGGCAGCAAACCTAATTGGTTTTTGCCATTTGAACCCTTAGGGATATTTCATTTTAGCTTCACTTTAAATAAAACTGCTAATCGCAGGTGATTTTTAAGTGTATCTTCTGTTTGGGCATTTTCAATAGCATTATTGAACATGAGGCTTTAGAGAAACGGAGTGACATTAGCATATCTAAGAGGAATTCTTTTGGGACTTTGGAAAAGTCATTAATATAGCAGAGAGGAAGTAAAAGACATTTCTGAGCAATTTTCAATTTCATATTCCCATTTCTCCCAGCAGTATTTTGACCTTTCTGTTCTATTTATTTAAAAAATTAAATTTTCGACTGAATTCAGTCTTTCACAATGGGGAGCTCTATTATTGCTGACCTGAGTCAAAGCATAATTCAGTCTTCGGTCCCTCTTTCTCCGGCAATTCAGGTGATGGAAATGCATAGCTTGCTTCTGCAGTTGCTGTAGATGCTGCGTGGATTCGCCCCATCAGCCTCCAAACGCTTCAAATCCAAACTGGAACACGCAGTCCGGGGTCAGTGGCTCTCCCTACTTGGCAATCACAATAATGGCATTACAAAGAAGCAGCATTAATGAGCTGATGTCCTGCTTTCTTGTTTCCAGTCCATTCTTTACACTGTAGCTGGAGTAAACTTAACAAAATCCCACCTTTGTTCACGTTGTCTCCCTGCTTAAAACTCTTCAGTGGCTCCCTATTGCTCATCAGACCAAGAATAAATCCCTTGATATGGCACAGAGCCTTCTGAAGACAACTTTCCTGCCTTGTGTGACACTAATCTCTGTGTTCTAGCCACACTGGTCCTCTTTAGTTCCTAGAGAGTGGGACACGCTCCTTCTGCCTTAGGGCCTTTGCACACATGATTCTCTTGACCTGGGGTGACTGTCTCAGTTTGCTGGGAGTGAGGGGCATCCCAGGATGTGGGGCTTTCAGTGCTAAAACCAGGAAAGTCCTGGGCAAAGCCAGACAAACTGGCCACGCTGCCTGCGAGGGGAACTCTTTCCAATCCCTCTGCCCTCAGCTAACTAGTGCTTTTCCTCTGGCTCACAGTTACCTCCTCCAGGAAGCCTTTCCAGACCACTTGGGCTAGATTAGGACACGTAGTCTGCCAGAAGGCTATTGCTTTCTCCAAAACATTTATTTGAGTTTTAGTCTCATAGTCACACAAAATCCTGTAAAATTAAGGTTTGTCTTTCCCAACAAGGGGCAACTCCAGGAGGGTGGGGACAGTCTGCGTGTGCCGTAAAGTGAGCAAATACAACACAGTGCTGGTACTCCGTAAATATTTGTGCAATAAATGAGCCCCAGTTGACAGCCAGGTACAGTTCTGCGGCTCTTACATAAATGATCTTGTTTTAGTCCCATTTCATGCCTATGAGGTAGATGCTGTTACTGTCTCCATTTAGTAGACAGGGAAGGTGGGTTTACTGAGGTTAGTGATGTGTTTCTGGCCACCCAGCTGGAAAGGTAGACCTTGGACTTGAGTCATGCATGCACTTCTAAGTCTGGAGCCCAAAGGACACTTAACAAAAATACAGGGAGGGTAGTAGGAGATGCCTGCCAGCAGAGGTGTAGGGGTGGGGAGGGGCAGACCACACAGCAGCCTGCAGGCCGTTGTAAGAACTTTGCCCCCTACTCTGGGTGAGGTGGGGACTATTGGGGGATTCCAGATGGAGGAGAGATTTGATCAAGTTCACACTGAAAGAAGTTACGGTGGGTCTGTGCAGTGCAGCTCACCAGGCAGCTTGAGAGGGATTTGCTGGAGGTGCATGTCCTGTGCTGGGTTGCTTACTTGACTGACGCATTCATTTCTGAACAAACACTTGGGTTTGTCTTGGGTTTGTGGCTTGTGCTTGTGGCTGAAGATGAAATGGTAACTGAAGCACGTGACAGCCTTGATGTCATGGAGCTTACGGTCTAGAGGAACCACATTACCAATAAGTAGCCTGTGAAAGCAAACCAACAGAAAGGAATTTCACTCCCTGGTGTCTACCCAGAATAACTGAAAACAGGTATTCATATAAAAAGCTTATACATGAATATTCTTAGCAGCACTATTTACAATAGCTAAGAGGCAGAAGCCACCCAGTTGTCCATCAACTGATGCATGTGATTTATACATATGATGGTACGATGGAATTTTATGCTGCAACATGGATGGACCTTGAAAACACTATGCTAAGTAAAAGAAGCCAGACACAAAGGCCACATATCGTATGATTCCATTTCTATGAAATATCTAGAACAAGTGGAACCATAGAGAAGAGAGCTGATAAGTGGTTATCAGGGCCTAGAGGAAGGGGGGAAGGGAGCAAGACTGCTTAATGGGTAGGGGGTTTCCTTTCGGGGTGATGAGCATGTTTTTGGGCTCCATAGAGGTGATGACTGCCCAGCATTATGAATGTACCAAGTGCCTCTGAATTGAAAATTAAAAAAGACCAAGTAAATCATCATGCCAACAAGTATATATTTTTTAAAGTGCTGTGGAGGAAGTAAATAAGACGCCGTGTTAGAGGGATAGGGTGGTGGGCACCTGGGGTGCATAGGGTGGCCAGAGAAGGCATCTTGGATGTATGTCACGTGAGAAAAAGGGAAGAGCTGTATGTCAGGGTGTTTCCATTTGGCATTGGACACATCATTTGTACACAGATGGAAATTTCTGGACAAATAGACCAGAAACAATAGTGGTTGTTTTGGGGAAAATGAGATAGAGATTTGATCTGGTGTTGAAGGAGGAGGATTTAATTTTTGTTTCTTTTTATTTTACTTTTAGAGAATTGTTTTGTATGGAAAAATATTAAACACATGCATAGATAACTGCATAATGAGTCCTGATGTAGCAGTGGTTCAGCTGTAGCAGTCATTCATTCACTGACTGTCTTATTTCATCCACGTCCCCATAAACCTCTCCCCACCGCATAATATTTGGAAGCAAGTCTTTTTTTTTTGTTAACATACATTCTAGTATATCTTTCTAGAGGAAAGGATTTTTTTTAAAAGATGTAATATTTTAAGTGTGATGATAGTGCAGGTAAAAACAATAATTTTATCCTTGTTTACATATATATTTACAATTTTATTACTTGATTAAAAATTGTTTTTTGTATTTAACTGTTTTAGAAAGGAGGTGGGATTCTTTGGGTTCTTTTCCCTAAAAGTAATCTGCGAAGGCCCTGAGCGCAATGATTCCACTGCCCACCAGCACGGGCCCCACCCCCATCTCAATACTGTGCTTAGGAGAGTGATTCGGTGTCTGATCATTCTAGGTTCAAATCTTACTCTCCCACTTGCTCTTTATCTGACCTTGGGCAGAATCCCTACCTCTTTGAGTTGTGTTTTCCTCACATAAAGTGAGCGTCATGAGTATCTAGCTCATTGTGAGAGTTAAATTTGCAAGAAAGGATATTAGCCTTTTAGCATGGTGGTGAGACATAATGCACATCCCATAAAGGCTTTTTATAACTGGTTGTCCTGTAACATTTCGGTTGCAAATTTGGATTCTGGAGTCCATGTCCCTTATCCGATAGCTGGATAACTTTTCTGAAGGAGTCAAAAGGTGAATATGTGTTCAACTCAAATAAAGCTAAAATTATTACTATGTACTTAATATAAAGCAGTTTTGTATCAGAAAAGTGTGGATGTACCCTAGTTCAGGATGGAGGAGCACAAAATTCTGCAAAGATGTTGAGGTTCAGTTCCCACATACAGCGCTGTCAGCTTGAAAAATAAGGACACGTATTCACTCTTGACTGGAATCTATGCTTGAACTCATAGTGATATGAAAGAAGAGGGGGTCAACCTGACTCCCACAGCATCCTAACCAGCTGCCCTTCCCCTTGGGGGGATGGATCAGCTCAGGCAGTAAATGAAGAACGTTTTTCTGTGGCTTTGATGTGCAAAGGATGGAGTGATGTTATCGGGGCTGGAAATTCTGGAATCCTGTTGAACAGTGAATTTGAGGAGAAAGTCGGTCCTTTTCCTTTCTTCAAGCATCGTCCCTTTTATGCCAAGCATGGGGGTTGCCCGCCAATTGGGGCCTAATAACACTGCCCATTAGAGGCATGTCTTTAAGTGAAAAGATGTATTAAAGCACTTAGCATTGTACCCGAAGCAGAGTACTTGTGCAGAAAGAGGTAGATGTTGTTGTTATAATTGTCATTGTGATCATGACTGTATGTGCACAGGTAACTATGACACAGGCAGAGAACAACAGTACCTTATGAAAATACACATGAGGTGGGCGAGAGTTTGGAGAATAGGTTTGCTTTCAAATTGAACGTAGATAGCAAAGGTCTGGAGGAAAGGAAATTAAAAGTCATTCTAGTGTATCAATGATAGCGTAATAAAAAAAAAAGTGATTCTAAAAGGAGGCAGAATTTCAGAGGACCCCTGAATGGTGGGATGTATTTAGACACGCGATGATGAGGAGAAGATGCAAAAACCAGTGTGAGAAGAGGCGTCATGAGGTGTGCGTAGGAGCTTTGGCTTAGCTGGGATGTGGATCCCATGAGGAGAGAACTGGAAGAATTAACAGGAATTGCAGATCCTGGCTGAGTCGTGAAAGGCCTTTAGTTAAAGGCTGAGAGGTATGGGATTTGATCTCCAGGTCAGCGGTTCCCTCTTGACACCCCTGATGGATAACATTCACATAATGCAAGAACCAGGGTTTGTTTGATGCAATGTGATTCTATGCTTTTCTCTTTCATTCAAAGGAGCATATTGGAAGGCAAGGGAGTGACAATGACATTTTCATAGGGATGGACCCACCTGGTTCATCATTTCCAAACTTTGGGATTCTAATTGCAATTTAGAGGCAGTCAGTTATATAGTGGTCAAGAAGAGGACCTCAGGGACCAGATGGCCTGGGTTGATTCTTAGCACCTCTGCTTGCTACCAGGATGACCCTGGGCACATTACTTAATTCCTCTGTGCCTCTATGTTCTCATCTGTCACAGGGGAACAATACTACCTACATCGCAGGATTATTGGGAGGATTAAGTGAAGAACTGCATGTGACTTGCTTGGAGTAGAGTATGTGCTGTGGGCGTGTTAGCTACTACAGCTTATAAGTTTCTGATACCTAATGGGTGCTGGAAGCTACTTTCTCTCAGCTGAAGGATTTTGAGTAGGGTGATGGCAAGATCAAAGGGCTGAATAGGCAAGAGTACACAGCAGATTAAGAATGTGGTGGATTCTGGAGTCAGCCTTTGTTTGAATCCTGATGTTTCCCCTCACTGGCTGTGACCTCGGGTCAGGAGAATAAATTCTGTAAGCCCAGTTCCCTTCCTTATCTGTAAAATGAATACAATGATGAAAACACCGACTTCACACTCTGATTGTGAGGATTTAGTGAGATGGTGCATGTGAAACACCTATCAGAGTCCTAGGGAATCTATTAGCTACATTGCTGTGTAACAAATTACCACAAACTTTGCAGCTTAGAACAGCAAACACAGTTATTTCTCACAGGTTCTGCAGGTCCTCTAGCTAGGTCCTTTGCAAGGCTACAATGAAGGTGTCAGCCAGGGCTGGGTTTTCATCAGAAGGTTGACTTGGGAAGGATACATACCCAACTCCCGTGGTTGTTGGCAGGATCCACTTTCTTGCTGATTCTCGGCTGCTTGCTCGTTGTTGACCGGAGACTCCTTAGTGCCTTGACACATGGATCTCCCTTGAAATGACTTCATCAGAGTCAGCAAGGGAGACACCTCTTACTAAAGTGGGCATTGCAGTCTTATCTAATATAATTGCATACATGTCATCATGTCATTCTGTCACCTTCATATTTGCTTGGTTGAAAGCAATTCACAGGTCTTGCCTGTGTGCAAAGATAGGGACCATCAAAGGTGTGAACATCTGAAGCCTGGGATTGTGACAGCACCTTAGAGTCTTGTCACCGCATACATAGTAAATACCTAACACATTCTTTAAAAAATTAGTTTGGCAAACAGAAAGCATCTGGAGGACGGGAGTTAACTCATTTTATGGTGGGTTCTTATTAAATACTGTTTGGATAAATGACAAATATAAATTTCCCAGAATGCTTTTCCTGCCCAATAAGTAGAATTGTGTGGTTCCAGATGGGGCTGTATCAGTAAGTACAGGCTTGGTATGATGTAGTAACTGAAACAATGTAAAAATCTCAGTGCTAAGTAAAAGTGTTTTATTTCTTGTTTATTCTACATATCTGTTGAGGGATGGCTGGGGGATCTACTATCTTTACTCTGGGACCCCCTTGTGGAAGAGCCATTATTTGGAATACCGTTGGTGACTATGGCAGAAGAAAAGGGGGAGTGTTGAGGGGTCTTAACCTAGTAAATAAGTTGTTGGTCCCAAAGTGCGTCACCTTACTTCCATCCATGCTTATTGGCCAGAAATAATCCCATGGGCCCCCCCATACCAGGAGACAAAGCAGTATAATCAATTCACGCACTTAAGAGGCAGAGAGCCAGGGTACTTGGGGTCTATCCCCGCTGACCACCCCAGATTGGTAATACAGGCAGATCAAAGAACGAGTGTTCTAACTATCTAGCAGTGTGTGTAAGTGAGGGATATTCTCCATCGGACATTCCAGACCGATTCTCTGCCCTTCTGAGAACCCTTTGCTGTGTGCCCCAGGGTAATGATCTCCACAGCATACGTCACCTGGGCTCCCTCTAACCTCTGGCTTCTGCTTGGATTCACCTGAAAGAAGCACTTGTAGGAGGTTGCAGGGAGAAGAAGAGAAATTGGTTGTTTCTTTTATTTTCTCTTTCCTCTTGTCCACAGCTTCTGTCAGGCAGCCCCTCTCTCACAGCTAGAGCTTTAGGTGCATTCTGCTAACATCTCCTTTAATTTGCATCTTAAGGTGGCACAGTTGTACCCCCTGTGCCAGGGCCTGGCTACTGCCCTGTCCTTTTTTCGCTTCTGAAAACCCTGCCCACAGTGTGTAAAAAATGTCTTTGCTGACTTTCCTCCATTACCCCCTTGAATGGGCTGTTCTCTGCTGCCATCCTGGCTGATCCCTCTGACTGCCTGCTTTAGGGCAACCGCAGCACAATATAAACACTTTATGTTTCCTGCTTTGAATTTCAGGCATGTGGTTTGCTATCAAGTTATATGGAGGCTATTTGAAAATGCTTACACTAAAGATCTCCCAGAAAACCCCCTGGCTGGAAACTGCGGTCTGCCCAGTCTCAGATCTAGTTTTTCATATGGGAAGATTCCTGCTGAGCAATCTCATACCCACAAGCATCTGTGACTGTTTTCACGAGGCACCTATTTTCTTGACAGTAAACTCTAAATTTTTAATATCTGGATAACACATCTAACTTTTCTGAGCCTGAAGTCAACTGGAAAGAGCTAAGAAGGTTAAAATGGTGCGGCCAATGGCACAAATGGCTGCAGTGCTTCACTTGTTCCTGTATTCATGCCTGTTGCAGCTGGTTTGCAGTTCCTCCCTCTTAACAGGCAGAATACTTTTCCCTGCTCCTGGACCTTGGGTCTGCATGATTTGCTTTGGTTAGTGAAATATTAGTGGGCATGGTGAGACCAAAGTCCTAAAAAAGGGCTTATGTGATTTGACTGGCCCCTTGCACCTCAGCCAGTGCCACGAAAATGCCGTGTCTGGGCTGGCCAAGGAAGACGACGGAAGACATACGGAACAGAGACAAACTGCCCTCATTGATACCAGTCTTGCTCCGCCGACTCCCCACATGTGAGGGCTCAGCTGAGGGCAGTAGGCAGAGTCACCGGGCAGAACCACAGCCTGCAAACCTGTGACAACAGATGAATGATTGGCGGTTTGTTATGCAGAATTACTGTGGCCGTAGAAAACCGATCTAAGTAGTGATGAGAAACAAAGTGATACTCCACACTTCATTCTTTTATTCATTCTTTTATTCATTCATTCATTCATTCTTTTATTCATAAGTCAGTACAGCCTTTCTTGTCTATTCATTCTTTTATACATACCCTGTGGAAGGCACTGGGGAGAGGGTCACAAATAAGCCGAGACACGGTCCCTGACTTCCAGTCCACCTCCTCTTTGGCAGGCTCATCCCTTGGGGTTTCACGCACCATGGATGAAACCCGGTCTTGTGTCATGCTGCACCTTCTCCTGGGCTGTGTGTAGTCAGGGTGTTTTTATTGCAAGTGAAAGAAACCCAATCAAATTGACTTATGGAAAAAAAAAGGACTTATTGACTCGTGTAACTGAGAAGACAGGGGAAGGTTACTGATGTGTAGCTGCATTCAGTGTCACGAAGACTCTACCTATGTCCGTTTGTTCAGACTGCTTCCTTCTTGGCTGGTCGTCATCCTAGGGCTGGCTCAGATTTCAGAGAGCCCTTTGGCAGCATCTCTGCACTAATAATTTCCACAGTAGTCTTGTCACTGGGTGGGCATGTACCACCTGCTCATTTGTACCAGTAGGAGGCTGATGGTAATGCCTGGGACAGGCATGTATCCCTAGAGTCTGGTCAGGGTGGGGTCAGCCCACCAAACCACATTGCCTGAGAGAGGGGTGAGGTGGGTTTCCAAGATGGAAGGAAAAGGAAGGTGCTGCCATTAGTAAAAGACAGATGAGAGCTCGAGGTGTAAGACAGACAGAACCTTGCCGGTGTGCAAAGCATCACAGATTTAATTATGTAACAGTTTATGCCTTTCCCTGTATTTCTCGCCCCTTTGGTTACGGTCTCCATGAAGCCCACAGTGTGCCTCTGTTTTGCTCACTTTTGGATTTCTAGCACCCTAAATGGGGTGGTATGTGATCGGAGGTCATTATTTCTGATATGACTAAATGAACCTTAGAGTCTGTTGGGAGGAGATTAAAGTAAAACATGGTTAAACTCAACGACTTAACTCAGTTTTGAATGGCAAGAAAACACAGAAAATCATGTTGCTAAACATCATAGCACTATGTTAGGATGAGATTTATATGTGACCATTTGAGAATCTGTTAGCTTTGGCAAAAAGTATAGCAGCAATAAAAAGTACCCTCACCCACTTCCCCATCTTCATCTTGTATTACAGTTTGTAGGACACACAAAATGAAATGTGCTGAGACCACTGGGATTTGTGGATGCATGCCTACAAACACACTGCTGCACAGAAAGACGCAGGGTGTTGTAGAACCACCTGGGGGAAAATACCTGTGTCCATTTTCCATCTATTCCTTTTAGTCTGCTCTTGTTTATCATGTCCATTGTGGGGTGTGTGCCAATAATACACATTTTAAGAAGAGTGGGCACAGAAGTTGGGCTTTTAGTGGACTTCCCCTAGAGAGGTGGGGACTTCAAGGGCATGGCAAGGACAAGGGGCCAGGAAGGTCTGACATTCAGAGGACACATCTGCCCTGTGCATTGGAAAGAGTTTGTGTGTGCAACTCTGATTTCTCTTGTGCAGGAGATGGTGGGGGAGATATGTCCTCAAAATCAGAGTACCTGGACGGGTCATCCCCCATGTTTAAAAAAAAATGGCAGCAATGCATTGTGTATTATCTCCCCCTTTTTGCTCCTTTCTTGATAGAATTAAACTGATGTCAGGGCAGAATAGAAGCCATGTTTTCAATAGATTTACTCTAAAAAGAAATAATAATCCTCTAAAACGAAATCATAGGGGCTGCCTGTACTCTTAAAAATAAATATTATTCTGTCTTCAAAATAGCTTTTTCCCTTTGAAGATATGCAGCCTCACTCTGGCCACACTGGACTCCTTTCTGTCTTTTCTGCTGCTCAGACTTTTTCCTGGTTAAGCGCCTCCCCCCCCCCCACCCCCCATGCCTGGACAGCCTCTCTTTTGTCATCTTCTCAAGGTGGATGCCTCCCGATCCTTCAGAAGTCAGTACAGCCTTTCTTGTCTAGACTGGGTGACCCCCTCCTGCCCCATGGCTTTCTGTTGCCCACACATACTCTTTATCCTGTGGCCCTTAATAGTGGCAAGGCCATACAAGTTTTAAAAAAAGTTCTATTGAGTATCTGATCATAAAGAACAAGTAGTCTCCTCAAAGTGGGTCTGCAGCAGCTAGCTAGGTCTCATGCCTACTAAAAGTGTAAAGTGTCTTATTTAGAATGAAAAGCAGAGACAAAGGAAAGATGACCCCTCCACTCCAGCCCCTCTGCCTCTTTGTTCTACCATGAACACATGGGGCATGCTGCCTCAGGACCTTTGCACCTGCTGTTCCTTCTGACTATAACACTCTTCCCTCAGATGCCAAAATGACTTCTTCCTCATCCATGTCAGATCTTATCCAAGCAGCTTTTCCTGGCCACCTGGAAGCTCTGTGATGCTTGGTACTGGCTGTGCTCTCTGCAAAGGAGGGAACCTGAGGGATGTTGAAATCCAGTCACACTCCACCTTTCATGCTCTCCCAGTGAGGGGTGGGGAAAAGAGGGACAGGACATCTTTTTCTAACTGCTTTGCCTAGAAAGGGGCACCTTCACACAATTCAAAGATTTGTGCTGCCTGTAACCATGTGGCTTATCTAAATACTGACATGCTCTCCTTGTTACTTGCATATCATCTTTCTCTTCAGTGTGTAAGCTTCAGGATGGCAGAGATTTTTGTTTGGTTCATTGCTCAGCATTATGAGCAATACCTGACACCTAGTAGGTGCTTCAAAAATGTTTGTTGAATGAATAAGTGAATTTACATAGTTAAAAAAAACAACAAAAACCAAGTAAAGCTTTAGCTCTTGGATGTCCAGTCTTATTTCCCCTTGCTTAGTTTTTATTTGTGGTTTAGCTACTCAATGCTTGAGATGAATTCATCAGGACCCTGGGAGTTATTTGCAGCATTATGGTTTCATCACTTCACTTTCATTTAGAGCTATGAAAATTGGTGCCGCTGTTCCTCAGTTCTTTTGAGGCCTCTCTTTTTCCCTGCATGAGAGTTAATGGAAGCCCTAGTAATGGGATGAAAATATCTCGAGGTCATGAGAAGGCATACGCAACATAAAAGCTCACACCTCCATAAACGTGAGATTCTGTCTCAACACCTCACATGGAAAATCATTTCCTCTCTGAGGCTTCCCAGGGGCTTCTTCTGAAAAGAAACGTTTGCCAGGAACATCATGGCTTGCGTATAAATATTTCAAATATTTGGTGTCTGGCTTGGTTAACTTTTCCAAATCTGTACTACTCTTAAAAAAACAAATTCTTTGAAAAAAAACATCTGTATGCACATGAGCAAGTTGGCATTAACATTTTTGTTTTTGCACAATTTATGGCAACTCATGGGTTGAAATATCCCAGGGTACCCTAGGGATGGGCAGTTAGATGCCCCTTTAATTTTGAGAACCAACCTCCCTGAGACTGATAAAACTATGAAGACTGAAATTCAGTGCGGTCTGGAATGCGGCTGTGAAACTGAAAGGTAACTCCCCAGTCTGTCAGCCTTACTGTCACTCCCATACTTTGTCCCAGTGAAAAAAGGTGTAATTCACAAACCCAGCTGCCTGGAAACTTCTGATTGTCTTGCAAAACCAGATCTGGAGCCCACATGGCCTAAGTCTCCCTAAACTGATTATTTGGTGTCTTTTAAGATTTTGGCACTTATTTAATTGACTGCTGTGTGCAACCCAGGAAGGAGGGTAAGAATCTATACAAATCCTCACCATTAAGGAACACCCCCCGGCAGCTTCCTGGCAGCTGAGGGGTCTGCCTAGCAAGCAAGAGCAGCAAAGACCTCATTCAAAGTGCTTGCATCCCATTCCCTTAATAAAATGAGCACTTTTTAGCTTCCATGTCGGGTAGCCCAGTCATCATGTGTGGCTGTAAACCACTCACAGTGATTTTTTTTGTATGTTTTATTTCAAAACCACATTTTGCAGCAGGCAGATCTGTAATGCATTCATATGTGGCTGGCTTATTGGACTCAATCAATGCCATCGATTTCCCTTTAAATGCAAAGACTGCACAGTTCAGCTTTAATTGCCGCTCTGCTTGCAAGGGCCAGCTCTCCGAGGCAGGTTGTTCTCTTTTTCTCCTAATAAATAACCTTTTACTGATGAACATTGGCTGCGTTGGGCCTTCCTTTATTAGTGTTTCTCCCTTTAACCCAGACATGGAGTTCCGTGGACCTGCGAGGGAGTGAGTGTGGGCGAGCAGCGGGGCTGAGGGGGGCCTTTCTCCAGGCTTTACTATCTGGGTTAGGTGTTTTATTACCTCTTAATAAAGGAGTTGAAGAGCAGGTTAAGCTAAAGTGTTCTGGGGAATAATTTTAAAAGGGTCTACCATGTTCGAGGTTGTTATATAAAACCACCTGTCTAAAGGGAGGAGTGCCCTGGGCCGTTAATGTTTTCAGCTCATTAATAGCGAATCCCCCTGCCCGCTCTGGGTCTTTCTTCTATTTACCAATGGGCTGCTTTATTTGGGTCTGTTCCTTCACTGACTTACTGAATCATTGATCTGAAGCCAAAACAAAGTGAGTTTAAGCACTGACTTTGAGGTTTGTCTTGTAGCCTTTGGCAAGTCTCCTCTCTGTTCCTAATTTATCTCTTGGGATAATAACTCTCCTGGGGCTTTACCGGGGTAACTAGGGTGATGTCCGCTAATAAGGAAGACATAACAGATATTAGCTGATGCTATTATATGGTGTCCGTGGGACGAGGGGGCGAGCTGGCCCGTGTGGGCTCTATCCCCCCAGTGGCTGCGCCTGGTGGCTCCTGGGTCTCACCCACAGTTCTCAGTGTTTTACAAATGAACATTCATTTAACCCTTATATCAGCACCACAAAAGAGGGGCAGTTATTATTGACCCATCTTACAGATGAGGAAAAGCAGAGGCCTGCCCAAGCAGTCATGGCTGGAGAGAAGGAAGCAGGTCGTCCCAGCACCCACAGTTTTCAATGCTCTGCTCTGGCCTGCCCTGCAGAGCTGTCTTGCCTTGGGGTGGCAGCTTCCAGGAGTCAGCTGTCAATCAAACAGGGTGCCTGGGGCTGCACGGCCTTGCTCTGTCAGTCCTGTGTGTTCTGCTCAGAAGGGTGACCTTGCGCACGGGGCCCTTTAACATCAAGACACAGCGTGATGTTCTTCACTTACTGACTTGGGTGGGGCCACTGTGTGTGGCTGGATGCTTGAGGGTCATGGCCAGGGATGGGGACCTTGACAGATTGGCAGACTGACCTTTGATCGCCCCCCGACTGTGCCCCTGCTTGTGACCTGTGTCTCCTGGCGCTGTCTTCTTCTACTTCAGTTTCCCTTATGTCATTTCATTTTCTCCCTTACTCGGTGTCGGGCTCAGAGGAGGGTCCAGTCTATTTCCTCCCCTCTTTTTCTTTCTTCCTTCCAAACACATTTAGGAAGCCTCTAATTCGTGTCATGTCATTTTCTCAGGGTGAAGGATGCAGCTCCGAAACACACATTCATTCTTGCATCTGACTGTTTGAGCGCCTGCCCAGTTCCAGGCTCCGTTCCGGGCAGTGCAAGTAGCGGTCAGTATGCCAGCTGGTGTCCTCTGGGGGCTTGTATCTGGGAGGCTGCAGATATCGCGTGCGTAGACAATAACTAGGCCTTAAGTAGGGGTGGTGACAGCGGGACAAAGGAAAGTAAGGACGTGTCGGGGGCCAGAGAGTGGTGGGGGCGGCTTTCTTTTAGGTGACCTGACCAGGGAGGCCTCTCTACAGAAAAGGCATTTTAGCAGCGTCTGAACTGCTGTGTGAGTCAGAATGATGCTCCAGGTGGAGGGAAGAGCTGATACAAAAAGTCCAAGATGTGAGCCCCGAGGTCTGTGCTTCTTCAGGAAGCAGCACCCAAGGCCGGTGCGGCCGGAGCCCTGGCATCTGCACCGTGAAGGGTCTCGGAGTCACGTCCTGTTCGTGCTAAGTGGGGCCTCACTGTTCACTCCCACACCTGACTCAGGAAGATCTCTGCTGGCCGGTGTGGGATGGTTATTTCTTCAGGCCCTCACCAGTGCTGGGTATTGCTAGTATTATGCAGACATTTGAGAGATGTAACATAAAAAAATTAAAACATTTTGATAGAAAAAAATGGCCCCTGACTGCTGCTGCGGTCTGGCTCTGTAACGGCGACGACGCTGAGCACACCTTTGCGGGTCTCTTGGCCGTCTGTGCTGCTCCAGAGATTACGTCCAGTCTCTGTGCCCCTACTTTGCTTGTCTGCCTTTTTCATTTCTTGACCTGCAGGTACACAGAGACGGGCTAGTCCTGGCATCTGAGTCATGGCATTCTCTCATCCTCGTCCCCAAGAGGCCTTGTTTCCTCCCTCCTGCCCTCCCTCCCTCCTTTCTTTTTTTCTTTCCTTCTTCCCTCCCTCCCTTCCTCTCCTCTGTGAAAACAGGCCTCTCGAATCCCGTTACCCTGGGTCTATTCTCTTTCCTCCAACCCAAGGGAGGGAAAGTGACCTTTGGCCTCTGCTGCCCATGTCCTAATCACCTCGGACGCTTTAAAATCCAGTGTCAATTAAATGCTGCTCTGGGCGGGGTGGGGGTGGGGGTGCAGGCATCAGGGCTTGTTTCTCAGTTGCTCTTTGGTTACAATGTGCAGTCAAGGTTGAGAACCAGTGCCTCACACCAACTTGATGCCACCGAGGCGTGAAAGTGGTGCCTATCACCTTCATGGACTTGTTCCTGCTCCCCTGGCCAGCAGCTACGGTCCTCTCTTTAGCTATTGAGAGACTTCACCTATTCCACAAACCCATATATATATTGAATCCAGACAATGTTCTAGGAACTGGAGAGACATCCACAAACTGGAGAGCCAGCGTGGTTGGGGGTGGGCGTGGGGAGGGGCAGCTCTGGCCTGGATTGCACATCTGCAGGGGGAGAGGCACCCCTCCAGAGGTCCTGCTCAGCAGATATGCATGAACAGGGCTTGCCCACCAGGCGGTCTCAGGATAGAACACCACACCCTGCTCGGGGCCTGACAGGGGAGTTGGGTGAGATGTTTGCTCTGATGAAGAAAATCCCAGGCAGTGGGAATATTGTCTGCAAAGGTACCGAGCTGGGCGAGGACTTGGAATATCTTGGGAGCGGGGAAGAGATTGGGGTGATAAGGATGCAGGAGTAAAGCATGTGTGATGGCAGATGAAGTCAGGAGGGTTGGGCTTGGGCAGCTAGGGCTATGTGTGGAGTCAAGTATGTTTCTATCCTATAAGGTGCCAGAGGCCTTCAGTAAGGAAGGGCCAGCTTTGTTATTTAGGAAGGTAGCACAGGCAGCAAGGGTGACTGAAGGAAAGTTGGGATTTACCAGGAGTTGGCAAACTTTTTCTGTAAAGGATCAGATT
Organism: Manis javanica; assembly: GCF_040802235.1. Lineage (NCBI taxonomy): Eukaryota > Metazoa > Chordata > Mammalia > Pholidota > Manidae > Manis > Manis javanica. Next base: position 6,020,244 of record NC_133160.1, read on the forward strand.
GTACATATTTTAGGCTTTGCTTGCCATCTGGTCTCTGCCTAAACTGCTCCTGCTATTGTAACACAAAAGCAGCCATAGACGATGGTAAATGAATGGGTGTGCTTCTGACGGATAAAGGAGCATTCATGATATGATAGGTGTCAAGAACTGTGACGGAGCTGAGATTTTTCTACTTGCAAGCTAACAGGTGGACTGCGACAATTTTACAGATGTTGTGGAAGACACGAGACACCTGGGTCAGGGACAAAGGACAATTTACAACCCACAGTGATGGTAATAGCCAGAGTATGAGTATTTGTGCTGACTCTCTGAGCTCAAATTACTGTAACACAAACAGGTTCAGGTGATGCCACACACACAGTAGGTTGTAGGTTGTGTTACAAGAGAGAAATCCCAAGTTTCAGAAACTCAAATCTTTGGTAATGGACAATATCTGCCCTTTACCCCAGAGTGAGACATTAACTTTATTATTTTCAACAGTAAACCTGCCCATTGCTCTGCAAGGAGACGCCTCCTCTGTCTTCCAAGGCTGTTCGCTATTCAAAATTCTTGGAAAAATAGCTAGTCACAAAGGCAGTCAATACCTTTGCTCACATGGCCTGAAGAAATGCAAGAGACTCAGGGAGAATTGTTTCTCAAAAGCAGGCTTCATATTTTGCATTTTAAGTAGGATCAAAACAGAAAGCTAAAGGAGCTGTAACAGTGGGATTTTCGGCAGCGGTGAGCAAGCAGGTAACATGCTTGCTTGAAGAACGAGGCCATCCCTGGAGCCGTGGCATGAGTTCCTCTCTGTGTTCACTTTGTCTGCTGTGACCTATAGCTGGCTGTCCAGAGTTCTCTGTCTGCTTGCTGTGGTGGTTAGAATCATTTTTATTACATTAAGGGCTGCTTTCATACATCCTAAGTTTGGAGAGAGACCTTTGTTGTGAACACACTTGATAAATGATTCCCAAACATGCCAAAGAGTTCCAACCAAGAATGAATCGCTTTTGAAGAATGCTTCTGTAAAATGTTTCAGGAAAATAGCCTTTTCAGACCTGGGTGTTAAGCCATTACAGAGCTGTCATGAATTATGGGGACCTCTGACTGGTCATAAGGTAGTCATGCTATTGTACTGTCACCACCATGATTTCTACAGTTCCAGTGACACAGGCTGTGTTGTGTTTTATCATGAGCCATTAACAAATCATGATTTCTGGGTGAGTAAAAAGATAAAACTCAATAAAATCATTTTTTTTTCTTTTGGAAAGGTGAGATTCCCTTCAAGTCAAGGGAGTTCTGTCTTTAAATTTTAATAGATTTCTGAGTGGAAATAAGGCAGGTTTGGAACATATGAAGGCATAAAATGAACTTAGTTGTTTATCTATCTTCATTGCTTATGCAGGCATAGGTATATTCAATGGAATATAGAACGTGCTCAACAAATGGTTGAAAAAGTATATTGGGTTTTGGTGATAAAAAAACATAAAAGTTCCTACTGAATGCAAGTCACCTGAAGCATGGTGTCTGGGGACATCTCTTCTGATGTGCATCAATTGAAGCTCTGCACCTGGATAGGAGTCTCAGTCTATGGAGACCTTCCTTGTTTTTTTCTCTGTGGTGCGCTATGTGCTTGAATCACAAGAGGTCCTGTAATCCTCATAAGAACCCATGGGGATGGTGCTGCTACTATTGATATTTTACAGATGGGAAAAACGGGGTTTCAGGGGTTAATCATTGAACAAGTTGCCACAACTAGTTAGTGGCAGAGGCTGGATTTAAACCACACTAGCTGCCCCCTGAGTTATGCTGCTTCCCTGTAACTCAGGCTTTTGCTGTGGACTCAAACATGGTGTGTGAAGAATGTATGAGATAGTCTTTTTGTCTCTTAAAAATGGAACTTGGTGAAAGAAGCGACTCTCATTGTAACAGATGCCAGCGGTGCTCAGGGCTGTTGGGATTGTCCCAGTTGTGGTGGCTGAAGGCATACACTTCCTTCTTGGGGACCTTGTTTTAAAATGCAGTGTGTTAATAGACAAGTGGAGATATTGTAAAGGCCACTGACAAGATAGTTTGCCACTCACGGTTCCCAGGAGAAGCCCCCCAACTGCACACACCATACCATGGGGGGCCACATGCCCTAGGTGATAAGGCAGGTGGATAGTGGCCTGGTGCATGCGAGCCTGATAAGGGAGGATATTAGGGACTCTAGGTTAGGTTTGTGTTTGAAAAGCACCACAGTGAGCAGTGTCATGAGGGAAGCAGAGCTGAAGGTGAGGAGGCTCAGTGCATTATGGGTTTGTCCCAATCAAGTGTGTTTGCATGGCATGTAGGGCAGATGTTAAAGCCTAAAGCTTACACATGCTGGAAATACGGTTAACACAACCCTTAGGAAGAGATGTGTAGTGTGGGAAGAGTGGGCTGGAGTGCAGAATGAGAAAATACGTAGGAGGGTCATGGACTTGGCTCTTCTAGGGATTCACCTGTAGGATTGTATGCAATTTTTTTTTGATTTTCCAAGACCCAATCTCTCTATTTGTAAGGTTGGGACTTTTTCCTAAATCAATATTTCCCAAGATGTGGGCTATATCACCAGTGTTACATGAGTTGGCTTCAGGCAAATAAAGAGACATGACATCAAATAACATGAAATCACGAAAGGTTACTTACTTTTCAGTTTCTTTCAGTCTTCATAATTGCCCCAAGGAGAAAGTCTCTATTTAATGCTATTATGCCTTTAAAACTGCTTAACCCTTTCTACTTTCATTTTAACAAAAAATCTCCAGTTTATGCACTTTGACAGGCATTTCAGCCTGGTTCTTGGTTGCAAACAACAGAAGCCACTTAAGAAGACAAATCGGGTAGTTCCCAGTAGGTGAGAGCACAAGGCCAGAAAAATGTTAATTATTAAGAGGATGAATAGATGTTTTGATCCAAGGCATAGCTCAGATATATGGAAATCCATGTCAGAAAACATAGCCCTAAAACCTAGTGTGTCATTTTCTAGGGCTGCTGTAACAAACTATCACACATTTGGTGGCTTAAAACAACAGAAATTTACTCATAGCTGGGGAAGCGTGAAGTCTGAAATCAAGGTACCAGGGGGGGTCCCACTCCCTCCAAAGCCTCGAGGGGAGAATCCTTTCTTGCATTTTCCAGCTTCTAGTGGCTCCTTACCCTCCTTGGCTTGTGAATCTGTCACTCCAGTCTCTGCCCCTATCTTCACGTTGTCTTCTCTTCTTTCAAAGACACCGATTACTGAATTTAGAGCCCACTCCAGATCAAGGATTTTATCTCGAGATCCTTAACTAATTACATCTGCAAGGTCATAGTCCCAAATAATGGCACATTCTTAGGTTCTGAGTGGACATGAACTTTTCAACCCACTTTATCAGCAACCAAAGTCTGAGACATCTGAGAAATTAAATATGCAAATGTCCTGAGAATGGGCTGCATAGGCACTGTGGATGGTATCTGGCAGTATACCATTCACCCCTGCTTGGGTCTTTCCGTGTGAATTCATTGCAACAATCTCTTTGTCTTCGATGCTTTCACGCTTCAAAGTCATGAGCCACAGCATCTGGTTGGTACTAAGTCACTTGCCAGGAGACAAACAGAGGACCCTATATCCTTCCTCAGCATCCATTTGGAAGTCAAGACCCTACAGCTGGATTTACCCCAAGGGAACACTTTAAGGTCGGCTATGCCAAAAATGACAAATGTATTATGATAGGTAGGAATCAGCTAAATTCAATGCCTTTCTTCCTAGAAGCTCTTTTTTTTTAAACAATTATATTCCATTTATAACAAGTGATATTATTTTTTCACATATAACAGTACTTTATAAATTAAATTTATTTAGGTAAAAAAACCCATCACTATTGATTTACAAAGAGATGAGAAATTTGTATCAGTATACAGGTGCTATCTTGCTGTGGGTGGATATGTAGTGGTACACAGATATGGTAAGATCATATAGGCAGGTGTCCAAAATCCAGGCTGAACTGGACTATTTCCCACACATTTCCAGACTATGATTCTTTGCATTCTCAACTATTTGTTTAGAAAGACTTAGGTGTCAGGAGCTTTGGGGGCTACATATCTATAATTCAGGGCAATACAGAGAACTGAGAACAGACAACTCAGAGGTTTCAGCAAAGCACTAAACTGTCTATGTGTTTTAGGTGAGATTTTTCTGCCTGTGCTATTTTAACAAATACCAGATACTCTATTTGGACCTGGCTTCTATATCTCCAAGAAACCTATTGGGTGTTTTCACCTGTATATCCTGCTGTTATGTTACCTGAACTTTAGCAGGTGGAGAAACAAATCCATCATTATGCCTCCCAAGGCTCCTTCTCCTCCTGACTTCCCTGACAGACACTGTCAGCCTGCCAGGCCTGCAGCCTGGAAGCATCTCTGACCGGCTCATCTCCATCATCTACTAAACGTACACGTCACTGCATCTTACTGAATGCCCCACTGGAGAGGGTCTTGTATCTTCCCTTCCCTTCCCACTGCTGCCAGCCAATATCCAGGCTTCCACCTGCTCTTGTCTCCTAGATGAGTCGCCAGCCCTCCCTCCCCACTACTGCAGTATGCATCTCCATTTGATCACACCTGTCTCTTGTCCCATCACCTCGGATGAGCCAGGAGGTGGTTGGGGTCAGATTTTGCCCCCTTCTGTAATTTCCAGCAGTCTCACAGGCCGAGGTAAGCAAACGAGCTGAGCCACAACAGTGCGTTTGCCATGCAGGCCCAGCGTAGCGCCAGTTCTCTTGTTCTACCTTCCAACAAATTGCTCCTCTGCCACTTTCCCTGTATGGAAATTTTGGAGCCAGGCTTTACCCCCTTACTGTCCTTTGAGCACACCAAACTTAGGGTTTTCTGCCTCATTCCAAATTTTCTTCCTGTCCTTATTTGGAATGCCCCTTGATTTCTTGCTCTATATTCTTATTAATCACTTGAAGATCTGGCATGAAAAAAACATTAGCCATGAACTCAGAATAGATAGGGAATATCTGAACTCTGCTCCTTCACCCATTTGTTCCCAGAATGTATTTTTAAGATAGAAAAATTTAAGTAGCTAAACCTTTGTACTTTTTTGTTTATTTTTTTCCCATTCTTTCCAAGTTAATTTGCATTAGGATACATCTGTTAGGCAAACATGCCCAAGACCTTGAATCTGTTACAGCCCTAAGCAAACAAGGCAGGAAAGGTGGAGAACATCTGTTTGCCTCTAGCTGTTAAGATTTCTGAGTTTAGCGTGGGCCACTAAACTGTCTTGCAGAATCCCAATTTGTCACAGCTTATGGAAAACTGCTAATGATCAGAGCTGAAGGGCAAGATACGGGAGGAGACTCCTTCAGACAAAGGGCAGAGATGATAGCACCCGGGTCTTAGGAAAAGGTTTCCTTCTCTCTCTTCAGTACCAAGAAAATGCCACAAGTAAGTCAGGGACTTGTTTTGATGGGGAAGAACATATAGGCGTGGACTTGGAAGTTTGGGAACTTACAGGATCTTGGGATGGCATCTCATTCCAATTCTGAGTTGGCCTGGGAAATTACCTGAACTCCTTGGCATGGGAAATACTGGGAAGATAACAAAGTGTCCTGCTATTTGGCAGGCAAATACACTTTTTATTTTTACATTACCAGGACCATAAGGCCATAGCTCTAGATGGTTTTGAACAGTTTCAGCTGATTCTGACCTGTCTCAGATTGGTATAAATTCAACCTCCTCTGTAAACTGTTTTCTGAATATTCCAGAGATCATCATTTCTCACTTCTCCAACATCTGTAACTTTAGTCCTTCCATTCATAAGGAAGCCATTTATGTGGCCTGCCCTGCCAGAAGTTCTTCTGGTCAGCTCAACAGGACCTATGCATAAAATTTAATAGTTGAGTTGAATACTTTAGCATTTACTGGCTTTATGTTATCAGTTTTACTTTTTCACTGTGTAGATTTGTCTCTTCAAATAGAATACAACCATTCTTAAGGGTATGGCATTTAATTCCATGCCATTTATAAAGCCCCCAGCCCCATCAAAGTGTTGAACATTAGCACAAAACTCTATAAATGTTTTTCTGATTCATTTATTTCAAAAATAATTGTGTATCAATTATCAGACCCTGAGGCTGGCAGTGTGTCTATAGATCTACAGCCATAAACAAGATAGAGAACATTCCTGCTCTTACAGAGCAGATGGATAACGAGCAGGTAAACACATGCGTAGTGTAACAAAAGTTTGTGATGGGTGCAATCAAAGAAATAAAGTGGTTGTTTTAGTAGGTGGGGCCTGTTTAGAGGAGGTGGTCAAGGAAGGGGCTATGTCCAGGTGGAATTGAAGCCAAGACCTGATCACCACAAGAAGCCAGGGATGCAAAAGCCCCAGGGAAAGGAAATGTGGTGGGACATTATAGGTGATCCACGTGATTGGAGTATGTGATGGCGGGGAGAGGGGTGTGTGATAAGGTTCAGGAGCTACATGGGCTCAGTCCTGCTGACTCTGGGGAGGAGCTGGAGTTTTAAGCTAAGTGTAATGGAAAGCCATGGAAGGGATTAAAAGCAGGAGAGTGGCATTGTAAAGAATAGGACGAAACGGGGAGGCTGGGGAGGAAGGTACCGCCACAGGGGAGAGGAGAGTGGCTCGCATCAGGCTGGGGTTCTTACAGACGAAGAGAAGTAGATGGATTTGAGAGAAATTGTGGAGGTCAAACCAAGAGGGTCTGTGAATATGGGCAATGGGTAGGGGACAAGGTGAAGCCAGCAACGATGCCCTTTTGGATGATGGGATCTTACTGAGATGGAGGGAAACTGGAGGAGGGATTTGGGAGAGAAAAATCAGTGTTCATTTTGAATGTGTTAAATTTGAGATGCATGTGAGTTGTCAGTGTAAAGATGTCGCAGAGGCTGTTGGTTGTAAAAATCTAAGACTTCAAAAAAGAGATCTGGACTGAAGAAATAAATTCGGTGTAGCCAAAAGGTGCTATCTAAAGCCATGAGAATGGGTGAAGTTGGACAAGCGGTTAGCATCAACTGCCATGTGGGTCTGCGGCCACTTCCATATCTGCAAGCTGGTCCGTGTGCTCCCAGGCTGCAGAAGCAGGGGTTATGAGAGTTGGAGCTTGTGTAATACACAGCAGGGATTCTGAGGCAGACCTTTCGGAGCAAAGGCAGCCGAAGGCCTGCTGGTTAGGGTGGTGAAGAGAAACTGCATTGTCCACGTTGGGGGGAGGGTCCAGCAGAATCATATTCTGGATGTAACGCTCTGTCTCAAGGATATTGCCACCATTAATGTCGCGCTTCAAGGACTTTATGCAGACTATGGATTTATACTGCGTTAAGGTATTAGCTGAAAAACAACAGAACTCATCAGTGTCATTGTAAAATTTTTTTTAAAGAGAAAAGAAAGTTGATGATAATTTCCCCACAATATGCAACGATTGTGCCAAACCTGTTTTTCGTGTGGCAGGATCATTCAACTGAGGGATGGTATTTTGAAGAGAGATAATTGCTCTGTGAATATGGGACACAGCCAGTTAAAAGCAAATAAAAATAAAAAAAGTAATAAAAAAATTTAAAGCAAAAAACATTCAATCAGCTTGTTTGTCTCACCTTTTTGTTTTACATTCAGAAAGTGATTGGATGTGTCTTTTTCCTATATATTCCTGTTTATTTTAGCATTGCTTTAGATCAAGCAGGTTACTTCTAGCTAGAAGCAATCTGAGGCTACTTCCAACTACCTCAGGTGTTTCTTAGAGTTAACTTTTAATTGCATAAGTCATTCATGATCCTTATTAAAATTTTCCGTGTTAAAAATTAAAACATAGTAGACATGACCAGTTTCTTTTTTGATCACTGCACTCAATCCAGTACTTATACCATGCATTGTGGATGTTCTTGAAAGCTTTTTTAGAAGTGCATTTCCATGTGTATTCTGTAGAAAGAGACACATGTATCCTTTGGAAATGTATATTGTGTTTTATTCTTTTACGCAAATAATTGTCCCTTTTTTTTTTTGCTCACAAATATGTCTTATAGATTTTGCTGTCAGGCACATTGAATTGCATAACTTTTTATTGTAATTGCGAGGTTGACTACATATTGTGGAGGTGGGCTTCACTTTGCCATGCCTGCCTCTCCATTGGCAGCTCTTTAGATGGTTTCTGGGCTTTTGCTAATACACACAGGCTGCCTGGAATGTTCCTGACATGCTTCTAATGCTCCATGAAAGCCTTCCGGGAAGAACTTTAACAATCAACGTTTTTTTTCTCCAAAGAGTTTAATTGTTCTGCTGATACAAACTTAAAAAATATTTGTCAGACTCTTCTTTCCTTCTGGCCCTGGTGTTAGGTGTATCTGTTATCTCACTTATTTAAGACTTTCAGTACCTGGTGAGGTGGGACCTGTCACTGTGCTTATGCTAAGGATAAGGGACAAGAAATCCCCAAAGACAAGGAATGGTGAGTAAATGGTTGAGCAGTTCCTGAAGCCAGGTGACCAGAAGTGACCTACTGCATCATGTCACCTCCATGCATGGCCCTGTGAGCAACCATTTATAGTTGTAGAGAAGGAAGGGCTTGGAAGTCATACTTCCTAGATTATGAATTCAGATTTTTGCTCTACCCTGAGCAGGATGGTATGACTTTGTCATGTCACTTAATCTTCTATAGCTTCGGCTTCCTCATCTGGAAAGGGGAGCTCTGAACTGACCTTGGTTACAGGGTGTATTATCTGTGAGTTTTTGCACAGATCTGACAACATGAATGAACCTTGAAAGGTAAAAAAGCGCCAAGTACATAAAGCTTTCTACTGTGACCTTATGAATGAGCAAAGCAACTGTCCTCAAGGAGATTAAATTCTGCACCAGCGATGGCTAAGCACATCCCAGGACAGAACAGCCCCCAGATCACCAGGTGACTGACCAAAGGCCAAGTTCCTTTGATTCTTTTCAACCACCTCCTACCCCCCAATTGCTACTGCTTTAACCATTTCTGGGCCTTTCTATTAGTTAAAGTGGTGTTCTACATCAGGATCATTTGGGGTTTTTTTGAACCACATTGGAAACTATGAAATGGATCCCCTTTCCATGCACCTCTGAGTAATTTAGAAAATAAGCATAGCTTGAGAATTGAGTAAGCATTGGGTCCCTTCAATAAGAAGTTTTTAAGTGCCTTCTATGTACCACAAACTATGTTAGGCTTTACATTAAGTATTAGAATTCTTTTAGCTGTAACTTCCAAAAGCCTTATCTCACTTCATGAGCATGAAAGGTAATTTTTTCATGAAACAGATAGTTCCAGTACACTCTAGCTTCAGGCATAGCTGGATCCAGGAGCTCAAGCAGTACAATATGGACTCAACATTTTTCCCTTTAGAGTTTTGGTCTGTGCTTTTTCTGGCTGGTCTCCTTCTTAATTAAGTTTTCCTCTAATGGTGGAGATGTGGCTGCTGTCTGTTCTGAGCTGATGTCCTCATCTTTTAGTAGTTTAAATTGAGTACCCCTCTTTCCCAGAAAATTAAATAAAGCAACTTGAGTTGGGCCTTATTTGGTTTGATTGGTCTGGGTTGACTAATGTGTCCATTCTTAAAGTGATTAACTGTGGTCAGGAGATGATCTGTTTTGATGGGCCACGTGCAGGTCAAATGTCTGTCCTTGAAGCCAGAAATGGGGAGTCAGTCCCCCTTCAAGTCACTTGGACTGAGAGAAGGAAAGCCAATTCTGTAAGAGAAAATGAAGGGGAGAGGGAATGAGTGTGGGGCTTGCAAAACTCTTGGACGCCTCATATTAATTATCACATTTGGTTCTCACAACAATTCCAAAGAGTAGTAACTCATAATCCTTAGTTAGATGAAGAGGCGGGTGTTTGAGTGGTTAGCACACCATGTTCAAGGCTGCTCAGCTGGTAATTGGAGAAGCTGCATTTTGAGTCTGGCTTTGGGTGTATTCTTAACCCTTTTACTTTGCTGCCCCTGTTCTAGCATGCCCATCCCACCTCCTTCCTAACCTTCCCCAGGCACAGAGGGTGGGCTCTGCCAACAACTGCTCCAGGACTCAGCAAATCACATTAGCACGGCACGCCTGGTTTCTCTGAATGGTGCACTCAGCAACGGTGCAGAGGCCAGTCAGCTCACAATCATATTAAGGGAAATCATTAGCAGACCAATCCATGTAGTCTGCAAAGCCATTGGTCTTTCCAGCTTCCCGTCAAGTGGCCTGTGCTCAAGGGTAAAGCAAGGGGCTATAAATCTCAGAAAAGGTTTCCCTTGACACATTTCCATAGCTGGAATATGAACAAAGTGTTGTTTACTTTTTTTTATCACCACAATTAGTGAAAATCAAAATGTCTACAGATGCATTCATTGTAGTAAATTATTAGGTAATTAACCTTAACGCTCCCTGCTCTGAATCACCAGCTTTACTTTTGCTCTGGTGCTGTTGAGAATATTTCTCAGACATCATAATATATGATTGCACCACAGCTTAATGTTAAGCACAACAAAGTTTGAATGCAGCGGAAAGGATTTAGGATGGAGCAAATTCTAGAAGAGGGAGGGGAAGAGCTGGGCGTACTGTTGAAGGAAAAGTACAGACCAGCAACATAAAGGCTGAATTGACAAATTGGGGAGAGGGGTATTCTAAGCAATCTCAAACGTATTCTTCCTTTTTTTCTACTCGCAAGTTTAAGCCCTTATCTCGTCGTGCTTGGGCTATTTTAACAGAGAACTTTCAAATGTTCTCTTTCTCTCCTCTCCTCTCCAATCCATTGTACCAGATTAATCTTCATAAAGCACAGGACTTACAACAGCCTGCTTCCGAAGCCTTTAGAGGCTTCACCTTGATAATAAACAACACCGAAATGCCTTGGAACAGATTTTGTAATCTTCGTCCATCTAGCTGTCAAACCGACTCTACTGCGTGGCTCACATGGCGCTTGGGCAGGTGACCTCTGTCTTGCACACCCACTGGGGTTTCTTGCCTTGACTGAAGCTCCTCCCTTGGTCTGGGAAGAGGAGAAATGGTGACGGAAGAGCAAGAACTCTGGGGTGAGGCTGCATGGATTTGAAAGCTTCTGTCATTGACCGCCCTGTGATCAGGCTTCCCATTTATGAGGTGGGAATGCCGATAGGAATTAACTCGGGAGGCTGTTGCAAGATTACGTGAGATAATGCGTGAGAATTCCTAGGAAATCACTCCATGCTTTTTAAGTTCTAGCAAATCGTTGATGCTCACATTTTGATCTCACCATTGTTTATCATGTTCTTAGAAGCACATGCCCTTTGGATTAGCTGCTTCCAGGAACTGCTTCTGGATTGGGTGCTGGGGTCCTGGGGAGGGTGCAGGGTGGGCAGGGAGAGAGCTGGCATGTATCAGTGGGACAGGAATGAGAGACACCCAGTCAGAGCAAGAGGCTTGGAAGGAATGAGTGACCAGGAGGACGAAGAGCTTGCAGACACTCTCAGGAGGCTGAGCATAGAGACAGGGGCCAGTCCTGCCTTTGCACAGTGTTTCCTCTTATAGTAGTTTCTGAAGCTACTGTGCAAAAATAGCAAAATCATATAGTGTCAGAATTATCCTTGAAAAATCCCCTGAGTTGTCTGTAAAGTCAACATGTTTACATGAGACCTCTGTGACAGAGGAGGAGATAAGTGGAGAACTCTGAAATATTTCTGTTGCCTTTAGGATTTTTTTTAATGCTAGACTTCCGTAACCTTAATATAAATGTGTGTGTGTGTGTGTGTGTGTGTGTGTGTGTGTGTGTGTGTGTGTGTATGTAAAATGTCATGTGCCCTTGGCAGGCATTGGGGTGAGAGATGGTGGTTGGTTGGTCATTCGGTTCTTGGATTAGCTGTAACTTCAATTTGCCTACATAATATGATTCTACTTTATAGAAAATGCTCACAGGAGCCCATGAAAAATTCAGAGACTTAGAGAACCCCACCATTAGTTACTGGAACCAGTACCCAATTATTTTACATGATGTTTCTTCTTATAAACAGAATTTCAGTATTTTTGGCTATGGATCTTCCCAAAGTAAGACTTTTTGTTCATCGTTCCCAGTCACAAAACTAATTTTCTGATGCCCAGACATACATGTCAGTTTTTTAGACCATGTTCTCTGGTTTTTTGGAATTCCTTGTATTTTTGTATCCATGAAACTGATACAAAAGTAAGAAGAGAGAAATTTGGTTTTTATTCAAGTGATTTGAGCTCAGTTATTTCTCCTTTCCTAATGCATCAATTACTAAAAAAAAAAAACACACCTATTTTTATCTCACATGTTTCATGAAGAAGTTGGTTCTTCTGTAAATAAATGATACATGAAGTCAATAATTGACATACCAAGAGAAAAAAAAGATGAAATGTTTGGGCAAGAGAGGGGTTTGTAATTCCCAAACCGAAGCTTTTGAGAGCTTCAAGTGGGAGGCTGGGAAGGAGGTCGGATGATCACAGCAGCAAAATGTTCGTAAAGTCACAGCAGATTCAAACAGGATCATTTATCATGGAATCACGTACAGGCGTTGAGTTTCAAGGTCACTACACATGGCTGGACTGTTTCTTAGCTAGCTCCCATTTTCTTTTGAATATTATGTGGTCATTGAGAACACGGAGAAGGGGCATGGTGAGCAGGCACCCAGATGGGATGGAATTGACGTGATTGCCATGAAGGGATGCTCTGCCAGGGGAGGCACTTCTGGATGCCAGCCTCTTGGAGGCTGGCAGAGACACTTACTTGTCCCCTCAGGTCAGGCAGTGCTAGAAGCTGACCTGACCCCTGTCTACAGGGGCTCCATTTCCACATCCTACCAGCCAGAGTGGGAGGACAGGCCTGGCTGGAGAAGCAGTGCCTTATCCTAGCACCGAGTCGTTTGCATGCTTTAATGAGCAACAGCAAAACGGCGGAAAAGCAGGTCTCAAGGGCCCTCCGCTGAACTCACTGAAAATGAGAGAGCCTTTTGGTCAGACGTCTTTTATTTAAATGTGGATCCTATTCAAATCTTGCCCGTTGGAGCTCAAGCTAGCAATAAAAGTAAATTTTGAAGCTAATAGAGAAGATGATATTTGCCTGGAGTTCCCATAACTGGAGCAAGGATACCATGTGGATATTAGACAAATGGAATTAGGTCCAGACATGTTAAGTATTTATGGATTATCTATGGTGTGCCAACCCTGTCTGGGCTTCCTGACCTGTCTTGTCTCATCTTATTTTCACTAAGAGTTTCCTCTTTGACTTCGGATGACTAATATCACCATTAGTTTCTGAAAAACTTAACTCTTGTGGAGTCTTTTTCCTATCCACTCATTATTTTGGGCAAAGGGAAGAGAAAATAAATCTGCTGAAAATTTCTCCTACCTCCTTGAATGTATTTACCTTCCCCGAATATGAATGATTTAGTGACAGGAATGGAAGGACTTGGAAAATAAGAATCAATAGCAATATGGCTTCTATACCTATAATTACATCTTGCAAGTGCCATTAATTGTATCACATTTAAACATGGCATAAAGTTTATTTTTACTATCACTGCATGGTGCACATTTGTATGTATGCCTCTTTGTCAACGCATTTCAGAATAATTCCAGGGTAAATATCAGGTGGTGGTTTTGCTGGGACACAGAATCTGTTAGTTTTTCATTTTAATAGACATGGACAAAATGCCCCATGTCTGATCAGCAGTTTCTGTGAGAGAACTGCATGCCCACGTTTCATCAATGCTTTGTATTTCAAACTTTAATATCTTTTGTTAATCTGTCGAGTTTTGCTGGGTGTGGGTTTGGTCCAAGAACAGTGGTTAAAGTGATTTAGCCTCATTCGCAATGTTTGAACTTTTGCAAGTAGAATGAACTCCTGCATTCCTTACGAAATATAAACTTCTTTAAAAAAAAAAAAAGACTTAAAAGCACATCCATAGAATTGATGTTTTTTGTTGGCCCTCATGGTGCGGCCGTGACTATCTGAGCTGTCAGCACTGAAATGGGGGGGAGAAGCTAAGGGCAGGTCAAGGTCAAGCACAAGGGAGTTCTTAGGCTGTGGCCCAAACCTGGTATATTGCCTGACCCTGGAGTCAGGGTACTGTTGAGATGAGATCCTGAGTCCACAGCAGAAAAGATGCCAAATCAGAGAAGCCAAGTGAGGAAATGACTTGAGAGCAAGGCACCAAATCACCAGCCTCTTGATGAGAAAGCATGGTGCTCACAGTTAGGGAAGGTGCCAGGGGTTTGGACAGATTCTTGTGGATGAAGCCCCTCTGACGCAGGGGGCAGAGGGTCGTGAGAGGAGAAGCATCTTCTGAAAGTCTAACATCTCCCTTTGGGGGTGTTCTCACTGGCTTTAAAAACACAGATCTCTGCATTAAGCAAACAATATTACTAATGTCTTAAGTTTCAAAATGTCTCTTTGTATCCCCTTTATTGACCTGAAGCCAGTTTGTAATTGTACATTTATGTCTTCTCTTCTGAGCCTCATGTATCTTGTCTGGGGTGAGTAAAATTTTCTGTAAAGGGTCAATAAAGTTCTGTCAATTTTTCTAGTACCAATTTCCTCTGTTAACAGTGTGAACAGGCAGGTAAACTTCTTAGTTGAGTCCTTGACATATAGGTTTGTTTTGTTTCTATTTTCTTAATTTAAATGTTTAACAAATGTAAACTGATTTTGTTATGATCACTGAAATCATTTTTATAAGCCTGTTTAATATGTCTGCTCATGGAAATGTTGGTCGGGTCTGGTTCCTTGTCATGAACTCTGTGTAGGTCACTCATTCTCACGGAATCCCAGCACTTAGGTTGTCCCCTCTGAGGTGCCCACGTGATTTTAATAAAGACCGAACATATCCCTTAAAGCAAACCAGTGATTCTCCTTGAGAAAAGAGGTTTGGAAGAACTGAGATTGCTAATTGTTCTTGGCTGAGGACATTACCTGGCATTTGATCTTTAGACAGGCCTCAGTGCAGTAAATGGATCTCAGATTCAATTGGGAAGCTCAGTGATTTCAGGAAAGGATAATAAAGACATGGCTGGCCCAGAACCCCCCGAGGTTAGAGTGTCCTAGAACCGATTAAAAGCTATTTCGCCGAGTGTCACTCTTCAAAGGGAATGAATATTCTGATGAGTATGGCTGTTTGAACTGAACTATTTTTTAAGTAGTAGCTTGACTTGCTGTTTTGATAAGTGTGATGAAGTGTGTTTGAACATCAACGGAGATGTACCAGGGATTCCAGCTTGTTGGTGCAATCCTCCCAAACTGTGGAAGTTATCCTCTCATTAATACTGTTGTTTTCTATTTGGGTGAAGGCATGGAGCGAGTGCATTGTAATTAGGATAAACTGGAAACAAATGAACAGATCAGTTACTCGTCACAAGAAAATTTGCTCCAGAGTCTTTTTACACCACATCAGAATGTAGGCAAGCAGGGGAGGGCGACTGGGTGCCGTGCACATGTCTAATTACATTTGAGTTTGATCATCTACTGTGGCAAACTTACATTTTCAATATTTGTTATCTTCTGGGAATACAGCAGAATGGTATGCCATTGGCCCTGAAGAGAGGGGTCTAGAATACACGAAAGGAGATAATCCTGCTGAAAAGAAACATTGCAATCTTTTAAACTGCAAAGTGAAACACTGGGAAATTTTCCCAGTTGTGGTTCTAACCTGGAACAAAATAGTCAATGTCATATTAGGGTGGTAGTCAGGAGCTCAAGTTTGGGAGACCCCACTGAGGGGGTTCAGGGCAGGCCACCCCCGAATGTGTCACTTTGGCATGTGGACTACTGAGAACTGAAGACAATCGAGGCCTGGCAGATGCGGGAAGAGCTTTGTACCTGTCTTAACTGCCTAAACAAATTTAGACAGGGAGCCACTACCAGGAGAGAGATATTAACAAAAATAACCTCTTGCATCTGAAAGACATACCTGCGTGGCATGGCAGACATTTGTTTCCCAAACTTCTGTGCTTCTCATCTTCCTGTGAATTGTCTTCTTTGAGGCCCTGGACCTCTCCCCCTTCTCCTACGCTCAGGGTAGTACGTAAGCCTCAATTACCTGACTGCCAGGGCATCTTCCAGGTCTTTGGGGGGGCTCCTATGCATAAAACTAAATATGTTTTCCTCCTGTTAATCTGTCTCATAGCAATTTAACCATTAGGCCAGCCAAAGAACCAGCAAGGGAAGATAGGGGACTTTTCTCTCCCAACATCTTTCTTAAAACTATGAACTAACAATTAGCTATCATGGTGTGAAATGGTAGAGGCTGTAGGAATTCGGAGATGGAGGATGGGACCCTAGGGCTACTGTTAGTGAACTTGGGCCTCAAATAAGGAAAGTAAGTAGGGTGACCAACCAGTGCTGGGTGTCCAGTGCTCGGTCGGTTTAAGCACTGAAAGTGCCACGTCCTGGGAACCACCTCAGTCCCAGGCAAGCCAGGGCAGCCGGTCACCATCTCTAATATGTGGCTTAGAAACACAAAGAATTGTGAAGAGGATGAGGGATAACTGTGGGGTGGTGAGGACCTACTGTGAGAAGCCAGGTAAGTTGCTTAACTGCTCTGACTTTCTCAGTAAAATGGGACATTAACATCTACTTTGTACTGTAACTGTCAGGCTTACAAATAGGGTATGAAATAGGGTACGTGACATAAATCGAGCAAAAATAACCTGTAATGGTTTTGCTATCAATAAAAGATAAAAAGAACATATTGTGAGCCCTAAGGAAGGAAATTAAATTGAATGAGGGTTTGCATGTATTTGTGTGTATATATATATTTTAAACAAATTCAAACTTTCAACAAACATTTATGTGTCAAACACTGTGGTTTTCTTCATGAAGCTTATAGTCTCCTGGGGAAGACAGATGCTATCAAAAAACCACAGAAATAGAAAGAATCTTGCAGCTGTGATAAGACTGCAGAGGAGAATGGCATGATGCCCTGGGGGCATTTAGTGGGAAGATTTAACCTGGTCATCAGGAGACCAGAGGTGGTTTCTCCAAGGAGGTGAAGGGTTAGTTGGGCTGAGAGAGAAGGGACCCTCTGCAGCAGGGAAAGTAATCTGTGCCAGTAAAGAACCTAAAGATAGAAAAGGAATGCAAGAATGGCAGAGATGATGAGAGAGGTGAAAGGTGCTGCGAGAGGCGCCTGGGAGGTGGGGCCAGGGCTGGAGGGCCTCAGAGACCCGAGGGAGGAGGGGTCTGCATTCACTCACAGAACAGTAGGAAGGCATTTAAGTAGAGGGAGGTTGTGAACCAACAAAGTAATAACTTGAATCTGATCAAGGCTTTAGATCAAACCACCAGAATTCAGGAATTAAGGGGGAGACAGGAACAGGCTAAATGTCATCCTAAGGGGCAACCAGCCAATCCAGAATGTAGGACATTCCACAGTACAAACGACCTGGTCTGGTTCTCTAACAAATCGATGGCTCAAGAAACACAAAGTAGGGAGTAAATTGATAATAGAATAAAAGAGCCTTAAGCAACATAACAACTAAATGCAGCACATGGACTTGGTTTTTCAAACAAACCAACTGTAGAAAGACATCTTTGAGTCAATCATGAATATGGACTCTTAGATGATATTAAGAAATTGTTAACTACTGATAGGTATGAAACCGACATGGTAGCGTGTTTTTACAATTAATAGAGATTCATACTGAAGTATTATGAGAAATGATATGACATTGGAGATTTGCTTTAAAATTTTCTGGCAAAAAAAAAGGTTGTAGACAAAAAGGGACTTGGCAAATGAGAATAATTTTTGAAGCTGCCTGACGGATTTCTGGTAACATATTTTTCCCTCTACTTTGTGCTGTTTAAATATTATTGTAGTGAGAAGTTAGGATTAGAGGCGGCAATGAAGAGATGGTAACATGATCAGATTCAGATCTGTATTTTATAAAAATTGTCTGTGGTCCAGTTTTTAAAGTATATGTTGGTTGAAATGTATGGATTTGACTGAATGAAAAGAGGACCTAGTTTCGGGTAAGAAATAGCTGAGCAGAGATGGAAGCTCTTTTACTTAGTAAAGATGGAAGGAGAGAGGAGCAGAGAATGGAGACAGAGACTGTTTAATTGGTCGTTCTTCTGGAGAGCTTCTGGCCCCCAGTCATTTCTCCCTGTTTTTTCTGGAAGCACCAGCTCGATTTTCCTTTAGGAGCCTCACTGCCTATAGAGCAGTGCGTAATTCCAACCCAGTTCCAGAGGAGGGCGTGTAACTAAGACTTGGCCTATCAGAGTTCAGCACTGCCCTGGTCGCCACAGAGATTGGTTCAGGGAAGGCGATTTACTTCCTTTGAGCCAATGAGATTGAGACCTGGGACTTTTGTTGAAGTTCCTGGGAAAGAAACACATGTTCCACTGGCTCTCTTTTCAAGCTCTGAGGACCTCAGTCCAGGGCTGCTCGGCCATTTCCCACCATGTGGGGGTTGCCTGGCTGAGAATAAAGTGACCACAGAGGAAAGCAGGATTGGGACCTGGAAAGAACAAAAGGTTAAACCCCTGAGGATATTATTTCAGACTCTGGATCCAGCTAGGACTGAAGTGAAGTTATACTTAAACTTTTTTTGGGGCTTATGAATCAATAAATCTCTCTTTTTCTTCTTTGGCCCATTTGGTTATGTTTCTTTCACTTGCTAATAGATGCGTTCTCAGTGATACACAGGTCTGGAAAGTTCTGTAGCTTTGCCACATTCGCAGTGTGAGTAGTCATAACTTGTTTTAAAACTTTCTCAGTTTCTGCCAATAGCTCCATTTCTATTAGATGATCAGCCCTCTTCCTGCTATAAATCTTCCACAATCTCAAACTCATATGTTCACAAACTGCTTTTTAATGGCAACCCAGGTATTCTATTGAAATCATTGTATATGATAATTAGTAATCTGCAAGATAATTTTAGTTAATTTTAAATTTAAAATCCGTCATGTAAAATGAGTCGGATCAGAATGGAACCACCAACAGAAGAAATCGGAGTGTGAGAGGAGCGGCCCACCACTCTGGAAATGAAAATGTGCAAATTTCTCAGGGAATAATCATTGTCCTGATTTTTACGTGTAATTATAATTTAATTATGAACCTACTTTCACAACATTTTAAAAGTACATAGTTAGCATATAAGTACTTTCCGTATAATTATCTGTTATTGAACCTGCTCATTATGGAGTGGTTACTGCATAAATTACTATGCTTTGTGTAAAAATGTTTTTCATTTTAGGTTGACTTGAAATAAAGTGAGACAAATCATTTGAATGGTACTTAGTGGCTTCCCAGTATTGCCTAGCTGCTTCCATCCTGACCATCTTTAGATGAACTCTGGCTTGTTTGGTAATATGGTGAAGATCATTTCCGGAAACTCAGATTTTTTTTGTCTTTTTCTCCCTAAGAATTTACTTCTTTCCTCATTGTTCCTTTGAGATATTCCTAGAGAATACATGAAACTCCTGCTGTACACACCTGCCTGGACCTTTCATTACCATGGGAGAGTCAGTGAATATTTGATTGAGCACTTACTGTGTCCCTGAAAGGCTTGTTCTAGTCCCTGATGGGATCTGGGTGGGGAAAAGAGAAAGCACTAACATTTGAGCATTGTTCTTACATATTTTTTCTAAACAAACTACCAGTCAACCTCGAAGGAATGCAATCGCAAAGTAGATTCTACTACAGCCTTATTTTACAGAGGAGGAAATTGAGGCCCAGAGAGGTTCGTAGCTTGCCCAAGGTTGCATGGCTCCGGGGAGCTGACTGGGGTCTAGACCTAAGCAGCATGGATCTAGAGATCATGCTCAGCCCATGGGTTTAATGGAGGAAGGTGCTGGGGCCACCCCAGGGCACCAAATATAACCCAGACAGGAGGCTGAGTACTCCGCCTTGGCACAGGGATATCTTTTTCACAGGAGACTTTGAGAACACGTGGACACTTGGCTTCGTGGACGCCCTCCCTTCCCGGGAAGTAGGCTCCTGTAGGCTGGATATGTTTTGCAGCTGTCAGTGTTGTAACATGAGGTCGGGGGCATCGCTGCTGCCTGTGTTTGTAGGCACCATTTTTCTGAATCCTCAGAACCTGAGAATATTCCCAGGTATAGAACATCTAGTTAAGTTCAAACTGCTTTTATGTTAAACGTCATTATTCACGTCCATAGATCAATTAAAATGAAATGGTGCCGTAATATCCAAACATGATCCTGTAAATAATGATTGCATCTGGGGTTCTCTAAGAAAGGGATACCATTTTCAGTTACGTTGGGCCCATGTAGTCTCGGCAGTTTCTCCGTGCTGGGTTTAAAGCCCGCAGAAACGGGAATAGGAAAGAAGTCCTACCATTTCTTTACCATGTATCAAGTGCCTGCTGTATGCTAGGCTTTGTGAGGGGTGCTTACCAAATGTGACCTCATTTAGAACGGCACCCAAGGATTAATCTTTATTTCCATTTTGCCTGTGGGAACACTGAGGCTTAACTAACTTGCCCAAATCATTGCAGGAGCTGCAATTTCAGGTGAGGAGGCCTGATTCCAGGACGTGCTTCCTCAACGATGCTGGAGAGGTGGGATTGTGCTTCTCCAGGTGTGAGGCCTGGATTAGGCTGGCACCTTGGGTACCTGCTTCTCTGGACATGAGGGATGCCCCCTTCTTGTCCACAAAGGGCCCAGGTGAGGCTGGGGGGCCCAAACAAGGGGACACCCCAGGCTGTTTATTTCTGGCACAGTTCCCAAGAGAAGGGCCCAGGTTAGATGAGCAGTGACGGCCTTATAAGCCCAAATACATCGAGGAGGAAACAAGCTACGGGAGCTGGAAGGCCTGGTGACTGAAGGGAGGCCCCAGATGCCAGCCTATGAGCTGGTGGAGGGAAACCCCAGCACGGGCCGAGAGCAGCGGCGGCCAGGTGTGCGCTGCAACGCGAGGGCCCCGCCACTGTCTCTCCCACTGGGTCCCCCTTCCCTGCCGCGCCGTGGCCGTGAGCCTCCTGGGGGTCCAGTTCAAAGTGCTCTCCTCTCCGAAGCCGTTTCT
Organism: Manis javanica; assembly: GCF_040802235.1. Classification (NCBI taxonomy): domain Eukaryota; kingdom Metazoa; phylum Chordata; class Mammalia; order Pholidota; family Manidae; genus Manis; species Manis javanica. Next base: position 6,041,217 of record NC_133160.1, read on the forward strand.
GCCTCTCCTTTTTCCTTCATTCCCTTCTTACTCCAAAGAGTCCAGCTCAGGTGACATCTTATTCTTGGGAAAGAACTGCCCCCCCAAACTCCCGCGTTGATCCTTTCGACTGGTCTGAGTACTCAGACAGGAGGCTGAGTACTCCGCCTTGGCACAGGGATATCTTTTTCACAGGAGACTTTCTAATTTCAAGAAAACAAATCTAATTTCATACACATGGAAGTCTCATAGATACGGGATCAAAGAAGTGACCAAAGCAAGCTGTTTACGTACCTTGCAGACGAATAAACAAATCTGCGAAAAACAGACAAGACAAAGGAACTTAGGCCTGGGTCCTGAATTGGGAAGAGACCAAGCTGAGAGTTTCTGTCACCTCTTCGGCTCCGAATTCCCTCCCTGGCAATACGATGTCTCTCTGTGTCCTGGTACAGGGCGGGCACCTTTCATAGGGGAGATTTATTTGGACAGGGAAGAGGTCGAGTCCTTCTCATACTGGCTGTTTTTCAGGGAACTCTGATGCCAACTGATCAATATGCCACTTTGACATGTTGGGGGCGGCCTGCCCTGAGCCCCAGCCCTGTGGTAATTGTGGGTCTGAGATTTCTGGGGAAGCGGGAACCTGAGAGAGGTGAGCTCTGTTCCTTCTCACTCGTGTCTCCTTGGCACTCCCCTGAGGGGTCTGCATCTGGTAAACATTCATCAGAGGGTTAAATCAACAAGTTTCCGTCTTGCCTGGTTGGTTCATTCGCTGTTCCCTTCTGCTAGAAGGAAGTTTCCCTGAGAGCAGGGGCTCGATTTTGTTTATCATCACATCTGCAGGCCCTTCTACAGAGCCCTGAAACTAACATACATTAGGTACTTGAGAATATGTGTTGAATGGAAGAACAAATGATCCCTTTACTTCAGGTCTGGGTCGCACTGGGAAGTTTTGATTTGTTTCTACCCTGAAGGGGCTCAGTTTGTGCAATTGTATCAGGGACAGACTCACTGGTAGGAACCAAAGGGAAGTGAAAACACCCCGAATGTCCATCAACGGATGAACGTGTAAGCAGATGTGCTCGCTCCACACAAGGAATATCACTCGGCCATAAAAGGACACGAAGTGCCGATTCACGTTACAATATCAACGAAGTTTGAAAATATGCTAAAAAAAGAAGACAGACACAGAAGACCACATATTATATGCTTCCATTTATACGTAATGTCCAGATTGGGCAAATCTGTAGACGGAACGCAGATTCGTGGTTGCCAGGAGTGACTGCTCACGGGTATGAGGTTTCTTTGTGGGGCGATAAAAGGTTCCGGAATTACGTAGTGGTGCTAGATGTACAGCCTTGCGGGTATACGAAGAACTGCTGGATTGTACACTTTAAAAAGATGAATTTTATGATATGTGAATTATAACTCAATACAGCTATTGTTTAAAAAATGAAAAAAGAATCAAAAAGAAGCTCCTGGTTGATGTGAGCCTGTGAAATTCTTTTCCTGAGAGCCACGTTCTAGGGGCTTTTCATCCCCCTTTCTAAGGAGAACACAGATCTGATCATTTACTGCTGCTCATTGTAATCATTTCCTGTTGCTGCCGTAACAACTTGCCACAAACACGGGGGCTTTGAGGAACAGAAATGTATTATTTACTATTTTATTCAGCCACCTTCTAGAGCATCTGAAAGGCAACATGCAATGCCAGGAAATTCAAAAGTATATTGGCCACGAAAGTCTCCTCATGGTCGGATACGGAGGTCAGGTAAGCGGCTCTGCACACTCCATCTTCTTCATGGCTAGTTACCAGTGAAATCTAGAAACCTTACATGTGATGTATCAGACCTCTTTGTATATATTTTCAGTGGCATGAGTTTGCATATGCAAGTCTTGGCATTGGGGGCACTTTTTAGCTTTATGGCCAAGCAAGGTTTTGCTGCAAATTGATGCATGGACGATCAGTATCCGTCGGTGGTATAAGACCAAGACTGACATCATCTCTCTCAGCCCCCATTATTCTAAGAAGGAGAAAAGTTTTAGGCAAAGATAAATGGAAATTATCCAGTAACTTCAGATATATGACTCCCCAGATCTCCTGTCTAGGTAAATCAAAGATAGTCACGGCTTAGATAATGAGATAATTAAAAACTAGTAAATATACATGTGAGGTGCCTTCTACCATTAAGCCCAGGAAATGTGTCTGATTATGAAACACTGACTCTGTATTTTGAAATGTCATATCAATTATAAGTGACACTTTTACGGATCTCCCTGAAAAATTTTTACATAAAACTGTATTTTTATATACTATGTAAAGTATGAAGCATAGATTTAATCAAAATCGTAAATAAGACTAAAGGTATCCTGTAAGTGTGAAATATACAAGCATAAAAGTTTTTAGCAAAATTTTAAATCAATTTTACTCTGAATTAGACTGGCTTTCCTATTACCTGCATCTCCCTCAGACCCCAATCTACTCTTCTCCCACTTTAACTAAATACTCTTTTATTGGAGAGAAAATGTTTTTGGGGAAAAAAAACCCACAGTGGTTTTATATTTCTGTATTTGTTGGAAAGTTTAATGTATTTCTGCATAGATGTGGTTGCATTTCTCAGTCCCTCCACACTCCCAGGAAGCCATGTGGATACTGTACAAACCCCAGGCTTTGTGGTTGGGCTGAGGCTTGGGTTTGAATCCTGCCTCTGACCCCAGCTGGGTGCCTTGAGCAAGTGACTTCATCTTGCTGCATCAGTTTTCTTGCCTGTAAAATGGGATCAATTGCCCCTGCCTTTTGTGGGGTGGTAAGGATGGAAGGGGAGGAGGAGGGTACAGCTTTTCTCTCACAGTACTGCAATATTCACTTAGCCTCTTCTCGTTTCTTGTGCAGTTGAGGGACTGACTCTCAGCTTTCTGGCTGGATGGAATGGATTGCGTGTGAGAGACATCAAATTGCCAGCGTCAGCATTGCATCCCCATGATTTAACTGGGCTGGCTGGTCATTTCTGAGTCATAAGGAGCTCCTTGCAGAGGGCATCACCGCTGTATTCTCTTGAAATCAGAATGTGTTACAGACCTTGATATTTAGGGGGTCTCCCTTGTAAGATGCCTTTGCCCAGGCTTACCAAACTATGCTACTCTAGTGTGCAGAGGTCGAATGAAACGTGAGGTTGGAGGGGAGACTGGGAAGGTTGGGTTTATGAAAAGCATTGTGGTTGAGTGATCAGAAGGTTTACCTGGGACTATCTTGATTTTAGCACTATACATCCTGGGACCCTTGAATCCATCGGTCCTAGGGAAACCCAACATTATAGTCAGCAAGTTTAGTTCTGGGGTAGGCAGCCGGAGACTGATTCACGGTCACACCAGGAGTGGAGTGGGAATGGGAGTGACTGTGATTAGACTCAAGGTTTCTTTTTAGGGTGATGGAAATACTCTAAAAGTAGATGATGGTGACAGCTGACAGGTCTGTAAAACACTCTAAAATTCATCAACTTGTACTCTTAAAACAGGTGAATTTTATGACATGTAAGTTATGTCTCCATAGTGCTGTTTAAAAATTGATTGTAAAACTGTGTTTTCATAATAAAACATGATTTTTTTGATAGAAAAATACTTTGTCCACAAAATGAATGCAGGCATTAAGAATTTGAAATGAATTTCTCACTGAATTGGAAAAGATTTATTAAGATTGACAAAACTCAGTTTTTATAAGGATATGGGGAGACAGTCTCATGTTCAACTGGACAAAAATATGAGTTAATAAAGGGTTTAAGTAGGACATGTTGGCATTATGGATCAAAACGTAAAATATACATGCTCTCTGACTCAGCAATTTCCTTTCTAGAAATTTATCCCAAGCAGAAAATTGTCAAGTATGCAAAGATGTATATGCAAAGATTTTCATCACAGATGGTTTATAAGAGAAACAATGGCTTATAATTAGAAGCAATCTAAATTGTCATTAGTAATGGACTTTTTAGATGAGTTATGGCAAATCCGTATAACGAAGCAGGTATACTATAAACCCACACACATCTAGAGTGAGTTTCTGGGACAGTCCCTGGTATAGTACTGAAAGTCCTGTGTCCAGGGAAACCCCTCAGTCCCAAATGAGTGGAGATGATTGGTTATCCACAAATCTATAGAAAGACCGCTGACAGATGTCACCAAAAAATTAACAAGAGTTGTCTTGGGATGGTGGGATTACGAGTCAGCGCAACTTTCTTTGTAATGGATTTTGTTAGGATTTTTTAAAATATGATTTGTGCTTTATTAAATAATTTTACATTGGAGAAAAAAATATTTGCATTAAAAAAAGGTCTGCTGACACATTAGCAAAAATGTAGGCATATTAAATATGCCCTTCATTAGCTTCATGTGATATGACCGCTACTTGCGGAAGATGGTCTACTTGTGTAGTTATCTAAGTAGGTAGATACGTACTCACACATCCACACGAGTACATGAATTCAGGAGAGTCACGTCTTGTTTTCTGTTGTAACATGTGGGCCTAACACAGTGCTTGGTACACAAGATGAACAAATACGCACTTGTGAAAGTGTGATAAAAACAGTCTTTCAGAATTGGAAGGAAATGGTGAAGTAGTATCTTTAAATTATTTGGTCAAATCCGTGAACGGGTTGGTATGTTTCAGTGGAGCTCATTGACTTGGCTGCCCTGACGCTCCTTCATAAAGAACTGGCCAAAAATTGGTTTGGATTGACCGATTTCTCCCCTAACGTGTTTGTCATTGTTACTTCCCCGCTTATTATACACAATCATGCCTGTTATCTAAAAGTCAGAAATTGCTGAAAATAAAGAGCCTCTCTAGAGATGGCTACTGCTAAAACCTTCATCACACCCACTTTCCAACCCTTTTCTATACATATAAGCAAGGGGTACCTAGGCATGTATTTACATGGGTGTAAAACACTCAATGAAAATGAAACCATTACATATAATGATCTTTCTTCATTAGCTGCTGTTCATGGAGCTTCCACACATCGATGTACACGTAGCTTTCAGGTTATTGTCAATGGCCCCATGGTGTGCCGTTGCCTGGGCAGACCACTCTTGAACTGGATTGACTCACTTTAAAAGTGTTATTTTTTCTGCTGCACATTGTCCAGTTGGGAGCCCTTTTTAGAGGCCCTTTATTTGGTCTCACCATCAAAGAAGTACATGTAGCATGTCCAGTAGAGTGCCTGGCATATAGCAGATGCTCCGTAAGTGTGGATCCCTTTCTCACACCCCCTATTTAGGGGACAATATAATTTAGGAGCTAAAGTGATTACAATGTGTTACGGTTGTATTATGATAATTTTCTGAGACCCTGCAATGCAGGGAATCCCAGATAAACTGCATCTATTAAAAAAGAGTTCCCTCTGTCCAATGGGGAAGTAAAACACTTCCCCACGCTGTTGTCAGCCAAACCATCAGTGACCCATGGAAGCCACTTCCAGAATTTTCCAGAATCTCTCTGAAGCTGCTCCTCTCCCCAAATCTGAGCCATCATTGCCACTAACGAGTCCTGCCCCACACAAAGGGCTTCTTGCTCTTTTTCAGTTTGTCATCTCTGTGATGGTGCCTACTAAGTGCTCAACAGAAATAAAGATGTTTACCTCTACAACAGGTTACTATTCTATCACCTGTTTTCTAACATAATATTAACTTGCTATAGAGGCAAACATCTTTTGGTAATGTCCCTATTTAATCCTCCTACATTTAATATATTGCTGTGAACGTGCCAAACAGGGAAGGAATTGCAGAAAATAAGTTTCATGTATTTCAATTTCTTACACAACCTCTATAGTTACCATTTAATAGAATCAGGTGCTAGATGTTTATTTGTGCCTACGTTTTCAAATAGAGTTAAAACCCATCATTATATTTGCTTGACATTTTGTTTTGAAGTAACTTCTTCATGTTTTGCTGAGTTTCTGGGTCTCAATCATGCAATTTTATAAGGTATTCCTGGATATTTCTTACTCATGGATTGAAAATCTAGGGTTTTGAGAATGGCTTGTCAGAAATGCCACATGAGTGGGGGGATTCATCGACTCCTTTATATATTTATGTGCCATTCATTTAGTCATTGCACGCCTGCCATGAGCTAGCTACTGTTCTAGACCCTAGAGTTACCAGTGATGCATGCTTTGTTTTATGAGGCATACAGTCTGATGGACCAGACTATCTTTAACTATTACTCATTGTTGAAAAAATAATAGATTTTTTTAAAGGCAGTTTTAGGTTTACAAAAAAATGGAGCTGTGAGTTCCATACATTCTTTCTCCCTGCCTCAGTTTCCCCTTTTATTAATAGCATCTTGCATTAGTATGGTATGTTTGTTAAAACTGATGAACCTTTACCGTTACAAGGTCATAGTTCGCATCAGGGTTCATTTTAGTGCTGCATGTTCTGTGGGCTTTGACAAATATATAATGACATGTATCCACCACTACAGTGTCATACAGAAGAGTTTCACTACCCTAAAAACCCTCAATGCTCTTGCCTGTTCATCCCTTTTTTCCTCCTTCCTCCCTTAACCTCTGGCAACCACTGACGCTTTTCCTGTCTAGTGTTGCCTTTCTAGAATGCCATGACGTTAGAATCACAGTATTCAGTTTTCTCAGACAGACTTCTTTACTTAGCAGTATGCATTTAACTTTCCTCTGTGTCTTTTCTGAGGCTTGATATCTCACTTTTTTTTCTCTGAATAACACTGTGTTGTATGAATATACTACAGTTTGTTTATCCATTCACCTATTGAATGGTGGCTGCTTCTAAGTTTTGACAATTATAAATGAAGCTGCAATAAACATTTGTGTGCAGATTTTTGTAAGGAAATCAGTTTTCAGCTCATCTGGGTGAATACCAACTGTGTCTTTGTTTTCTGTCCTGAGACCTGGGTGTTTAGCTTTTACTTTAGCGTAGCCCCTCCCTTTATCCTTCCCATGGAACCCTTTTCTTGCTTGTTGCCCAGAGTGGATTTCTGTGGGTGCTTCCCAAGAATCCATACCATAGACTGGGAGCATCTTTGTAAGAAGATGAGCATATCTTGTTTGTTTCTGTTTTCCCAGTGCTAAGCACAATGTCTGAAATCTGGCAAGCACTCAAGGAACAAAAATTCATTGAAAATTTCCTGGGCATAGGTATTTTATAAACTTGATCTTACCACCTACTCAAAAGTGCCCCTTTGAGGCTGGCATTATCACCTTCACTTTCTGTGAAGCAGCAACCAGAAGATCAGTATCTTGCCCTAAATCATCTGGTAGTAGGTGGTGGTGCCCAACTAGTCTGAGATTAGAACTTTCCATGAAGCCACCTACAACATGCAGCGATTGAACAAATCTATGGATGAATAAATGTTTAAGTAAAAGATGAAAGCTAGAAAAGCCAGAATGAAAGAATTTTAAAAAAAAGTATTAGGCTGGTCTATAATGGTCAGCCTCTACCAATGTATTTGTCCCACATTTAGCCCACTAGTATGAACACCTGTGCTGGACATTTGTTAAAAATACAGGTTCAAGAATTTCACTTCAGACCCAATGAACAAAATCCTATGGGGGAAGAGACTCTATTTTTGACACATGCGCCCAATTGCTTCTGAGTGCTCCGTAGGTGGGAACTGCAGTGGTCATGTGATTACAGGTGGGGAGAGCTTGCAGTGACTAGGATGAGATTTTTTTGCAAGTTAATGTCATCTGGAAAGCGGACTCCCCTCTTAGATCTTAAACTTTCACTTGGAGGGTACATTTTGTCCCCTGTAGCTCCTAGAGGGTTTTTCGTTGGGATTACCACTCCCGCAGGGGCCCCAAGACTCCCCGACGCTGCCTGTCTTGTATCACCTTTTGTTTATTACCCTTCTCCAAAGGAAAGAAAAATTCCAATAAACTCAAAATTATTTTTCCTCTTGCATTAAGAACCAGAACTTTCCACGTTATGAGCCTCTCAAAGGCAGAGACGTGTCCTATCTGTTTATTCCCAGCAGTTAGCATGGAGCTGGCAAATAATAGAGTAGCAGATGCTGGTAGAATCTAATCTTACCCACTGCAGGGAAGGTAGTGCCACAGTTTGCAGGAGGACCACTTACATTGATGGAAACTGAGTTTGGGATCATTATTGTCAGGGAACTAGCGATTCATAGTTACCTTCACTTCACGGATATTTATACAGGAACTATAAAACTGTATAACCTAGATGGGGCAGGACGGGGTCCCTCAGGGGCTCTCTCTGACTGGGAGGCCATATAGTGGGGCAAAATGCTTGGAGGGATACTCAGCCAGGGAAACGTGGGTTCAAATCCTGATTCTACCTCTTGCTTATTGAATGCCCTTGAACAGGTCTCTGAATTTCTCTAAGCCTTTCTTTCCTTATCTCTTAAGTGGAGAAAATATCCTCTGGCTTCTAGGGCTGTTGTGCAGATCCCACGATGTAACAGCATGCATAAAGCTCCCAGGAAGTGTCTGCCACCACCTGTAATGGCTCCGTTAGGCTCCTTGTCATTCATCTTCCCTCTTGTTTTGTCTAGGCAACTAAAACCTTATTTGAGAACATCAAGATCTTTGTCATCCATGCATGTTTTAATACACATAAACCCATCAGCAGATGACCTGCCATGTAAGAGTAAAGTCTGTGTTAAATTTGGAGACACTTGGGGCAATAGTTTGCCTTAGCTGGGTAGAGACAAGGCGTGAGAGAGTAGATTTTAAGCATCTTGGGTCTGTGAGACCCTCTGGTTTTCATACAAAAGAAGCTTATATTAATAAAATATTACTCCAAATGCCTTAGAAATCTACATTAAAAAAAATCCCCTATGATTATATATATATAGTTCCCGCCTAGCCATTCTTTCGGCCAAAAGCAAATGTGGAGCTCAATTGCCCAAGTGGAGTGCTAGGCTTTGAAATGACATGTTTCGTGCCTGCCACTCACAGGGCAAAATTACCAGCTGTTCAGAGCTTCTCTATAATTCTCAAGTTTTCTATTGTCTTACAGGTTGTCCTGTTCTGCCTTTAGGTCTCTCTGACTAGTGTATCTCATTCAAGAGCTTGTATTTGCAAACAAGCCTGCCATCATTTATTAAAAGCTTTCTTTATGTTAGTTAGGTTTTCCAAGTGTAGGCAAAAGCCATAGTTGGAGGATAAAAATGTTTGCACCAACAAGCCCATTCGTCCATCCTTCCTCTATCCATTGTCCCATCCAGAGCCATGTTTATTGTGCCCCAAGGATGTCATTCTTCCATTTCTTCAGCCAGTTCTTGTTAAGTGCCTGCTGTGTATTTAGGATGTTGCATTTGTTGATTGCTGATAACATAATGCTGAGAAAAGGTAGTCATTGTTCTTAATCTCAAGTCAAAGAGAGACACTGAAAAAGTTGTCATATATGTATACATACATATTAATGGGATAATGACACATTTGATAAATTCAGTGAAAGAAAGGCTATGGAGTCATGAGAGCTTATAATGGTAATAAGGAAAGGCAATTTAATCAGTGGGGTCATAGAAATTCTCCCCAAGGGAATGAAGATTGTTCTGAGGTCTAAAGAATAAAGAAGAGTTAATTAGAAAAGAAGGGAGGAATGAGTGTTAAGGATAAAGGGGACAGCAGGTATTGACCTGGGGGAGCAATGGTGTGTGGGAGGGACTGAACATCTTGAATGTATCTGGAGCAGAGAGAAAAGGCAGGTGGAGAGCTGGGCAGAGGCTAGACCTTGTAGAGCTTTGTAGGCCATTTTAAGGATGAAATCCCTAGAGCATTAAAGATGTACCAGAGGGTTGCCAGCAGGGGCATCTTTCAGGTTAAAGGGGTAATGTGGGGATGGTAGTTCAGCTTGGAGGCTCTATTGGTAGCCCAAGTTAGGGATGCTGAAAACGTGGGGATTGATGGAGGACATTTTTATTCTAAGATCCTGTAAGATAGCTGAGTCGTGCTAAGACTAAGCTGGGAACAGAATTTGCAGACAGATGAACTGGCAAGTAAACAATATAATGCAGTCTAACAAGAAGTGGTGTGTAGACTTTTGGAATCGGAGTTAGAGCGGATCAGAATGGCTAGAGTTAACCACTGGCAGTTAACATAGGCTATGAAAGGGATAAGAAAGAAGAAACTCAGAGGACATTTAGATTGGTGGGAGCAAGTGAACAAAGCCAGAGAGAAGGGAACTCACAGAGTTTGTATAGAGTAAGCAGAGGAGGAGAAAGAAAATAAAAATGCTGAGAGTGCACAGCAGCTGTGACAATCTTTCCAGATAAAGTGCTTATTCACTCCTCTTTTGATTTCATGGCAGAAAACCAACTCAAACTGTCTCAATGAAAAAAGTAAATTTATTTGCTGATGTAACTGAAAATTCATGTGTGTATGGCTTCAGGTAAAGCTGGATCCAGGTACTCAAATAATGTCACCATCTCTTGGTTGCTTTTGTTTGGATGGGCTTCATTCCCAGGAATGAGCCTTTTTCTTGGAAGAAACATGATTCCAGCTGATCTAGGCTTAAATAGCAGTTTGACAATCCAGGTGGTAGAACCCCCATTTACCAACAATTTTAGCAAAAGTTGGAGATTCCTATCTTATTGACCTTGCTGATGTCACATGTCCTTTTCTGAGCCAGTCACTGAAGCCAGGAGATCCAATGTTCTGAGGCTGGATCATATATATTTTTCTTTTGGAGCTGGAGGTGGGTTCCCAGTTCCTTTCTCCAAGCCAAATAGATTGAGAGAAGGGTGGGAAGTTTCTCCATTGGAAAGTAGAATGCTATTATGAGAAGAAGAGAAATGTACACCAGGAAGGTAAATTTAAAAACAAACAAATAATGTGGACATTTCCTATATCACATGATACTAAAATTGGTAATTTGCTGAACTTGGGAGTTTCTTCACTTTAAGAGATTCCCTCTTGCTCAAGAGAAATGAATTGTGGTAACATCTTGGGACACATACTAGGTTCCTTTTTAAGACATGAAAGGACTCTCTTTTTTATGAAACAACCACATCTATTTTTTTTCCCTGAGAGTGGTGGGGTTTCCTAGAAGCTGGAGAATCTTCAAATGTCTGAGTTGTGCTAAGACTAGGGTCAAATACCAGGCTCAGACCTATGCTCTCTGTTCATAAGTTGACATTAATTTGTTCTGATGTTTTATAAAATCAGCATGAAAGTTATCTCAGATTTGGGAATTGAGTCATACCTGGAAGGTGAAATAGAACTTGAATCATTTCCTATTTGTCTAGTAGAGGGGGATTGATAGGGGTTTTTGATCATAATTCAAGTAAGATATGCCTTTGACAATCATTCAAGAGAGGCATCTAATTTAGAGCCTTTATTCTCCCATAAATTATTTTTTTTATGTTCTCTGAATTCTTTCATCTTTTAACAGATTTTTGAAAAATTTAATTTTATGTTCTTTTCATTTTATCTTGATTAAGCTTTGAAAGGCCTTTCTGAGGATCTTATTCTGGCTGATAATTAATTTTAAGGTATTCTTTTCTGGTTCGTAATAGCTTTTGTTATTGTATAATTAAAAACAAAATTAAAATATTTCTGCCCCCTCCCTTTTGTGAAGCCTATAATCCAGCTCCTAGAGATGATTGGATATCACAATAGATGCAGGGCCTGGAGCCTTCACCATCCATTGCAACTAAATTAAAAGCCCATAAGAGGAAACAAAGTAAATATTAAATCATCTCACAAGAATGATGAAATCTGACTGTAAATGAATTTCGCTCACACTCAATAGACTATGTTTAGTCTTCTCAGGATTCCAGGACAATTGAGTATCAGGATTAAAGTATCTTTACTCAGCACGGCACTCATTACCTTATAGTGTCTTGCAAGTCCCCGCTGAAGTGAAATGGCGCCCAGCCTCAGGCAGGGGAGGGCGAGAAATGCAACTAGAAAGACCCAGCCTCCTTCCCGGCCGCTACTCTCCTCTCTGCTCTCCAAAGGGTTATGGTGGGCGGAATCCAAAAGACGCCTGCAAGATTCCCAGGCCCAGGTTATCCAGTCCAACATGAATTTAGGCACTGCTGTGAAGGGAGTTTGAAAATGTGATTAAGGTCCTGAGTCAGTCGACCTGAAAATGTGGAGGTTATTCAGGTAGGTCTGGCCAATCGGATAGGCCCTCTAAAATTAGAGAATTCTCACTGGCTGGTGTAAGAATGGAAAGTCACAGATATTCAAGAATCTTCAGAGGATTCAAGGCACCATGCCAGTCCTGTTTTGAAGATAGAGGTGCCACATGTAAGGTCCACCATGTGGAAGCTGAGAACAGCCCCGGCTGACAGTCAGCAAAGAAACAGGCCTTCAGTCCTTAAACCACAAGGAACTGAGTTCTGTCAACCACCTGAATGAACCTGGACGTGGATTCCCCCTCCCCCCCGCCACCCCCGAGCCTCCAGAGAGTGTAGCCCAGCCTGGGCTTCAGCCTGCTGGGATCCTAGAAGAGAACGCAGTGGTGCCCACCCAGATTCCTGCCCTCCGCACTTAGAGAACTGTGAAGTAATTAACGGGCATTGTTTTAAGCCACTAAGTTTCTGGCAATTTGTTACATAGGATAGGAAACTAATTCCAGGGTTTAAAAGACAGAAACATAAGGTCACAAAGAAGTAATGGGGCACTAAGACTTGGGCATAGATCTCTGACTTCAAGATCAGCCTTAAAGGTGCATGAAACCAGAAAGCAGCTAAGCCACATGTATCTCAGTACTTGTTCAGCCAGTTTTTAAAATGTATTTTTTTCAGTGAGGAGATAAAAGTAAAAACTTACAGTACTCTGTTCAAGGAACCTCTCTCTCTCACCTAGCTCTAAATGTTTGAGTGATACTATAGCCATAAGATCAAAAGCAGAGAAGTGGGGAAAATGTAAACTCATGTTGCAAATTGCATGATGGTAGGGATGTGCTTGCTTAATTCTCTCATGTCCCCAGGGAAAAATGTTCACAGAATGAACCAAAGGCAAGGAGACCCTTCTGGCTGTCACACTGAGGGGTTGCTACCGGCATCCCGTGGGTAGAGACCAGGGATGCTGATGAACATGCCACTATGCACCGGACGGCCCCCACCTCCCCACCCCCCACCCCCACCCCCCACAACAGACGATTACCTGGCTGGAAAAGTCACTAGGGCTGAGGTGGGGTGATTCTCAGTTAGAGGATCTTGAGTTCCAAGTGGGATGGACTTCTTGTCTGCTCCTTTACCCTTTCATGGTCCTTCTGGCTTTTTGCGGGTACCAAGTTCTTGATGGCTTTCCATTTCAGTCTTTGAAATGCATCTTATTTCTTGGCTCCTGGGTCCTTACCAGGGCATTTGACCCTTGCCTTCACGGCCTGGCCCTGGCTGCTCGTAACAGCTGACGTGGAAGACCCCTAACTCCATGCTAAGAGCTGTCCGGCGTGGTATTGTTACCTCACTGTGTCCTCCTGGTGATCCTGCAGCACAAATTCTATTCTTCGCATCTCACAGACAGGTAAACTTGAAGACCGGAGAGAGAAGGAAATATGCCTAAGGTAAAACAAGTGAATATGGAGCTGTGTCCAAACCCTGCAGTCCGAGCAGCGTGCCTTACGGCTTCCCGTCTTTGCCCATTGTGACCGTACTTGCTTTAACTTTTAGTTTTAGAAATGCCCTAATGTTTTTGCCAGCTATGACCTTTGGTGCTCATTCTGTTACCATTGCTTATCTGCTCATATTCATGATTTTTCTTCATTACTTCCAGCCTGCTGCTGCTCACTCCTAATCCTAGGTTAGCTCTGAAGCATCTGGGTATTTTGGCACCTCCTTATCTAATACAGTACAGGGCCAACAACACAAAGCAAAGTGGAAAACTGGAGATATTTATCACTCTCCACAAAGCAATCAGAACCATCTTTTCTCAAGTACACATTTGACCATGTCCTGCCATCTTGCCAGAAACCCTTCAGTGGCTCTCCATTGCTTGGGATAAACTCCAGCATCTTGAATGTGACCCACAGGCCCTACTCGATCTTGCCCATGTCCTTCTTGCTGTTAGGGTAGGCCAGGTTGAAGAAAGAAATAGATTAAAAAATATGTAATGATTCAAACACAGTGGACATTTATTTCCCACTCACACGACAGCCCAAACATTACAGGATGCCTAGTGCATTTCCTGGGGATGCAGGATCCTCCCATTCTGGGGCTCCTCCTTTCCCTGGAGGCTCATCATCTCATCCTGCAGCCAGTCAGGAAAGAGACAGTGGGGGAAGGACAGCTGCTCCATTAGAGTTCCTTCACCCTCACTGCTGGATCTTGGCTGCATGGCCACACCCCACTGCGGGGGAAACTGGGGTGCATAGCCTGGCTGCCTGCCTCCAGACCAGGAGGATGTGGCTTTGGTATGTCTTCCTAAATCAACCCATCATCATCACTTTATCTTCTCTCCGTCTGTTACAGCTATGCTGTTCCACCTTGTATTTAAAGGCACCAGGCTCACGTTTCCACAGGGCCTTTGCATGTCCTTCTGTAGACAGAGGCAGAGCTCATTCTCCTGTTCTGTTTAACTTTCCTTCTGCAGCTCTCAGCCCATGTGACACTTTCCCAGGGAAGACTCCCCTGACAATACCCCCAACAACCAGACTCCCCTTTGTCATTCGCTCTCACACAGCCATGTTCATTTCCTTCACACCGCTCACCTCCATTAGAAAGAAAAATGCCCCGATTTGTGTGATAGTCTCCATGTCTGACTCACCCATTAGACCGCAGGTACAACACAGAAGAGAAGTGCCTGCTTTGCTTATACTGTATCCCAGGTACCTCCCCCAGTTCCTGCAGCCACTCAATAAGTACTTGTCAAATTAAAAAAATGAGTTAGAATCCCACCCATGGGTTCAAGCAGTGTCTCACTGACCATGTTCTTATCCCGATGCTGCTGTTATGAATGATGTCACTGAATTACTCAGGAGAGTTGTGAATCTTTCTCTTAACATAAACCAAATTTCTTTTTACAGATGTATCTCATTTTCTTCTTTCGCTCTTTTCCCGTTTGTTGGTTTGTCAAACACATTCTGAGTCTTCATAAGCCATTATACTGGGTCTGGAATGTGTGCGGATAAATAAGCCACATTTTCTCAAAGAATTCTGGGTAGCAGAGGAAAAGTGACACGCATTCAACAATGTAAACAACGGCCTTATTCTGGCTGTAGCAGAGATATGAATGAAAGGTGGTGTTCTGGGCCAGGATGGCAGAAAATGATTATGTTCCTATAATAAATACTTTACATTTCTTTGCCTACAGGCTTTTAATGCAAAAAAACCCAAAAACAATGTTAATGATTTTATGTTGACTTAGAGCTTTATATTTTGCAAAGTGCTTTTAGATCTGTCACCTCCTTTCATATCCCACCAGACCTGGGCCCAGGCAGGCCAAGAATTACCGGTAGAGTTTTGCTGATGAATAGAAAGAAAAGGAAGGGAAGTTGTGAGCTTTGGTAAGAATTTACAGATGGTGAGTCCTGGGGAGTTTGGGGAGTGGGGCCGGGCAGAAGGGGCCAGGGTGGCTGGCTGACAGGGGACAGACACCCCCAGGTAGGTGTTCAGAGCAATGGTTATTTATCAAGTGGTCTAGATATAGTTCAACATTTTAATAACTGACGTGGACATCCTGGCCAGGATACCTGCTGACTGTCAGCCCAACTTCCACATAAAATTTATTAAGTTTCTTTTTTTAAGTTATCTTTTTATAGTTAAAAATTATGTATACATGGTTAAAAAAACCCAACAGTGCAAAACAGGAAGAGAAGTTTTCTCTATTTCCCCAGAAAGCCAGTCTCTCAGTTCCCTCCCTAGGGGCAATGGCAGCCTCTTCTAGGTCGTTTATAAAATGTGACATAAAACCTAGAAACTGTTAAATACAAATGAGAGTGTACTGTTCTCATGGGTCTGCTGCTTGTATTTCTTCTTAATGTATCTTGGAGGTTTTCTGTATTATTATACATAGAGTACTTTATTCTTTTTCATAGCTATAGAGTATTACTATTTAGGCACTATTTATTTAATGACATATGTATATTATACAATAAATATATTCTGTAACACATATTACATAACATACAGATATATAACTTAACATATAGTATATATTTAAACTATTCCAGAATATCTATTCATGCACATGCACAAATAATCTATATATCCGTATCCATATATCCATAAATATAGATAACCTATTTATCACAAATAATCTATATATCTGTATCCATATATCCATAAATATAGATAACCGTTTTATCCATAAATAAATCCATTAGATCCGAGATGAGAAAACTATGGCCCAATGGCTGAATTCAGCCTTCCAGCTAGTTTTGTGAATGAACTTTTATTGGTTCACGGACACACTTATTTGTTTATGTAACAACAGAGTCCAGCAGTTGTGACAGAGGTCCTATTACATGAAAAGCCTAAAATATTTACTATGTGGCCTTTTGCAGCAAAGGTTTGGCAACTCCTGTATTACATGTGGTTTATTTATTTCATTATTTAAACCCTGTCTCTGTGGATTAAATAAGTAAACTTTGTTCGGGTTGGTTTGGTTTAATTCTTTTCTTACTGGGAACATTCAGATTGTGTTGTCTTTTACAGTCAATGTTGCGATGAACCTCTTTGTACGTATTTTGGCAAAAAAGAGGTGTACCTATAGGATAAATGCGTAACAGTAGAATTGCTGGCAACATAATTAAGTGCATTTTACCTTTTTATAGATGTTGCTGAGAGTTTGTCTTCAGGGACCTTGTACTACGCTTCACTCACACAATAGGATTTGAAAATATAGGTTTATTCATATGCTCACCAATGCATTCATCTGTGCTATTTTCTTTAAAATTCTGAGTGTAGGTGAACGTATTTATATGTTCCAAAGTCATATTGTCTCCAGTAAAGGCAACATTTAAAGTTTTTCTCACTTGATAAGTTGGGATGATGATGTTTAAAATTAAACATTTTTTTTTTGCAGTAGGGAAATCACTATTTTGTCATATGGATGTTAAATACTTTTACTCTGTTAGTCATTTGTCTTTTAGAATAAAAGCAAAACAAAAAAATAAATGGAACCCATTTCTTAGAAAGATTGTGCCTATTTCAAGACTTAGAAAGCAAGACTAATTTTATTAACTTCCCATGTTTCCTTCTATTGCTTTTAAGGTTTCATTTCTTACTGTTCATGTCACTGACCCATTCGAGATGACTTTTGATGAAAGAAATGATGTAGAGATTCAATTTTATTTTATTTTGTATTTGGAAAACTTCACAGGTGTCCCAAATCCATTCACTGAGTAATCCATCTTTCTCTGACTGATTTAAATTGCAAACTTTACCATAAATTAAATCTCCATCTGTATTTGTGTCTTTTTTTCATTCAGTTTTGTTACATTAATCTTTCTCTCCACTCCTGTGTCAGGCATTGTGCTAAGCAATTTACATTCATTATCTCATTAAATTACTCTAACTTTATAATATTTTATCTTTCAAGGCTAATCTCACCACCTACTTACTCTGCCTTTTCCGGTTTTTTTCCCCTGGTTATTTCATATCATTATTTTTCCCTAAGACCTTAATTAACTTGTTTCTTTCTTAAAAAAAAAAAAAACTCAACCAATCAAGGGAATGTACTTCTTGAGATTTTAATAGGGATCACATTACATTAAATATTTGATTTAGGCAGATTTCACTTTTTTATAAGATTGAGCTATCTTAGAAAAGAGTGGCACATACCTTTCCACTTATTAATACCTTCTTTATTCTAATAATTGCATTTTTAGTTTTTCAAAGATCATAGATATTTCTTATTAAATCTGTTTGCTGGTATTTAAAAATAATTTTTCTTGCTTTTGACATGAAGTCTATTCTTCCTTAATACTTTTCAGCTGTTCTTACTTATATCTACATTATGTATCTCTGTTAAAGTATCCACTATTCCTAAGATAATAAGTATAGAATTTAATGAAACATCTTTTTATAATCTTCAGAGCATCATAGGTTTTGGGGCCGCTGACCACCTAACAGGGTAAATTATGAAAATAGGTTTTATGAACCTCATTTGGGCATGGTGAATCATTCTTTTAATAGTTAATTTTTGTTGTTGCTGTTATTATTTTATTTAAAACTTTTTGCATTACTATTTATATGTCAGATTAATTGGTTATTTTCTTGTGCCTTGTCAAAAGTTGGTATCAATGTTGTCAGGGCTTCACAAAGTGATTTTAGATATATGGGTTTTCTTCCTTCTAAATATTTTTTAGCCCTTTAAGTGAGTTTGGAATTATCTGTTCATTGAAGGTTCATTTAATTCATTTGTGAAAGCTTCGGCACTAGGGGACCCCATTTGATGGGGGTCGCCGGAGACATCTTGGGATGTATTCCTTAGAAGCAGAGCCTGAGACAAGGATTCTTGGGAGAGGTTTATTCAGGGAATGCTCTCAGGAGAAGGGAGATGAGGGAAGCAGGACAGGGCAGGGGAAACACTGAAGCAAGGATGTGGTTTCAGCTGGGGTGAAGCCTCAGCCTGACCCTGCAGGGATGTCTGAGGCATGAACAACATCGCAGAATTACTCTTCTTAACACGAGGAAGCTGGGCATTCAAACCCCCATGTCCTTAAGGCCTTAGCTGCTAGCTGTTCTTAAACAGCTCTACCTCTTCAAGGAATGGGGCATGGGTATAAAAATAACCTTCCTGGAAAGGCAGGAGACTCCCACTGTGTGGAGATAATTCTCTGGAGAAGGTAGCAACTGTGAGCTATTAGCAGCCACCACACTGGGAGTCCTGGCCTCCTGAAGGGGCTTCAGTGGGGACACCAAAGGCACCTGCTGCAGGCGTAAGAAGCTCTTGGACAACTTGACTAAGATTTACTATCTTAAGACAATTTTTCCTGACACAAAATTTGGAGCATATTCCACAAACTCCTCCCAAGAAATCCTTATTCTCTGTACTACTGTTACCACTAATTATTTTACTTTATTAAAAATGACTTCAAAACATATTTGCTAGAAGAAAGGATTAATGTTTAGAGTAAATTTCAGAAAGTATCTCTTTACCTCAAATCACACTGTCCTAGAAATAACTATGGTTGCTAAGTTGTGTGTGTAGTTATGTGTAGAGTAGGTACATATATGTATGTATTACATAGATACATCTACATACATACATATAATTTATATATATGTGCAAATACACACACACATTTGTTTGCTAAGCATTTGCATAACTACTTGTTTTTAGGAGAGCTGGGAAGTCAATTAAAAGAGATGACATAGCTGGCAGTCATTGTCACATTCCTCGATATGGACTTTGGTGATTCTCTCCAGTGGGAAGGGATGAACTTCTCGGCTGAGGCTCACTGGCTAACAGTGGGAAATAAGATTTGGATTTTGAAGAGAAAACGTGAATCAACATTGCGGTTCTGTGAAGCCCCGGGCCATTTGGAGTGGGAGGAAGGAGGATGGGGTCGAGCAGCAAATGCATCTGTCGGCTAACATGGTCTCTTCCAACTTAAGAAAAGTCATGTTTTTTGGCCCAGTTCTTCATGGTTCTCATTTTATTGTATTGATCTGGTGAGTCTTTTCTCGGTGGTACAGTCATTAGGTAACCTGCTTCCTCAGCACGTCCTCAGGGTTACCTAGGGTAGGTTGCTTAACAATATCTCTGAGCCCAGTCTTCTGGCCACCGTTTGGGAACCAATATATGCACCTGCAAGATGATGCTTGCGCAGCCCTTGGCACAGTGCCCCCCCCCCCCCATGTAGTAAGCACCCAGCGAATGGTTGTCGGCTTATGACGTATATTTGTCTCTTCTCCTAACTGCTTACAGATAACTTTGCATTTCATTCAGGATTTTCCTCTTGGAAGTTTAGGGAAACTACCTGGTTTACAGGGATAAATACTAACTCATCTCACCCAAAAATAAAATAGGAGAGAAAAATACTGTTGGCTGTAACCGGAGGGCCCCAGGAAAGGGCTGGCAGACCATCCTGGCTTAGTGACACCACTGCTTCTTGTAAATGAGTGACGCAGAAGAGCCACCAGTGCCTCGAGCTGATCCTGCCTTCTGGGTGCATGAACCGTGAGGGGTGACGGAGAAATGGCAGCCGAAATGGCAAATGAAAAATCTCCACTCATGGTAGGCCAAGCAGTTCCTTGACTGAAAAGCAAGCAAGCAAACAAAACCTTTTTAGCAGCTAAAGCATTTAAGATGGTTTCTTCTTTGTTCATTTTATCTTCGTGCTTTGTGTTGGGAGCGTGGTGGGGAGCCAGGGATTTGGGGTTTAGTCCTTCCAGTCTGTCCTCTCAGTGTGCAACTTGGGGTCAACTGCTTGTGTGAGAAGGAAGCATTTGCAAGAACAAATGCCCCTGGCACCCAATTCCAGCTTCTGCTCACAAGCAATTCCATCTCTGATCCTTTTGAGTAGGAGGCCTTTGAAGTGCATATTTTTTCAAGATTGTTCATTGTGGTAACAGTGCCCTCCTTGGGGAGATGCCAGCGACGACAGGAGCCTCCTGCTACCTCTCCAAGAGGAGGAAACCCTAAGGGGAGTGTACAATGAGGGGAGGCCTGTCTGGGTTTGGGGTAAGGGGAACATGTTCTCTCCTCCTGGGTGCTGTGGAGGAAAGCCACAGAAGTGCCTTCCAGACCTCTTGGCAGCTGTGTCATTTGGAGAGACCCCAAAATGTGCCTGAGGAGTGTGCCAGTTGCCACTCACAAAGGCTTCGCATGGAGCTGGTGGTATTGACTTGAATTACAATTGTGCCTCCTTTCCGTGTCTGGCTTCAAAACGTCCTAGTGGATGTTTTGATGTGTATGCATTTTCCCAGCCTGGAGATTTTGCTGGCAAACTGCACGGTTGGTGGGAGGGAGGCACAGCGCCGGCCCACTGCAGAGCTGGCAGGGAATAGGGTAATGTGCTCAGCACCCGCAGAGCCCAAAGTCACTTGAAAGAGACAATGATGGTCTCTAGATGAAGTTGGCGAGAAGATAAAAAGGACATAGGGCCTCAGCCCTGGCCACATTGTTTGGTTTGAGCTGATGGTCTCAGTAAACCTTTAACGAGTTTTCATGCTTAGAGATGAACATGTCTTTCCAGTCCATGGGGAGGAGAATGTGAAAAAACAAGGGAAGTGTCCAGGAAGAAGGGAAGAATAGTAGAGGGGGGCACGTTTACCGACTCCTGTGCTCTGAATGTTTGGATACCCCCCAAATTCCTAAGTTGAAATCCTACTGCCGAGGGGATGGTGGCGGGAGATGGTACCTCAGGAGGGGCTTAGGCCATGAGGCTGGGGCCATGTGCGTGGGGTCAGTGCTGTTAGGCTGGAGGAAGGAAAAACAAGGGCATGCAAACAGAACAGAGAGATGCCATAGGGGGAGAACAGACCAGACCCCAAGGCCCGTGCCTTATATGGAAAAGGGACAGCTCTCCCTGAATTCCATCCTTCTGATGTGGCAACTAAGACCTGGATGTCAGCTTCCTCCCTCCTGGAAGGAAAAAAGTTTCTAGCTGTCTATTATGTCACCTTTAGTCAATCATACCTCTCCACGCCCCCTAGGATAGCTTGCCCACTCCTCCCCCTTCTGACCCCTTATAAGCCCCCACCTCCCTGACCAGGTGTGACTTCCTGGGCCTGTAATAGCCAGACTGCGGAATATCACCTGGGAATTTGCGTTCAAATAAACTACCTGGCCCTTTCTTGCCTCTCATCGCCTGCTTATTTTGGCTAGAATTTATCTTACAAGTGCTACTGTACAAGAGGCCCCGCAGGGCTCCCTGGCTCCTTCCAGCGCGTGGGGACAGGGAGAAAACACTGCCATGAGCCAGGAAGAGCCTCAGCAGACCACGCCGGTGCCCTGATCTGGGACTCCTGCTTCTGAGCTGTGAGAAATACATTTCCATCATTTATAGGCCACCCAGTTTTTGAAATTTTGTTATAGCAGCCCGAATGGACAAAGACACAGCTTCCCGTTTTCCAAACCCCCTATTCGCCCTGCAGATTCTCATTTTACCAGCCTGAGGGCACATTAACACGACAGTGATTATAAGCTGAATCTTTGCAATGTCATCTCCTGTCGTTAGCCGATCAACAGCTGTGTTCCACCGCTTCCCCGAGCTGCTCTCTCTGCAAACGCTCTTTGCCAAACGGGGAGCCTCCTGACTCATGGTCATGGTGTGGCCTTCTGGAAAAGGAGCCACAGGCTACTGCTTCCCTTAAGATCCTCTGCTACCCATCACTTCTACTTGCTGTTATGATTCCCTCAATCTGTGAGTGTTTTTTTAAAAGAAAAAGCTGCATTTCCTCCCTTCATTCTGTGTGGCTAGTATAAGGCTGGGTATATTCATTCACCAACATACTAAAAGCAGCTAACAGTTACAGGCGGCCAGGTGCTGTGCTCAACACTTGGTGTATTTTACCTAAGTTATCCTCAAAACAACCCTATGAGGTAAGTATTATGATTGGTCCTAATTTGCACACGGGGAAACTGAAACCCACAGAAATTAAGAAATGTGTTTGAGAGCTCATTCTAAGCAAACAGGGAAGGCACATCACCTTAGATGTTCATACTTTGAATCATCATAACAGAATTTAATTGCCTAGAATCTGACTGCTTAAAAAATACAGCGGGTCTGTGACGCTCCCAGGACTGAAGCGAATGAGTGATTTTCACATTTGGGGCTGGCTATGCAACTGAAATTATTATTTTTAGTTATTTACTTTGAAATAATTTCAGGCTTAGAAAAAAGTTGCAAGAATATGTGCAGTACAGGGTAATTACCATATACCTTCACCCATTTCCCCGGATGTTTACATCTTAGAGAATTTCAGCAAAATGATGAAACACCATGCAATTAGGTTAATACAATATTATGTAATCTAAAAATCTCATTCAACTTTTCCACATTGTCCCACTAATGTCCTTTCTCCTGGTCCACAATAATTCAGGGATTACACGCTGCATTTACTAGGTCTCCTCCTTAGAACCTTTGAATCGAGAACTATTCCTCAAATTTCCTTTCTTTCTCATGGCTGTTTTGGTTTCCTGGGGCTGCTATTACACCACAGAGTTGGTAGCTTAGAAAAACAGACATTTATTGTCTCACAGTTCTGAAGGGTAGATGTCCAAAATGTAGGTGTTTCAGCATCGGTTCCTTTGGAGGCTCAGAGGGAGAAGCTCTTCCGTGTCTCTTTCTTGGGGCTGCTGGCAACCCTTTGGGGCCTCATGACTCCAGTCTCTGCCACTGGGTTTACACGGCTGCTTCTTTCCTGTTCCCATGTTTTCTTTTTTGTCTCTTATACAGACAGTTGTTACTAGATTTAGGGCCCACCCTAATCCAGAATGTTCTGTCTTGAGATCCTTCCCTTAATTACATCTGCAAAGACCCTTATTCCACATGAAGACACAGGCTGAGATTCTGGGTGGACTTATCTTTTGGGAATACAATTCAACTACAATGACCTTGACACTTTTGAAGTGTACTGACCACCTGTTTGAAGAATGTCCCCTCGACCTGGGACCTTCTGATGCTCCCTCGTGATGACATTCAGGCTGTCCAGTTCTGGAACACTAGCCTGTGAGTGTCCTTGTGTCTCCCATGCTTTGGATCCGGAGGCATATGGTGTCCGTTTGTCCCATTATTGGTGATAGTGACTTTGATTACTTAGTTGAGGGGGGCTTCCTGAGGTTTCTCCACTAGAGTTCCTAATTTTCTTTTGCAGTCGATCATCTTGTAGCGAGAGCCTTTGAGATTATGTAAATATCCTGCTCCTCATCATTCTTTTGCCCACTGATTTTTATGATTATTTTTTAAATTGACCTATAATCCATACACCATGAAATTCATCCTTTATCATGTATATTTTGGTGGTTTTTATTGTGCTCACAAGGTTTTACAGTCGTCATCACTAATTCCAGTATGTTTTCATCACTCCAAAAAGAAACTCATACCTGCTTGCAGTTGCTCTCTATTTGTTCCCCCCAGAGGCTCTGGAAACCACCAGTTCCCTTCTGTCCCTGTGGGTCGCCTCTTCTATTACCCACTCACTTTTGCAACCATTGGTAATTCTTACCAGCAACAATTTTTACTGGGGTGTTTGCCAACTGATGATATTTCTAAGCCATACATTTTTGAAGACGAGAAGTTATGGGGGCCCATCCAAAGAAATTAAATTAGATCTACTCTTATTACATGACTTGTGTCCTGCTATCCATTGACATTTATTGTTTGTCTCAGACAAAAGCATCCTGTTTGGATGAAAAACTATATGCACACTCCAGCTATCTGTCACCCAGGTCATTTATATAATATTGAACAGGGTGAATTCACTTCTGTCACCCTATGTGGGTCTTGTACATAGGAAGATTGGTAGAGGACTGATACCCCTTTTCTTCTCAGATTGAATAGAAATTGCTGCTGCCCTGAACATACTCTTATGTCATCAAGAAATGGAGTGCACTTTGTATTTCCATGTGATCTTTCTTTTTTGATTTGTGCATGATGTTAAGGTAGTGTATTTAGTTTCAGCAAACCGTACCCTGGTCTACACCATGCTACATGATGCACCAAGCTTGTTTCTATATCAGAGAATCCCTATAGTTAAATGAATGAACCTTCAACTGCAGTAAAGCTGTGTAGTATGCTCTATTATTCACTGTGTCATACGCAGTGAATATCTTCATGTACTTTGATGGTACATGGCCCACTACCTTTGCTGTGTTGAAACCTACAGATACACAGGGATACAACCATTGATTGCTTTACTTTTATTTTCAGCCATGTTTCCAGTCCCTCCTTTTGGTTCATAGGGATGCCTAAATTTCTTCTCATGAGTCATCACTAAACTGGATCTCTGGATCTAATGCTGCTGCAAATGATTTTTTAACATACAAGCAATTTACACATTTTTTTTGAGTAAATTTTATCCTTTTAGTTTGGCGAATATTTCCTTATCTTAGAGATATATTTAGCTAGAGTTCTTAGCTTTGTGGATTCTGTAAGTGAGGTGACCAGAGCAATGTGTAGATAGATTACCATTTCTTTAACATTTATCCTACCCTGGGAGTCACCTTAGTTACTCTACATAAGTTATTCCATTAATATAAAGTTTCTTATCTCTGTGTCTGTTGCTCTGTCATATAACAGTAACTGGATGGATTCACATGAAATCTGTGCCCTAAGGATGGTTGTGGCATGGTGTTGGGGATCACTTTCATGGGATTCTGGGAAGTAAGACCAGGACAAAGGCAGTTGTCCTCCAGAGCAATGCAAGGACTGGTTTGTAGTGGAGCAACTTTGCATAAGTCCATGTAGCACTGTGTGTGTCCAGGGGAAGAAACAGCACATAGATTTATATATTGCTATCCTGGGCAATGTTAGGGAGACCAGTTAAATAGAATAGGATGATTAAATACTTTTTTAATTTTAAAATCCTTACTGAAATACTAGGGGTAGGTGCTGTTATTATCCATAGTTTAAGGAAATTGCATCTTAGAGTGATTAAGCAAGACAGACAAGGTTACCTACTTATAATACAGCATTGCTGGGGTCTAACTTGGGAACCCTCACTTTCAACTCCTGTTCTCTATGACTGAGTGTGTCAGAACTACTGTAAGCACATCACTTGTTTGCTCAGGACAGTCCTGGTGTCCAGTGACATTTATCATTTGTCTCAGACAAAATCATTTTGTTTGGATGAAAATTGGTGATTCTAATTATCACCCAGGTTACTCATAATACAGTTAAAACTACTTCACTTCTTCTGTGGCCCTGGGAAGCTCTTGCTGAGAAAAAAGATTTATAGGGGACTATTCAGCTCAATTTTATCATATTCTTTGGGCATATAGGGTAACTCAAAAATAGCATCTAAGCGAGTAGATGATGAGGGTTATTCATGGCTGGGAACTGGGCTCTGGAGAATTGGCAGTGGTCCAAGGACCTGAATAACTGTGTAAGGCATCATTATTATGAACAGTTCACCAAGACTACTGGCTCCATGCTTGGGGGGAGAAATAGAAAAGTCATATTGGGATAAGGGGCTAGAACACTTGGAAAATGTTCAGGTCAAGGAATGTTTGAAGAACAACATCAATAGATTACGAGTGAATGAGAAAGGAGAAAGATGGGTACTTATGCACAGAATTATTTCAAATATTAGATCTCAGAGTGTGCAGTATACAATATGATGGCTTACTGTGGGGGCGCTGGAGACTCACACAGTAGGTTGGAATGTTGGGCTCACTGTGACTTGCAAAATGGGGCTAATAATTATAACTAATTCTGTTTGTACATCATCTCACTCTAGCTTTCTTGAGTTACATCACCTTCCATGCTGTTTTAGAAGGGTATTTGTGGTCTGTTTAGTTTGAACCCAATCTACATAGTTGGAGATCCTTGGCCTGGGTTATTAGCTTTTTTTAAAAAAATTTTTATTAAGGTATTATTGACATACACTCTTATGAAGGTTTCACATGAAAAAACAATGTGGTTACTACATTTATCCATATTATCAAGTCCCTACCCATACCCCAGTGCAGTCACTGTCCATCAGTGTAGCAAGATGCCACAGATTCACTGTTTGCCTTCTCTGTGCTACACTGTTTACCCCGTGACCCCCCTACACCATGTGTACTAAACATAATACCCCTCAATCCCCCTCTCCCTCCCTCCTGACCTGCCCTCCCCCACCCCTCCCCTTTGGTAACTACTAGTCCCTTCTTGGAGTCTGTGAGTCTGCTGCTGTTTTGTTCCTTCAGTTTTGCTTTGCTGTTACACTCCACAAATGAGGGAAATCATTTGGCACTTGTCTTTCTCCACCCGGCTTATTTCACCGAGCATAATACCCTCTAGCTCCATCCATGTCGTTGCAAATGGTGGGATTTATTTATTTCTTATGGCTGAATAGTATTCCATTGTGCATATGTACCACATCTTCTTTATCCGTTCATCTACTGATGGGCACTTGCCTTGCTGACTCCTACCACTCAATTATTTCACTGCCTGTCTCCCTTAGGTAATGTAGGGGCAAAACAACAGATAATGATAACTTCATTTTGCTCTTTTATTTTTGTGTAGTATGCTTATACCATTCAAGTTACTCTCAGAGACTTTTCTTAATCATTTTTCTCAACAGCCTTGGTAATAAATTAGTTTTGATGTCATTGCCAGGACTAAGTGGCTTACTCCGTACCAAGTATGTTAAAGAAATAGGCCCGAGGACTGGTCATTTAATTCTTAGTACTGGTCAGTCCCGCTTCACTGTTGGTGGCTGACCCAAAGCTCAGGACTCAAGGTTTCTTAGGTTGCTTCCCTATCTTGGCTATTGTAAATAGTGCTGCAATAAACATAGGGGTGCGTATGTCTTTGTAAGTCTGAGAAGTTGTATTCTTTGGGTAAATTCCAAGGAGTGGGATTCCCGGGTCAAATGGTATTTCTATTTTTAGTGTCTTGAGGAACTTCCATCTTGCTTTCCACAGTGGTTGAACTAGGTTATTCGCTTTTAAGGAACCAAGTCACCCTGAACTTGGCCTCCTCTTGCTGTCTTAGGAGCTTGGCCTATTCACAGTGGGCAAACTCCGCTTGAGGAAGACAGGACTGCAAAAAACCCCCAAATGCAGGTGCCTCGCTTAACCCCTTCCCAGTGGGATACAGGAGCCACTCATGCATATTGGATGGATGGGCAGCAAAGCCAAATGGGCGGACAAATATTAGTGTAATTTATGCAACGAAACCTTTTTATATTCAAAGATAAAATCATAAATCTCTTTTAGTTATTCATATGCAAATGTCGAAAGGCTCATGAACTCCTATAATGGATGAGAGTCTGTAATGAATTATGTGCTATTCAACTTTAATGGAGGAGAAATATACACACACATACAACCAGAGTTTCTTTTGGGCCGATTGCAGTACACAGAGGAAAAAGGTGTTGGTGGAAGACATGTCTCTTAGAGGATATGCACCGAACATTGTTTACTCTAAAGACTGTCATTATTTACAGTCAACAATTCTCAGTTATTTATGGACCTTGCCTTACTGACTCCTACCACTCAATAATTTCACTGCTTGTCTCCCTTAGGTAGTATAGAGGCAAAATAGCAGATAATGATAACTTCATTTTGCCTTTTTTTTTTTTTTGTATAGTATGCTTATACCTTTCAAATTACTCTCAGAGATTTTTCTTCATTATTTTTCTCATCAGCCTTGGTAATAAATTAGTTTTGATGTGATTGCCAGGACTAAGTGGCTTACTCCATACCAAGTACGTTAAAGAAATAGGACCAAGGACTGGTCATTTAATTCTTAGTACTGGTCAGTCCCACTTCACTGTTGGTGGCTGACCCAAAACTCAGGATTCAAGCTCTTGTCTCTGTCTTTCATCTCTATGCGGGCTTCATTCCCAAGAAGGTTCTCCCATGGGGTGGCCGAATGGCACCAAGAACTCCAGACCTGCACCCTAACTTTCTCAGAGGGGGGACACAGTTCTCTCCTTGGTCTTTCCAGCAGAAGTCCCAGCCTCAACCCACCACGGGCCCCTATGTAAATAAGCATGCCTTTCCCGCACACTCAGCCCCCTCCACCTGACATGCTTTTACTTATTTGCTTAGTATTTTTTTTGACTTATTTGCTTGATTGTCAAGTCACTTAGAAAGCCAACAACTTGAGGCCAGGGCCTTCATTCCCAGGGCCTAAAACGGGGCCTCACACTTGTAAGCTTTCAATATATGGTTAAATAAATTATTTATAAATATGTCATTTCCCCAGACACAAACAGCATAAAAGACAATTTCACAAAGTTCCTATTTTGGGTTCTTCCATATGCTGACAAAGACCAAAATTTCAAATGCCATTTCTCACCTGGTATTTGCTTTTCTGCTTAATATAGACAACAGGGAGGGAGAGAACTGGGTGTCCCATGCCTGTGAGTGTCTGCTGCTGTCCTGCTGTGCACAGCTGGACATTCAACATGGACCACTGGACACTTGTGTCATTAACCGCTTGTGATATGATTCCTGTACCTGAGAGCTAAAATAAATTTTAAAAGGGCAATTTATTATTAGCCTTTGAAACAAAACCAGGGCTTTATACTTCATGATTATAATTAACACTTGCATTAAGTTATTTTTAAATTGTTATATTTGCTCTAGGGAGAGCAAGCTATAATAAGATTTTTTGGATTTGGCCATTTAAGGGTGTTATGAGTTGGCAATCCTAATAGCCCTGAACGAAAAATGGAAAAGTCCTGAACTTTCCGATATGAATTACATAAAGCAATTAAAAAATTATTGCTGTAAAAAGTCTTAATGTGTAATAGCTTTAATTGTGGAATAAGTAATACATGCACATAGTACAGAATTTAAAAGGTAAAGAGAACATACTGCAGCTTCTCACCCAGTAATATTCAATAGAACTTTCTGTGGTGATAGAAACTTCCTATTTTTGTGCCATCCAGTGCAGTAACCTCTGGCCACATGAGAGAACTGAACACTTGGAAGGTGGTGTACAACTAAAGGACTGAATTTTTAATTTTCATTAAACTTAAAAACTTCATATGGCTATAGTATTGGACAATATAATTCTTGTCATCAAGCCTCCATTTGCCAAGCTACTTCTCTTCCCAGGTTTTATATATTCTTCCACAGATACTCTACCCATTTATACACATGCACGCATACTTTTATTTTTATGAAAAGCTGTTGTTTTTCTGTTTTTCTTTTGTTTTTCCATGGTGCGACCTTGGTGCATGGAAGCTAAGTCATATGGGTCAACTGGGGATGATCCTGTCCTTCTAATTGACCCCATAACTTAGACTTTGCTCCTAAAAGATCATTGATACAGAGTAAAGGCCTATGAAGCCCCAGATCAGGAAATTCCAGCCCTTCTTGGTCAGTCTTTTCTCTTAAGTCTTCCTGGGTCTGTCCTAAGAAAATCTGCAAACAAAATTCAAAGGAGAAAGTTTTCTGCTTTGGGGCTGTTTCGTCATGTGAATTACAATGAATTACTTTATATACAGGAATATGATGCCAGTGGAGTCCCACCGTGGCTCTCAGGGGAGGTGATGGAGTGTTTCCTATGTCATTAAGTCACATTGCATGTTACCATTTGTGAATAAGCTGGTTAGCAGTGGGGTGTAGTTTGACAAGAATCCGAGGAGCAACTCATCTCCCCTCATTTTTCTTGTTGAAATTTCTCCAGTTATCTAGGAGCAGAGGTTCTCTACGAGGTTATTTGAAATGGGTAATAAACCTCTCTTCAGTACGTGGACGTCCCAGAGACACCCTTTCAAGGACTGTTACACGTCAGCACAGGAATTGTGAGACCTTTTCCTTTGTGCCTTGATGAGCAGGGAGTTCATCCCTCCATGTCTTTTGTTTCTGGAAGTGGTCTCCAAACATAAATTGCTCCCGATGTTCTTTTATTCCTGATCTTTTTCTCTGGTAAGACTTCGGTCTCATCTACTGAGTATTTGGATAAATGCTGAAACCTGTCTTGGTGAATATTGATTTTACATGGAACTGAATAGTTTCTGTAAGATGGCATATAGATAAAAAATACAAAGCAAAGAGTGATAAGCGCTGGAAATATTATAGCATGGAAATAACAGTTGTTTTCATTTTCAGAACAACCTTCTGTATAGCTTACATGCACAAAGATAGGTAGAGAAACATGAAGGGGACTCTTGTCAATGTGATCATCATTTACAGGTAGTTCTGCAAACTGATTTTTTTTTTAACTCAGAGATACCGTGGATACATTTCTGAGTCAAAATTATTACAATAACACCAAACATCTGTTAAATGTTTATTCATTCATTCATTTTTTTTAAAGCATCCATCAGGACCTGTGACAAGCATTTTAAGTGCATTATCTCATAATTTCTACAAGTCTGAGATGGTTACTTCTGGAGAGGTGAAGTAATTTGCCTAAGGTAATATAGCTAATACATGTTAGGATGGGGACTTGAACCCTGGCTTATCTGGTACCAGTGTCTGTGACCTTAATTTAACCATTATGGTTTACTCTCCGCAGGATGATTTTTAATGGTTGGTTTGCAATCCATTGTGTTATGTCTCATAATTTATTTAGCATGGCTGGTAAAATCTTTATCACATTCAATTATCTAATGCTGGAGACAGGATGCCTTCCGGAAAGATGACTGGTCTATGCCTTAGAGTCCAATTCATCTACTGCATCTCAGAGTTACTGAGTTTTAAACTCTAACTTTTTTTTTGCACCAAGAATTTGGCAGAAACATCCTTGTGATGGAATGAAAGAGAATGGTTACCTGGAGCTGAGGCAGGATTTTTCCATGCCTCTGGCATTTGTCTTTCCACCCGTAGAAGAAAAACTAACAGTGACAATAAACATAATCTGTAACACAACATGCGCCATGCCCCCCCTCACTGAGCATGCTTCCCAAATAAGGAACTGTTGACTCATCATTAAGAGACGAGCAAATCTTCTTTGTTCCCAGATAAAGCCGATAATCATCCATTCTTCATTTTCTAATAGTCCCCAATTGTTTCATTAGCTGACAGGAGAAAATGCCAGTTTGTTCCTATTAAAATATAGGGCCAGCGTGAAATTATATATTTTTACTCCGGGAACATGTTTGTGTGTTGTTTTATGGATAATGTTTTAGATGAAAACAAAACCTCTGCTATCCTTGTCCGTGCTCCCCTGATCCTGGTAAATGACAGAAGAAAAAATACCC
Source organism: Manis javanica (assembly GCF_040802235.1). Lineage (NCBI taxonomy): Eukaryota > Metazoa > Chordata > Mammalia > Pholidota > Manidae > Manis > Manis javanica. The sequence continues at coordinate 6,072,892 of NC_133160.1, forward strand.
CATAGAGCTCTCTCTCGTAAACAACCCAAGACTTAATATTTTGTTTAGTGTGTAAGGGAGATTTTGAAGCTACTGTTGCGTCTGGACTGTTGAATACTTGTCAAGACTTCAGCCAAATGCCACCACAAGATCATTTCACTGGTAACTTGATATTTTGTATAATATCTATAATAATATCGAAAAATGCTTTGTGCGTGTTTTTAAGCTATGCTTTACAACCGAAGGACCAGTTTATTGCATTTCACATGAACTGAGCCAAAAATCTACAGACCTTAGGAGAGAATAAAAAAATATATCATCGAATTTCAAAGTAGGTCATACACTCCCATTGGCAAAACTTTAATATAATTCCAAGTTCACAAGAATGAGAAAAATGGGAGTTTATTTGTATGTGTGCACCATAGTTAGGAAATAAATTGATCTCAATATAAATGTGATGGGTCTTGTTTAAATAAATATTAAAAAATATAATGGGTTCTGACTGAAGCCTGAAGTCAAAATGCCCCTCCCCTTTCCAGAGACAGCCAATGAACTTCCCTGGAGATGAGGACACTTGTTAGTCTAGTTCCCCTTAGCCGAAGGTTTTGAAGGCTATTTGGATATCAGCAACACACATTGGCTGTAATGGCTAAAGACAGAAATCACTTGAAATAAGTTTCTAAACTTGGGCTGAAATAATCACAATTGGTAATTATCTTGATTTCTTTTCACGCTGCTCTTCTTGATTCTCCAGGCCTCTTTTCTAATCATGTTTCCTTTCTCCAGAGATTTGTTAGAGAGATTAGAAACCAACCCCAAATGACGCAACAGATACAAATAGGAATTGCCCATGACTTCTTTCTTAACGTAAAATCTCCAGGGCCTCTAAATCCAACATTATATGATATATGAGGAAGCAAGCTATTATCGGCAAGAATCAGCAAATGATAGCCTTGGAGTATTTGGGTAATGGAATTACTAGGAAAAGATAATCCAACTATTTAAAATATTTAAAGACATTAAAGAAAAAAATAAAAAAAAAACACAGCAGGGAACATGAGGCAAGAAGAAGATGACCAGAAAGAACAGAAAAATCAGATGACATATTGATAATAAGGAGGAAGAAAAGAGAAAAAAAGCTTAAAGAGAGGATAAAAAAGCATAGAAAATAAAGCAGAGAGAAAAGTGTGCAGGAGGCTAGTGCTGCTGGCTGAGACTTTCAAGGATTGGCAAAGAACACAAATTCTTATAGATATTTTATATTTAAAAAACAGGACTTGGTAACTGGCGAAATCACCTGGGCAATGTTAGCAATCATATTACAATGTTTATTTTCTCATGACACAAGTTCCTGTAAGTCCATAGAATTACAGTTCTAGGAGATGACGCTTCGCTTCAGTGTGTGCTCTGAAAAATATTCTTCTTCCCTTTCTTTTCCTCTCCTCTCCTTTTCTCTCTCTCCCTTTTTCTAATGGATTACACTGAAGATTTTAATAATCCCGTTCTTGGGAGAAGTCTACCCTGATAGAGACTTCCACCCCAATGATAAAGACTTCTCTTGAAAATCTCCCTCACGTTTCCACAGTGATGGTCTGAGACTTCCTGGCTACTTATCCATCCCATAATCCTAGCATCCCTGAAGGTTTTGTTTCTTAGTTGATGGTGATTGCTGACACGTTTATTGGAAAAACATATAATAGTTGTTTCTGAAATATAAAATTACGATCTATCTTCTGTCGTCTTCTGGGTAACATACAACAAAAGAGATTTAATTCCACTCCTAGAGTCGTCTGCATCTGTCTGAAGATAAAAATAGGAATAGTGTGTAAGCTTAGAAAGGGCCCTGTGTATGGCAGACGTTTTGAATACTTTCAACCGCATAGTGTGTAGATGAAATGAACTAAATACTTGAGAGAGAACTAGAATCCAGTTTCCAGGAAATAAATAGATGATAATAATACAGAACTACAGGCTTTGTTTCAGAAGGTGTAGCTGAACCAGGAAAGGGCCTGCACGTACATAAAACCAAGAACTGGAAAAGCAGAGATTTCTCATGAAAGAGTACTTGAGGCCTGCATTTCTAAGTAACAAACAGCCCTAAAGAATCAGAAGAAAAGCCCTTTTAAGACAGATTGTCTACAAGAATAGAGGAAAATTTGGAAAAAAACCACATTATCAAGAAATTTCACTAGAATCGTGCATTTACACAGTTGGAATAAGCAGGGAGAAAAAAAAGTGATCTGCTACTGGGAGAGTCTGCATGGAAATTTAAATGATGATTGAACTTAGAGATAGGGACCTGCCAAGTGGGTACTGCAGAAAGTGGAACTTGTCTCACTGAAGGCAGATCAAGAAATTCACCCATACGTCTGAACAGAAGAAGCAAGGGTTGAAAATGATGAGTGAAAAAAATGAAATGTGGAGGATAGTTCAGGACATCCATAAAACAAGAGTTGCAGGCATGGGGAGGAACTTTTCCTTTATGGTTCTTTGGCTGGTCTAATGATTAAATTGGCGTAAGACAGATTAGCAGGAGAAAACCACATTTAACTGCCTATGTATGGGAGCCCCACAAAGACATGAGAGGCTCGCTGGCCGTTGAAGTTTACCCGCCATCCTGAGCTAAGGCAAAGCGGTCAAGAGTCGGGGCTTTGAAAGAGAGGAGGACAGGAGGGCAAAGGTCTGCCTTCCTTAACTAGAAAGAGTGATGTTTGGTGACCTCTTTCCTCCTGGCACAGGCTCCCTATACAAATTTTTTTAGGCATTAAGAGGGAGGCTAAAAGCTCTTTTTTAGTCTATTTGGCTTTGATTGTCTTTAGCTGCTAATCTGTATGCGGAGGTGCCATGTTCTGCCACAGCCCATCCTGAGCCCCATCACGGGAGAAGGAAGCACAGTGTGGTGAGTATAAATATCAGACATAAAAGAAAGAAACTTTGCTAAGCTAAAAATTGCAAAGTCTACAAATCAAAAGGGATCTACAATGATCATGCTGAATGAAATGAGACCATTTAGACAGATAACAATAAAATATTTAACTTGCAAGGATAAAGAAATAATCTTTCAAGACTGAAGACTTCCAAATAAGCAGGTTACCAGAAAAGAAGAAAATCCTTTAAAATGATTGAAGAAAATAACAAGAGAAAGAAGTTAGGGGCACATGGCTAAAGCTTTTCTTAGAGAACAATTTATTTCTCCAAATGCTTTTATTATTAAGAAGATTAGAAATTGCTGAACTAATTGATACTTTTAAAAAACTATGAACAAAGGTAATAAATAGTTTTTGCTTTTTTAAAAAATATCCTTTTGATATTTTTGGTCATGTATCTGAGATCAATTCTGAGAAGTGGGATTTCTGGGTCAAAAAGTAAAATTGTATATATCTTTGCTAGATATTGCCAAATTCCTCTCTGTAGGGATGGCCTTATTTCAATCTCACCGCCAACACTGCCAAGAGCCTTTTTCCCACAACTTCACCAGACAGTAGAGTGTGTTGTCAATGGTTGAATGTTTACCTGACAGGTGAAAGTGTGGATGGCAGCATAACAAGTAAGTTCTTTGTCATGAGTGAAGCTGACCTTTCATTCTCCATATCTTCAAGGGTCATTTGCATTCATTTCAGTGATTTTACCTCTTAGTACAACTACCAAAAATTACATAAATGATTATGGTTTGCAGACAGTAAGTTTGTATAACTGGAGAACTTCAAAGAATTAGCTAAAAATCTTTTAGGATAATGAGGAGCATTTAGTAAAAAGGATGATGTAATCACACTTAACAATATCTTTATATATTACACTAATATTTAATTCATTTATTAAATTTACATTAGTGATAATTTTTTTACATTATAATACACAACAAAACTTATAGAAACGTATACTTTTAAAATGAAGAAAATGAAAAACTTTATGGAGACATAAGTACTTGACTATGATGAACAAACCATATTTCTGAATAGTAAATTTTAGCATTCTGAAGATGTGAAGTCTTCCCCAATTGATCTGTAGCTTTAAAACAGTTTTAATCAAAATCCTAGAGGAATTCATTTTTTTCCCCTACAGTTAACAAAGTAGAATCTGATGCTAATATGAAAGAATAAATTGTGCAGAAACTTGATGAGATTTTTAAAAATAGTAATTTGGTGCGAATTTGTTACCAGTTATTTAAATATTTGTAAAGTTACAGCGATTTGCATAGTGTGACTATGAACCAAGAAGATAAGTAGCGATCAATGGACAGGAAACAAAATCAGAAAAATAGGCCCAAGTATTAGATATGTGATAAATGTTCCCATTGTTCAAATCAGGGGACATTTTTTTGACTGGGCTCCTCTAAGTGTGATTTTTTTTTAAGAAAAATTATTTTCGCTTCAACGTAGAAAGACAACCATAAGCCTCAGACTGGATTTATCTATAGTAGTTAGGAACACATATCACCTAATTCAGGTATTGAAACATGTAGCTTTACTTTTTCATCAATGATACTTACTCAATGCCTAACCCTTGCTGCTTTTGATAGCAGAAAACTGAAAAATGTGCCAACTTAAAGGAACTCTGTCTCTTCTGGCATAAGACTTAATTGCTGTCAACATGCACGTGATTCTTACCTTCTCTCTGGATGATCTGGGGTCTGGGATGTTTGTGGGATGTGGGAGTACAGCTGTGTGCCCCCCTGGCCCCTGGGGTGGGGCATGTGGTCACTGTCAGAATTCTCTTCTCATTCCACTGAGCTTCTGAGTCGTGGCTTGCCACCACAGGGCCCACGCCTGGTGTCTGTAGACGTTCCGTGGTTTTCCGCTTCAGAGTCAGGGCTGTGCCCTTTGAAGGCATCTAGTTGTCATCACTGAAAGTCTTCTAGTTCACACCTTCCCTCAACCATTTCTTCATCCATCCCTGGGCATCGAAGCTTGCAGATGTTCTGTTTTGCTGCAAAATTGCAAATTTTACAGATTTGGAATTCAAATTTCAAATAAAAGTGTTATTGGAACACAACCACACTCATCCATTTATATGTTTATGGCTGTTTTTCTGTTACAAGAGCAGAATTGAGTCGTGGCAGAGACCAGATGGCCTGCAAAGTATAAACTATTGATGTGACACGTGCAGGTAAGATTTGCCAACCCCTGGTCTGCAGCGTGAGAGACCCCCCTCAGGCTGCGTGCCGCTGGCTTCTCACCCAACACTGGCTCTGCTGCCTGGGAGCAGGGCAGCTCATGAAGGGGTCTTCAGGTTTCTGGGACTCTCCATGGGAAAAATGGCCGTGCTTCTCTGTTTTGTACCACTTTGCAGTGATTTCTATTATCTTCCTGCTGGAGCGGTGGTCCGGTTGGGATAATGGACACAAACAAGTAGGAACCCTACGTCCACCTCTTAAGTTCTCTTTTCCTCTCCATCTCTCCCTGAGTTTCCCCTCATCCAGCCAGAAAGGTTGTCATTTCCATACTGTGTGATAGAAAAATTCTATCATCTGTTATAAACCCTTCTTTGAGATACAACTAAACCTTTGAGATTTTTTTTTTATAGAAGATAAAAAGGAAAACTTCTACGGCTCAGTTCTTGCAATCAAAAGACAAGGTTTTCTGAACTTCATTTTTGTTAGATTCTTTTATGTTCTGCCTTTTTTGGGGAAATCTCCATATTGGGTCTGATTTTAATGGTGGAAAGTCCTTTTGGTAAAAAAAATTAAAAAGGAAATAGTACCACTGGTTTAGAATATTCCTCTGATAATACCAATCATGCACATTTGTATTTACATCCTGTATTAAGTCCTGTTGTACTAATGAAAATCTTGAAATAACCTGATAACAGTTGAAACATGAGCAAATGACAATTTGACATGCGTTTGGCATGTATTTTGTTTTAAGATTGTGTTAAATGTGTTCCGAGTGGCAACCCCTCAAAACATATTTACGGAGGAGGCTTTTTTTCTAAGAAAATATATTGTTCTTTTAAAATTAAAAGAGCTGATCATGAAAAACATGATGCAAGAATTAACATTACTTCCCTCTGAATATTACACAACTCCTTCCATTTAATCTCCTCTGAGACAATGACAACACATATTGGTTAGAGAAGCCTGTGCCATAGAATAGCAAGAAATAGTAAAAAGGTACTTCATTAGCAAAAGCAGAAATTCTTGAAAAATGAGTTTATTTCCTTATATATAACAGTAAGTTCCAGATAGTGTAAAGAGTTTAGCAGAAAGAAAACAAACTATTGAAAAACACAATGATAACAGTAAAAATGAACAACATAGACAAATCTGAAGCCAGTGACATAGAAAACCAGCAGGAAGATTTGATGAATACTTAGCAAAAGATAAATATATGGATACTTTCATGGACACCCAGACTTCTGTAGGACAAGAAATAAAAACCATACAATTAAAACGCAATAAACTGGGATATATATTTTCAGCCAAGGAGTAATTTTAATGTACAAAGAATTCTTACAAATGAGAAAAGGCAATAAAATTCTAATGAAAAATGGGTAAAGTTTATGAAAAGAAATAGAAATTTACAAAAGAAGATGCATAATGACCAGAAAACAGATAAAACCTTTCATTGTCACTAGCAATTGTATGTTTTAAATTAAAGAGCAGCATGTACCATTTATGGCCTATCACATTAGCAAAGAATTTTTCTTTTCTTTTCCCCTCTTCTGTAGCTTATTTTATTGTAGGATTACAGTATATAATGCATACAACATATACTTGTGCTAATTGACTGTTGGTATTATGGGTAAGGCCTCTGGTCAACAGTGCCTTAGTTGTCAACATTAGTAGTTAAGGTTTTGGAGAATCAAAAGTTGTATGCGGATTTTCAACTGCATAGGGAGTTGTTACCCCAACCCCTGCAGCACAGAGTTTTTAAAAGATAATCTTAACAGTTGTGCTCATAGACTGCTTAAAGAAATTAAAGTTATCTTCCTGGCAGGCTTGTAGCCAATGTGTGTGAGAATTTTTAAAAGGCTCATACCATTTTCTCAAGCTATGAAGCATCATAAGAATTGCCTGTCCTGCTTACCAAAAAAATGCATGTAATCTTGTTCCACCACAGACCTAATGAATCACATCAGCCTGGAGGGGAGTGGCAGGTGGATCTGTGGTTTGGAAGACTATGGAAAACACCAGGATGAAGTTTATAGAACATGGTGTTGGAATTACTCATTTCCCCAAGCCCAGTAATTCTATATACTAATATTTACACGGACACACACACATTTTTATATTCTTACATTCTTATTTATTTATCTTGGTATCATTAATGTACAATTACATGAGCAACATTATGGTTACTAGACTCCCCCTATTATCAAGTCCCCAGCGCATACCCCATTATAGTCACTGTCCATCAGTGTAGTAAGATGCTATAGAGTCACTACTTGTCTTCTCTGTGCTATACTGCCTTCCCCATGGCACCCCCCACCCTACATTATGTGTGCTAATTGTAATGCCTCTTTTTCCCCCTTATCCCTCCCTTCCCACCCGTCCTCCCCAGTCCCTTTCCCTTTGGTAACTGTTAGTCCATTCTTGGGTCCTATGAGTCTGCTGCTTTGTTCCTTCAGTTTTTTCTTTGTTCTTATACTCCACAGATGAGTGAAATTATTTGGTACTTGTCTTTCTCTGCCTGGCCTATTTCACTGAGCATAATACCCTCTAGCTCCACCCATGTTGTTCCAAATGGTAGGATTTGTTTTCTTCTTATGGCTGAATAATATTCCATTGTGTGTATGTACCACATCTTCTTTATCCATTCATCTACTGATGGACACTAAGGTTGCTTCCATTTCTTGGCTATTGTAAACAGTGTTGCGATAAACATAGGGGTGCATCTGTCTTTTTCAATCTGGGTTCCTGCATTCTTAGGGTAAATTCCTAGGAGTGTAATTCTTGGGTCAAATGGTATTTCTATTTTGAGTTTTTTGAGCGACCTCCATACTGCTTTCCACAATGGTTGAACTAATTTACATTCCCACCAGCATTGTAGGAGGGTTCCCCTTTCTCCACAGCCTCGCCAATGTTTGTTGTTGTTTGTCTTTTGGATGGTGGCCATCCTAACTGGTGTGAGGTGATATCTCATTGTGGTTTAAATTTGCATTTCTCTGATGAGTAGTGATGTGGAGCATCTTTTCATCTGTCTGTTGGCCATCTGAATTTCTTCTTTGAAGAAGTGTCTGTTCAGCTTCTCTGCCCATTTTTTAATTGGATTATTTGCTTTTTGTTGAAGTGCATGAGCTCTTTATATATTTTGGCTGTCAACCCCTATCGGATATGTATTCTTACATTCTTATGAAAGTGAAAACCTGAAGTCAGCATGCATGTACAAAGACGGGTATAGTTAAATAAAAAGCATAGGTTTATATAGCAGATACCGTGTACAAAACAGAACTGTATTTCTCAAAATATATGATGATATAGTAAGATAACCATGATATAATTTATATTTCCTTTCAAGATGCTATCAAACTTTACACATCATGCTAACCCAAATTCATAAAGCAGGTGTTCACACAGAGAAGAGAATTAACTAAGCTAGTCATATTGTATCAATACTATCTTTTTACAACTTTATATTTTTCTGTGTTTTGCTAATTTTTCTGCCTTCAAAGCATGGCTTTCAAAATACAAATATAAATTAGCATTTTCACCAGAAGCATTACTTAAAACAGATTAGCACTCTCTTTATAGGAGGAATGGATGGAGAACCTTTTAATTGACCCCAAAGTGCAAGAAGGTCCCACTGCCATCTTCCTGGGGCAACAGTAAGCCTTTTATTATTTGCAATACATGCTTGATACACCCACACACTCGGCTACCTTTAAGCAGAGTTCTTTCGTCAGCCTTGCTAATCATAAGTATTATAATTATAGTGCTTGTGCATTTACATGTATGCTGAGAGAGCTGATGGTTACATTGTGGTCTGTATTGCATCACCTCGTTTATTCTAAGTTCATCTTATAGGACAAGATATATAATTAAGTTTAACCCCATATATGACCGTGTACTCTGTAGAGCTAAATATATATCACCCACTGTTAAACAATTCAGCCTGATGACATCCCTGATGGAAAAACCGGTGTAACTATTCAGTTTCTTCCTGGCTTTGTCCTTACTGATTGGTGGATCTCAATCCTGATTTAATAGCAGATCCACCTGTGAACCTCAGACAAATGGGTATCTGGGCACCACCCTAGACTGATTGGCCAGAATCCTTGGGGGGCAGAGCCTTGGATCGTTGTTTGTGTGTAATGATCTCCCCTAAGTGATTGCAACTATGATTGAGACCCTCTCATTTAAATAAATATACTGATGGCCCAGGATTTGGGGTTGGATAAATGGAAATGACTATTTGCCAAGTACAATGGAAAGTTAAACATTGGGTTAGTATAGAAAGCCTTAGATGCTATTTCTTTATTAGGATTCTTTTAAGGCCTTATGTATGAGCATCAAAGTATTGAAGAAATGAGTAGTAGTTAGTGAGAACTGTAAGAGTGGTGAGTTCTCTGAGACAAGCGCCTGGGGGAAGGTTTGAGAAGGAAAGAGAATGGTCAGGCCACCGAGTTAGGAGGGGATGAGGTCGAGGGTTGAGGCAGGGGCCGGATCAGTGTGGTAGTTATGTTTCAGCATTGGGTTCTTAATTCAAATGGCAATGGGTAGATACAAGATTGTTTGAAAAATAAATAAATAGGAGACTTCAGTAATTGTATTTTTAAAACATCATCCTGGGGGCAATGTGAAGAGCGGTTTGGTGGGGACAAGAAAGGAGTCACTAAGACCGGTTACGAGGCTGCCACGCACAGCACAGGAGAGGTGATGATAGGTTTGATTAGGGAGCTGGTGGTGTAGATGGGGAGAAGAGACCAATTTGAGAATTACTTCCCAAATGATTTTTCAAATCATGATTTTAATTTTTGAGTGATCCCCTGCCCATGTAGGGCATTTTGTTTGACAGGTGCATAACTAAAAACATCAAGATAGGAGGCTATGTGGCCAGCTCAAGGTCAAGGAGAGAATATGGCCAAGAAAAATGAAAACAGACTGGCAAAAGTCTATCAGGGAATCACCTTTCGCCTGCCACTGGCTGGCAGTATAAACACTTCACTGTCATGTTAAGCAATTCATTTTCCTTCATAACCTCAAATGTATTTGATGTAAAGTCCTGTCTAAACAAAATATATGTCACTCCCTTTCCTCCAAAGCTCTGTATTCAAGCTGTTTGCTTTCTCCAAGGGAGCACTATAAGGTTATTCACCAAGTAGTTAAGAGAACATTGATTCCATTGTTTTACTACTTTGGGTGCACAATTAAAAAAATTTCTCATTCATTTCCTTCTTTTCTCATGTTGCTTCTGTATTCAATATAAAGATTTGCAAATGAGAATTTTGGGGTAGTTGATCAAAGTGTGATAAACTGGTGTCCTAAATCAGATGTTATAAATTGGTGGCAAAGAGGAACCAATTTGCCAAGGTCAAGCCATAAATGGATTTAATAATGTGCGTTTGGTCAAGTCAGTTAAGTGTTTCGGTGCCTCGATTTCATCCACGAAACCTCCTGCTGTAATTAGATGAGATGATGCCTGTAATGTGGGACAGCACTTAGCAGGGTGCCTAGACCACTGGCTGGGCCCGATGAAGGGCTAATGAACTGTTATCAGTCGTGGTGGGAGGAGATGAAGAGACAAGAGGCATCAGGCATGGTTTTCAAGCATCCTCCGTTAGCGGTTAGGCAAACGACTTGGTCTAGAAACTTGTCCTCGGTGTGGAAGAAGGCTTCAGCTTGAAGAAAACACTTTGCTGAAACATGTTTTAGGAGAAAATCCATTCGGTCAAATGCAACAAGCCAAACATTGGCATCAGGGAAGACATCTCACTGCCTTTGGGTCCCCTCAAAGTACATTGCTCTCTGCTGGTGGGAATTACCCGGCTTTCCTCTGACAATGGCGACTGTGTGTAGTCTTGATTTGCTTAGCAAACGCTTGACATTTACTTGTTGGGAAAGTGGAACAAGCCATCAGGTCATTTTGTGCTAGAACAAACTCGCATGAAGGGACTCAGCAGGGCTTAGAGTACGATCGGGTTTCATAACGCCCCAAACCGATTCTACAGGTCTCCTGCAGGAGGTGGTGGCATTTTGATGATCTTGCGCTCCCAGACAAGGAATAATAATGCTTTTCCTCATGTCCTTTATTGTTTTCCCCTTTGTTCATTTCTTGGTCTTTTCTTTTCATAATTCTGTATTCTTCTCATCTTTTTCTTTCTCTGGGTATCTTTCTTTCCCTCACTGTATGTATGCCGCTCACCCCTTTCTTTCATTATTCAGTGTTGTCCTTACATTTACCAGTCCTTGTTTTTATGTCACCCCAGAAACTTAAGCTCTTGTTCTGAACTAGAGAACAAAAAAGTAAAGCTTACCTTTCTTTGTGAATGGTGGAAATTTATTGCAGATTATTGCAGAGAATTTCCACTTTATTAAGCTGACAGATTTTGCTTGAAGGCATACTATACCCTGTGAAATTCTAAATTTGATTTAAAGGTCAGAGGAAAAGCCTGGCACCTACAATCTGCCTTCAAATTGTTTTTGCAACACTAAATAGAGTTTACAAGGAGAAGAAATTGCAATTGGCCAGCAAAAGGCATGCCAATCACAGCTTCTCTCAATATACTCTTTGCCTTTAACCAAGCTAGGAGATAAAGAAAACCCCTAGATTAACATGATCTTGCAGAATGTAAGAAACTTCAGGTTCAGTTAGGTGCATCGAACTAGACGAACCTTTCTGTGGGAAGAGTGAGGCTATTTCTCTGAAGGGTGGGGAAAAAAACTTTACTCACAGTTATCAATGACAAGGGTGTTTTCTTTTACATAAAGAAAATAATGACTTTCTAAAGGGATACATGTATGAAACAAGCTCTGTTTCTGTTTGTTCCTGAAGGTGCCATAGCTCAGCTTGGCACTGGTGGCAGGCATAGGAAGCTACGTATTTCCAGATGGTTTTTATTAACCAATAATGATATGCAGCCACCTTATGGCTCTTTTTGGCTGATGCCCCCAGCTATCAATGCAAACGCCTGCAATCTTTAAGTATGATTATTGAGACCATCTGAAGCTTGTTGCTATTTTTATAATATTTGTTTTACCAATGATAGTAGTAGCACAGGCTTCTTGTTGAAAAATTGGGAAATTCATAATAACTTGAGAAGTGAAAATGTCACTCATAATCTTACTGCCACCCAGAGACAAGCATTTTAAATAGTTTGGACTGTTCCGTCCAGGTTTTCATTTCTGTGTGCTCATGAACACATGCGCGCACACACGCTCAGGGTGCGCATCTGTGCGAAAGGTTATAAAATTGGCAGCAAGCATCAACATTTTATATTCTCTCTTTTAAAATTTAACATTATATCATGAGCATTTTCCATATTATTGAGAGTTCTGGGTGATATTCCCTTGTAAGGAAGAAGCCTGATTCGTTCATTTGTGTTGGGCACTAAGCTTGTCTATAATTTCTCACTCAGAAAGTGGCATGTGGTAAATACCCTGGACCCACGTCTGTGTGCCTGATCATCCTTTCAGGGCCTTTTCCTGAAAGGGTAATGCCTGCTTCACAGGACATGAACCACCTTGAAGTTCCAGACCCATAATGCTGGCATGTAACCATGTCCAGACTGGGGGGTACATGTTGGGACCGTTTGCCCCCTCTTTGATGTGTGTGATGCTGTGTCACCGGAGGGTTACTCCAGGGGGGAGCTGAGGAAGTTGGACTGGAGCAGGCTGCCTCTGTGCTTTTCCCTCCTGTGAAGATTCCAGTCACATCTTCTGGGTCTGCTGACAAAATACATTTAGATTCCTGTTGCTTTTTTCAGAAAAAAGGTATGACTGTGGCATTTTGAGTATCTATGTGGATATATTTATGTAGGTAAAAGATGAAAATGGGTCAACAAATTTATGACTTCATGACAATACTTTCATGAAACAAATATGATCACTCCTGAAGATTTCTTTGTTATTCTTTATTATTCTTTTGAAGGGATAGATGTTCTAAGGAGGAAACTCAGGAGGGGGGACCCAAGAAGTCCAGTTGGAGTTGTCAAACAATTTACCAGTACTGAGATTATGTCTACACATCACTACATTTTGAAGCCTATAGAGGAATATATATATTCCTCTATAACTAACTAACGCTGACTATAACTAATGCTGACTACTCCAAATATGTAGTAATTTGTCTTATTTCACAACAAGACCCATAAGGTAGATATTATTATTGTCCACATTCAACATATGAGGTAATGAAGGCAGGAGAATTGAATGCCCCCAGGAATTGACCGAGAGAGCAAAAATGAATGTGGAATTGGGAGCCCTGTGTGGGAGACTCCCAAATCTGGCTTTACTTCACGGTACTACACCACCATACTGGTTCATCATATAATATCACTGCACTATTTTATAGGGCTACTTCACCATGTTAATTCAGAGCAGTACTTCATGGAGGTACTTTGTGGTAGCACTTCACAGGAGAGCATATGGTACTCTATCACCCTAATATTTCACAGTCTTATTTCTGAGCAGCCTTTCGGGGAAGTTCTTCATCCTACCACTTTATGGCACCCTAATTTGAAAGTGTATCTAGAGTGATTAAATGTTGTTAAAAGATAATTTTCAAAAAAAATGTAAAATGTGACTCTCAGATGTAAAATGAACATGTGTTAGCATTAACTGAACTCAGTCAATGAGGAAACCAGGTGAATCTTATCACTGGTTCCATGGAGAAGTCTAGAAAGCACACATTCAAATGGAATAAAGGAGTTTGTAATGAAGGCATGAATGGACACAAAACTAGCTTTATCCACAGGAGGGGGTGGGGGGGATTCAGCTGAACTTCTACTGGGTGGACAAAATTTATATGTCTATAGTCAAGAATTATTTTTCTCTGCCATCAGTTATCTACAGCTGACGGAGGTATAAAATAACTCCCAAAGGTTAGATAGCCATCTAGTCTAGGCACTGCACAGATCTCCAACTGAAGCACAAATTTCCCCCTGTATTTCCTCTTAGAACAAAACAGTACAAATTCTTGTCATAGAGGACAATAGATTGGCCCTTCAAACTCCTCTAACTCAAATTACCCAGGAAACTGAAATAAAAGGGATTCATGCACTTCTGTACATTTTGTTGGGGCAGACTTGACCAAATCCACTAAGTGCAATGACTTTACCAAAGCCATCTCAGGAAGAGGTAAGTGGGTAAGTTCTGATTAATTCTGTGACTTTTATCCACAGATTTTCTTGGTTTATGAAGTCACAAGATAATTTTTCTAAATGCCAGCCTTGCAAATTCAATCTGGGAATACAATTCAAGCTGTGTTTTTTTCTGCTGCTTATAGTCCATCATTGCCAGTAATAAAGCGCCTGCAAATTTGTCAGCCAAGTTCTGACAGTAAAATCTTTATTACTGGTGATGATGTAAGAGGGAAAAGGAGCACAGCTTGAGTTTTAGATCCCAGGTTGAATAAAGAAAACTGATGTCTAGAAAAAAAGAACCACCTTACACTGAACAAATGTGATCATTATGGCAAGATAAATGTGGGACCCAACAAGGCCAATTTTATAGTCATGGAACCAACCGGGACCAGTGTTAATTGTTAATCAAAAGGTGAAGAAATTAAGGTAGAGATTAACTAGCCCAATAGAAAGAACTGAAAAAAAAAAAAAACCAACCCAAAATTAAAGCAACAGCTAGCAATACAAGTTAGCTTCAGCGTACGGCTGTGGGGGAAAAAATTGATAAAGCAATTTCTCAGAAAATCCATAAGGTTCTACAAAATTGCCTTGTGATAAGAATTGCAGAAGAAACAAACATTTAGCCTGTTGAGAGTTGGAGGCTTGTCTAATTAAAATTAAACCAGATCCGAAAGGATAGGTTAATTACCACAGGTCTTGATCAAGTAGCAGTAATAAAAAAGCAGGAACTAAACTGGGAAACAAAACAGAACCATAAAATATAAAACAAACAACAAATGAAAACACATTTTACCTGCGACCTCTCTAGCAATGGGAAGTGGAGGTTTGCTGTAACTATGCTGTTAATTCACCATGTGAAACAACAGCCTGAAATAGATCCGATATTATCCCCTACTGCCGCCCCTACCCCACCCTGGCCAGGGGAAGCGTTTCCAAACCCTGCTGTGGTAGAGTTTTTTTTTTTTTTCTTTTTATCTTTGTGTTGCTGCATTGCTCAGAGCTGGGGAAGATACCTTTTTCCTTTTATTCCCTATTTGCTTAGTTTTGCCAGTATTCACTTCTGTCGCTTGCAACTGAAGGCCCTGACATATACATGACTGTTATTGGGGTACTTGTAGGATTTCAGTTCTGAATTTTCTGAACTCTATATGTGAAAGCCAGCATAGGGGTTAAGCAGGGGCCTAGGTGGGAAAAGCCAGAGATGGAATGGAGGGGTAAATATGGAGAGGAGAGACAGGAGAAGGGGGTTAGAAAAACAGGTCAGCTGTGTGCTGTTCAAAGTTAAACGAGGTGCCACATTTGTTTTCCAGTCATCAAATAGTCTGAATTCTATATTTTTTTTTCAGTAGACTCCATTATCTTCTCTTTCATATTATAGGGCAGTGGGTATGGATTTCAGTGACATGGTCCAAAAGCCTTATCAAGCTGACTTTCGGAAATGCCTTTGCAGTGTTTGTGTTAACCTGATGGTAGGAATGTTCACTGCCCTCTGTGCAAGGCCTTCACACTTGTAGGAGGCTGTGTGTAAATAGTTGTTGACGTCTATGAGGATAAGATGGATAGGTACATATCTGCAAGGATATGGCACATGAAATTGCTATTCTTGAAGGAAACTACCTTCCAAGTAGCGATTCCATGAGCTGCATGCATGACAAAGTCTTAGTATGGTCCCACCCTCGTCTCCTGGTGTTCGTGAGTTTGTGTGATGCTTCTGACCCACAGGATGCAGCAGGGGCGATGGGACTGTTCATGACTGCATTACATACGGCTGTCATTCCGGTCATGGTGAAGTCTGTCTTGCTGGCTTTGAGGAAGTGAGGGTCATGTTGGGGAACCCCATGTCACAAGATACTCTGGGCAGCTTCCAGGAGCTGAAGATGGCCTCGGGCTGCTGGCCAGCAAGAAACAGTGGTCTTCCGTTCTATAGCTGCAAGGAAATAAATTCTGACAACACAATTAGTAAGTCTGGGGGCGGATGCTTCCCCAGGCAAGCGTCACATGGGACCTCAGCCCCTGGTGACGCATGAGTTACAGCTTCATGAGACCCTAAGCAGAGGATCCAGCTAAGCTGTGCACAGACTACTAAATCATAGAAACTGTGAGTTACAATAAACATGTGCTGATTTAAGCTGTTAGGTTTCTGGTCATATTGTTACTCAGCAAAAGATAGTTAAAACAAACAGCTGGTGTCACAGATCAGAGGTGGACTTGGAAAAAAAGCCACTTGGACTGTGGAGCCCTACCTTTGCCCTTTAACCTAAGGATGAGTTATCTAACCTGAGGCTCCGTTTTCTACTTGGCATAAAGCAAGGATGTTCTGCCGTTGCACTTGACGTTTGGAGCTGTGGAGCTGTCCTGGGTACTGTAGGATGCTTACGAACATTTCTGGCTTCCACCCACTGGATGCTAGTAGCTCCCTCCACCATTTGTGACCATGAAAAGTCTCTGGACATTGCCAAATATCCCCTGGTGGGGGGCAAAATTGTCCCCATTTGAGAACTGCTAGCATAAAAGTGGGGATGATAATAGTAATAATACTCATTTCATGGGGGTCTTTGGAAGCTTTAAATCAGATGGTTAGACCAACCTTAGGCAAATCAGATGACTTGAAAATCTCAGCAAAATGAACTTAGAGATATCTATCATTATGGTGATGAAGCAGGGGCATTTTTATTCTCTTAGTTTGCAGTCATTGGCACAGAGCGGGTTTTGGCTGGCACCAAATCTTCCAAGAAGGGGGCAATATTGCTTTGCATGAGATGAGGACAGACAGGAGCTCCTGAAAGAGAGAGGAGAGGAGAGACAAGAGGGCAGAGGAGGAAGCCCCAGCCATTGGAGGCCATGTGCTTCCTGGAGCGTCCCGGGCCTTGGAGGCTGTTTCACATACTCGGGAGTTGGGTCAGGGCAGCGAAATCCCCTGGGCATTGGCAGTCTCCCTGGGGACACTTGGGCTCCCTGGGGCTCCTCTAGGCTGTGAGCGCAGATTTGGACAATCCTGCCTGGGTCTTGAGGGCTGGGGGCCCGAGGGGACAGCTGGACTGCATTGTTGTTATTGCCGTTGTCGTGCCTTTCGCATGCTTCCCGGTGAGGACGGGTACCAGCTAGAAGCCCCTCTCCCTCAAATCCAGACACTTTAAACTTCTTCCCAACTGAAAGCAGAATGGTTGTCATTTTATTTAAAAGTGGCTGAATGAGCACCTGGGGCCTCGTGGTAATTAGTTTAAACTGAGGCACCACTGGCCAAAAATAATAAAAGAAGAATCTCCTATCTCTTTATTAAGCTTGGTTATAGTGATTGGACACAGTTTAAACCAGCCTAAAGGGATGGGAAGTTCCCGGAAGGAAGAGAATATTGAAGCAGAAAAGGTACTCTTAACAAGTCAAAAATCCATTTAGTAAGTGTCTCTTCCACTGATTTCCTTTTATTTTTTCGCCCCTTTGTCCTAATTTCCATTCCTGCCCCTTTGACCCTGTGCAATATTTTACCCTGTAAATAAGAATCCAAAATGCATGTGAGTCCACCAAACTGATGGTAGAAGATCAGCAACTGCGAAAGGTCAGGTTCTGCTCTAGCTTCTCCGGGAGACGAGCCGGTAACCGCTCACTGCTGCACAGCGTCCCCACGCACGGGCATCCTCTAAATGCCGCCCCTGTGCCAACTCATCTACCCACACATCAGCTCTGTCGGGCACTACTAGACTTAAGCCCATTTTAGACATCGCCATGGCATTTCCTGTAAACCCCCATATATGGGCAAGCTGTGGTCTGACGATTCTACACCGCTGAGCTCAGTTTAATTCTCAAGTAACAACCCTTTGAAGTTATTATAACCCCATTTTGAAGTTGAGGAAACTGAGGCACAGAGAAGCGATGTGGCTTGCTGCGATCTCTCAGGAACCTGGTCCTGGCATATCTGCTTTATTTGCTACATTACCTCTCGCATCCGGCAGGCCATTGAATGCAAACCTGGAAAGTGTTAGATATTTTTAGAAGCGCTAACTCCGCACAAAGCAGGGATTAAATGTGGTGTGCATGTGCGTGTTCCCAAGGAATGAAGGATGAAATGCCCAGTTAAGACTAAATGCCATTTATTTTAGGGTGCCTCTCCAACCCAAATAGAATTGCTGCATTTTTGCATACTGTAGGGGTAGATGTTGAAGTTTGTTAGATTAAAATGCTGCAATTATACATACTGTGAGATAAGTCACAAACCAGGAGGTAAACATTCCTGCTTAGATATTGACAAAAGGGTGTGACAGCTGAAAGCAACCTTCTATTTTAGCCCTGTCTAATTAAGCCCAGAACGTGCGTAAAATCATTAGCATAGAGTTTTGTGAAGTATGTTATCAGGCTCTGATTTGAGCTACACTTTGCAGCTTGTGACACCCAAAGAAAATTCTGTGATATCTGTATTGTTAAATGTGGTCTCCAGCAGCATCTGTAAAATGAGGCAATAAATAGCTAGCATCTTTTGCTAGAGGCAGCAAGCACCACTTTGCCTGGGTGGTAAAATCACAAAAGTTGCAGGTACATCAGCAAACAGCCGTGGCGTCAGATGGAAGGGATTCATACCTGAATGAGCAATTAGCATTGAACTTCGCTGAGCAGAGACAACATATGCACACCCACTTTCTTCTGAAGAAACAGCATTTCTTTCCCATCTCTAAAGATCTCTCTTAATCAGGAAGTCTAAACCTTTTAGAGGACACCAAATCCTCTGAGGTTTTCATGAAAGGTGTGAACCCATACTCAGAAGAATCTCTGTGGACATATGTGCCTGGATGAGATTTTTGATCCCCATCCTCTTTTTGACCTTTTTTTTTTTTTAACCATTTGAGCAGGTAGCTGTCCTCCTTGCCATCTACCTCCTCAGAAGGCTTCATTTCCAAAAGGTTAAGTGTGCAAATGGGAAGTTCATGGGGAAGTGTCTTTGGGTTTGCCTAACTCAAGGATGTTTCTCTTCTTTGCATCAGACTGTGTTGGTAGAACTACAGAGAGATTGTAGACTACAAGGAGACAGAACCTTACCCGATGCCATGTGTACGTTTTCCCACCTGCGAGTTACATACAGACACCACGGGGCTCTCTACTGAGCGTAGTTTCTTCCGTGGTCTGTCCGCTCTTGCCCACAGGGCTGGGCTGCTTGTACATGGGAATGAATGCAAAGCGCACATCCAATGCCCTGAAGACCAGACAATACTGCTGGGGCCAAGGGGATGGGGTGGGTGGTTGTATTCTACCTTCTTGTGTTACTTTGTGGCATGTGGTGACATCACATCTCAAGTCATTTGTCTCATTGGGGATTTTGAGGAATCAGTTTCTATCTTTTGGTAGAAATTTAGTACTAAAGGAGCAAAGATAATTTATGAGTGAAGGAGGATTTGGGGCAGGATGTGAGGCATGTTTTCAGTGCTTGCAGAAGCATCGTCCAGGAAGGGACCTGCGGGTTCCCAGCGTCCTTTATTTTGGTAAAAGCCAAGGGCTGTTCTCCCATCTGCTTCTCTTCAGCAGGTAGGGCCACGAGAGTGGGTTTCCTCAACAGGGAGGAAAGAGCGACAGGAGGATCAGGGGATGGGGCAGAGCCCCCTGCAACAGGCAAGGGCAGGAGGAAGTTTTATAGCAGGTGCTGCTCACGTACACACCCCGCCACACGCACACACACACACTCACAACACGTGCACACAAACTCGGAGGTGGGGGGACAGTCCCAGAGAAGCTGGGGCTGTGGTGATGGCTAACTCATGGCAGGAAGGAGACACACCCAGGGTGGGCAGGCCTCTGTTTGCTCTAGAAACTGAACTATTTATAATTTGAGAACTGGTGCTGCTGATTTAAGCTCCGTGGATATGGTTCCCTCTGCCCGCAATGCCTGTCCCCCAGGCCCAGCCCCCTCTTTATCTGGCAAATTCCCACAATCTTCGTGACTGTGCAGGCAGCTGCCCTTGCTCAGAAATCCCACTCTGCAAACCAGTGCCCCTGGGATGTGCCCCGGCTGTGACCCAGCCGCCTATGTGCCCACATCTCAGGCTGTGATGTACTGATTAGCTTAATTGTTTCCTTCTCTGAAATCCCGTTTCTAGAGATCAGGGGCCATATTTTACTCACCTTTGTCCTGCATGGCATCCTTTATAGCATATGCTGACGTATGGTAGAGGCTGGGTGACTGAGGAAGACCTGGGGATGACGAGTATCAAATGAAGACTTTGAATAAAGTGGAGATTCAGTAATAGCTGGCTTTTGAAAAGAGTATCTTTCAGCAAAAATGCCTGATTATTCCAGAAAAGAGAAGGGAAATACAAATGTGAATCAGGAGCTTGCATTCAGTCCTAGCAACCTTGGTTATGGAACTTGCAGTGTTACCAAGGGGCAGAGCATGTGATGGTTAGGAGTTTAGGATCGAGAACCAAATAGATGGTCAAAGCCAAGCTCCAGCACTTACAAGCTGTGTGACCATGAGCAAGTTACTAAGCACTCCTGAATGTCTGTTTCCTTATCTTGAGGTCAAAGCATACTGATGAGTACCCACATCATTTGAATATTGTGAAAATTAAATGGGAAGATTGCATGTATGGTGGTTAGTTGGGTGCCTGGCTTGAGGTTGTAACCAATAGATGTCCACAGTGCATAAGCACCTGTAGGCTGCATGGCCAAGGTGAGCTCAGGGTGACATTTTAAGGGTGTTGCATTTACATGGAGACTTTATCCCAAGCTGGGATTCCAGGACAATACCAGCAGTCCATGATAGGAAAGTGCCAGCCTATGTTTGCCGAATAGGTTAATTTTATGGTCTGAATTTTGAGTAAATGCCTGCAATTTTCATTTGTTAGCATTTATGGATTGTCCATAGCTCTAACATTTCATAAACATCAAGGCATTTAATGTCTACACATGGTGATTTTCTATGTAGATATACATAAATAAAGCTCTGGTGGTAATTATCACTAACAATATTTTCTACATTTTTATGGACTTCTTTTCAGTGAGAGTCATCAAACTTATTTAAAAAGATGCATGCTAGGAACATTGTATGTCTTTTCTCTTGTGGAATTTATGACCAAAGTCAGGCTTCTGAATCCTTCGCATGCCTTAGGAGGTCCTTAGGTGTTAATTTATTTTGCTCGCTGGAAATGAATGTGAAACAACTGAATTACGGCAATGGTGGCCTAATCATAGTATGACACTAGTAGGGAGTTAATCTGGGTCACCTGTCTGGGGCATTCAGAAATCATTAGTCAACTCCACTGCTTCCAGTGTTGCCTGAACTAGGCTCTGTCAAGTCCATCAGTAGGTTTAGATCAGAGAGGCCTGATAGAGTCCAAAAATGATGGTATGAAAATCAAATTGAAAAATGGGCAGAATTCCCAAATTCTTATCTTGCTTTTGACCTCAAAATTTTTTGTGACTTCTGGGCCTCAGTTTCTTCAATAGGTACAATGGCCATGGCCGGTGAGGAGGCGGGGTGTTCAACGCTTAGGGTCATGAATTCATCAAGAGATTTGTGAACTCTGTGTAATTTTTTGTGTCAGTGAAATTTTCTAGGATGAAGATGGGCTGTTTTCATCAGACCCTCAAAAGGGTTCATGAATACAACATAATTCACTCCTCTGTCTAATTCTCAAGATTCCCTCCCAAATCCAAGATTCTATGGTTCTCTCAAACTTGCAACGAAGCCTAACACTGTAACAATATAAAGATATATAAGAATATTTTTTTTTTTGTAGAGAATACCTTACTTTTATTTTCTCATCTTTCCTTAATAGGAAAATAATTGAGTGTCACATTCAAGGCTCACTTGATCTAGAACAGGGTATCTCAAACTTTGTTTTTAAGAATCACAATGATATATTCATTGTTGTACCTTGAAACATTGATTCTCTGTTCAGGTATATTGGAAGAATCCCATACTCCAACTCCCTTTTAGATATTTCACAGAGTATGCTGGCATATAGGATGCTCTAAGCGATTTTGTAAGGAAACTGTTTAAGTTTTTGAAACACAGTGTTTTCTAAATTACCTGACCATGGAGCTCCTTAAACATCTGTTTACATTGTTAAAGAGAATTCTCATGAGGGATGCATTATTAGAAATGCTGACCTAGTCATTTCAGCTTAAATTCTTTGGGACACATAGGTGGCCTTCACTAGGTTCTTTGAGGTCTAATAATGCTTACCTCATGAAGCACGTACATTTTGGGTACCATTTCATAGTGTGTCATATATTTAAATAGGAAGATTTAAATATATGTAAGTGAAAATGACTCTTTTTTATGTGGAAAAGGGAGGCGTAAGTTGGTATTATGCTAGATAGAGGGAAAAAAAGCAAGGGTGGGGAAGAGAGCGTGGAAAATTGAAGCTATCTGTGAGCAGTTCATTCATTCATTTATTCATTCATGAATAGTTATTGAGAAACTCCTAAGTGATGGGGACCATGAAAATACCGGATAATCCAAGGGAGATTGGGGGACAATGTCTGACAATGTAGTCAAAGTCAAACGCTATTGGGAGGCAGGGGACAGAAAATTCCGGACATTGGTGCATGCGGTGGGAGACGCACACGCAGAGAAAGGAGCCAGTTATTTTGCATATCTGAAGAAGTCTTCACAGAGGAGATGATATTCGAATTGGCTTTAATATTCACAGTGGAATAAATTACGTCTGTGCTCTCATCAGGGGACTAAAGTGAGTATAGGAAAAACAAAGCAAGAAGATATGCCAGTTAATAGAGTGAGAATTGTACTTAAAATTTGGATTTTGGCTAATGGCTCTTTGGCTGCAAATATTAGAACTCAACCCACGCCAGCTTAAGCAATAAAGAAATGCATTATCTCACTCAGTAGGGGCTTCAGGTCATTAACTCATTTCTTGCCATTGTTCCATTTCATGGTTCTGAATTTCTTCTCACACTGTCAGCAAAATGGCAGCAGAAGTTTCAGACATTACATCTCCACAAACAATGTCTAGGGGAAGAGAGATTCTTTTTTTCCCTTATGATTCCTTCTCAGGAGGAAGAAAACCCTTCTCATAAGCTTCTCAAGAGTTGCCGTATCGTGAATCACTGGCCGTATCTATCACAAGCCAATTCCTAAGTCCTCTGGTGAGGGACCCTTATACCAATCAAGTCCACTTGGTTATCATTTTCCCCTAAAGCAGTGTTATCTTCTCCCAAGGCACAGGGGCTGCATGGACGAGAGGTGGGTGTCTGAACAAAGTCAGGATTCCATCTGGAAGGGTGGAGAGGAAGATGCTTTAGGAGGCAGCCCACAACACCTACTGCAGAAGGTCTGCATAAAAGGCCATTGCCGTCCAAGATACTTCATCCTTAGCAGATAATATGTCTTTTCCTAGGAAGCCTAACTGGGCACAAGGAGTTGCCTAGGGTGTCTCTCTATGCTTCTATCTGTATTTTAACCCCAAAGGCTTGCAACGTGGTAATGTACCGAGAATCCTCCTTACCCTGGAGACTTTGTCCCCTACTAGTCTCTCCGTGAACATGAACTCTAGTTCCGGCATGCTCAGAGCCCCTCACAGGGCTATGCAAAGTGAGGTTTGTAGAAAAACTACCTGACAATGGCGATGACGATTTGACAGTAATTGTCAGTTCGACTAAATGACGAATCCCAAAGGCAGATGAACTAATTCTAATAAATAGAGTTTCAGCATCTTCATTGTATGGAGAGAGGAAAAAAAGCCTAACCACAGCCATCTTTTGGCTTTTGTATTGATTAACATTAATTGCTTCAAAGTATAATGCCAGCAATATCTTACTGATATATGGCGTATGGAAGCTATTGACATACATGGAGATGCAATAAGGGATCTTTTTAGGCATGACTACATTAGATTCCTGCAGGGGTTATCTAATTAGTGGGCAAGCACTAGTGATGAACTCTAGCAATAAAAATACCGTGTGCTCACCAGGGGGCTGTGGAACTAAAATAATGGCTGACCCTGACAGTTTAAATGCGCTTTCCTTTTTCTTTACCCTTAAATAGAAATTCTCACCAGTGTTCTTTCGAAAGCAAAGAATGGATGAATCTAACAACTATCGCCACCATCTATACCCCAACTTTCCTTCTTTTAATGAGCAGTCCTTGGGATTTCTAACTGAATTCTTATTGTTTCACATTCCTTAGTTTCCAAAGGATTCTCTTTTAGGCATCGAACGATAGAAATGACAAGAACCCTCAGTTTCAAGGTACAACATCTTTAATTCTTTTGCGTTCCTAGCTTGTGTTTTGTGAGCAGACACTAACTACATGCTAGGACCTTTACGACTGTATGTTTATCATCACCAAGACCTGGTGGATCGGGTGGGTGACCCATCCCTCATGATCGAGCCCCGCAGTGGGAACACCTGTTACGGCTTCTGCTTTGCTAACTAGTTCCTGGCTGATACAGTTGGGTACTGTCATGTCCCCCATCATTCAGGGGGAGAAGTACACTTAGAAAGGGAAAATATAGCTAATGCATGGAGACCATGTATGGACTAAGGCAGTCTGACTCTGGTATAAAACTCCTTTACCCAACCACATGAATCTTTTCTGAGTTGGAAGAGACCCTAAAAACATTTGGTGAAGTGTCTCATTTTGTGGAAGGAAGCCCACATGTCAGGGAAGTGAAGCCCTTGCTCAACGAGGTCATGCTCAGAGAACAGTGCTTTCATTCATTCATTCAGCTCACGGGACAAATATCTACCAGCGTTCCCTACCCTATGCATTGGCAACACAGTAGTGGAACAACCAGCCAATGCCCTGTCCTCCTGGAGTTAAGACATTAATAAGGGAACATGCTGGCCAGCCTGAGACACACCCAAGGGGCCTGCGTGCCTGCGTGGTGGGAGCAGGTGGGAGATGTGATCACAGAACAACTGGGCTCTTGTGGCCATTGCACAGACTCGAGATTCCCTCTCAGATGGGCAACTCCTGCTAAGTATAGCTGAGAGGGTCTGACCATATTCACACAATTCCCATATGCATCATTTCATTTTATTTGAAAAGATATGTTCTGTCCCAAGCCCTGACCTGTCCATACAATTCCAGAGTTATATGCCCAACTACCTTGCAGACATCATTAGATATCTCAGACTTAACACGGCCAAATCTGAACCCTTGATTCCCCTCCGAATATCCTCCTTCCCCAGACATCCCCTTGTCAGTAAAGGACAACCCCCTTTCCACTGCTTAGGCCCCAATCTTGAGGGAATTCTTTATTCTAGTCCCAGCCCATGTTGTTCCCAGACCATCCTTCAGCCACTCTCATTGGCTCTGTTCTGAGTTAGTTCAAAACCCCCCTATTTGCCACATGCACTGCTCCCATCATGCCAACCCCGTACCTGTCCTGGAACATTACCACCAGCCCCTAGCAGGTCTCCCTGCCTCTTCTTTTACCCACCTACAGTCGAATTCTCACCATAGAAGCTGGGGCAAAACGTTTAAACTCTTAAGTCGGATGATGTCGTTACTCTCCTTAAACTCCCGCACTGGCTTCTTATTTCAGTCCAAATAAAATCCAGGGTGTTTGCAGTGGCCAGTGTGGCCCTATCTGGCCTTACCCTTTGCCAGTGCTCTGGCCACATGCTCTACCAATTCCCTCTGAGTGATGCCACCTTAGTCACACTCGTCTCCTTGCTGTTCCTTAAAACACTTTCATTGTTTCCTCTGCCCAGAACCCTTTTCTCCCACGTATCTACCCACCTGTTTGTCACATTTTATATTCTGGGCAGGAAAAAGCATCTTATTTGATAGTCTTGGTCATTGCTTCATAGACAGCACTTACAGTAGTGCTGAAACAGAAGTGTGGCTCAATTCATTGTTGAATGCATAGAAAGACAGCAGATGGATGGATGGAGAATAAACGGTCAAATGATAATGTTTACCTGGTCCATCAGGATGCCATCCACATGAAGAAAACTGAGATTATGAGTGGAGAGAGAGAGAGACTCTGGGGGCCTCCTGGGGAGTTTCAGTTTTTTAGTTTGCCAGATAAGCTCAGTTGGTAAATGAACCAACACCTACCTCATTTATTTACTTATTTCTGGTCTGAAGTAGTAGTTCAAATTTAAGGTTGTCATTTGCTACCTGAAGAATGTTACTACTGGATTGCTTCAGAAGATTGTTTTTAGTCACTTGACAAGTCTTTAGTGAGAGACCCCTATGTGGGAAGCGCTGTTCCAGGTGGAACAGAGAAGTAAACAGAACAAGGGGTTTACTTCCTAGAGCTTGCATCCTGGAGAGGAAACGGACAGGTGTATATAAGCAGTAGAGCTTCATCTAGTGATAAACTCCATGGAGGAGAAACAGTGGGTGTTCTCAGGATCTTTAGAGAAAGCCTGTCGAAAGGGAAGGAGTTCCCGAATAGGCAAAGCCATGGACACAAAGAACAGATGGAGAGTTTGCCGGGGGCTGGGGGAGGGAGGAAAGGAGCAACTCCTTGGTGGGCACGGGGCTTCCTCTCAAGGTGATGGGAGTATTTTGGAGCTAGACAGTGGTTGTAAAGCATGGTGAATGCCCCGTACTAAAGACACTGAATTATTCATTTTAAAATGGTTAAATTTTATGTTATCTGTGTTTCATCTCAATATAGCTGAAAAAGGAGAAAGGAAGGCTGTTGAAGCAGAGAGCTGGAGGGTGAGAAGCTGATCCGAGGATTGGGGGCCACCAGGGAACACTCGGGCAGAGGGAAAAAGCAGGGGAAAGATTCTTATCTGGGACAAGCTGGGGATACCTGCGTCATCTCAGAAGGCTGGGAACGGGGCAGCCGGGATGCCGAGGGAGTGGGGAGCGGAGCCCAAGGTGGTGGCCGGGCTTACACGGCGGGTCCACGTGTAGAGAGGACGCTCACCTGTGCAGTGGAGAGGGCATCTGGGGAACTGAGTGAGAAATGAAGACACAGGCCAGAGGCTGCGGTCCCGTGGACGGAGGGCCGGGTGGGCTCCTTTAGGAGATGGTAACAAACTGGCGACCTTCAACCTAAACCTGGCAGAAGCTTCAGGGGTTCTTAAAGCTGGCACCCAGCACTAGTTGACGGTAAACTTACAAAGAGTTTCAAGGAACAAAATTCTGGTAATTTGATTCATTTGGAAAAAGATATGTTGGTTTCTGGCCATGGGCCCTCAGTGAATTGAAGTGTGATGAACCACCTGATGGGGGACCTGACACTCTCCTGGGACACTGCCAGTTCCTTTCTGTCCACTCTGAAAATCCTGGAGATGGGCTCATCTTGGGCACACGCCATCTCTGTGGCCGGTGGAGGGGTTTTAGGATGAGCAGTCCCTCTGTGGTCTTGGGTGCGAGGGGAGAGGAATTCCTCTGGGACAAAGTGGGTACTGGGCAGAGCAATACTCCTGTCCAGTCACGCTTCCAGATTATTGTTCCCCAGTCTGGCCGCAGAGAAGGGGTGATTTACGGATTTACCAAGGCTCAGACCCTCAGAAGTAGGGGTGGCTTCAGTGTAAGAACCCACGGGCCCTGGGCTTCTGCCCCCTGCTGTTTTTTTCTGCCTTCGAGGGCTCTGAAAACATCGGCTAAGCTCCCACACATGAATTATCAGTTTGCATGCTCATATTTTCTCCTGAAGTTTGCACAAATCTGTCTTACGAATTCACCCACACGACTCCATGGCCCAAATAACTTTTGGGTTGGTCCCAATGTTGGCTTTTGCTGACGAGTCTGAAGTCCCAGCCCCCGGCGTGGAGTCGGAGCAGCGAGGGGAATTCTGGCTCTGGAAGCCAATGATAATCACCTGAGCTCAGCGTCTGCACAGAGCCTGGGGATGCTGCACAATGTGGGAGAGATCCCTGACCTCTGCTTTCCGTGGGTGCAGTTGGTTCCTTTTCTCCGTGGAGAGGGGATGCTATCAATAGAGTACGATTTATTTTCCCTGTTGTAGGAGCCAGCTCTTATGAGAGTAGATGTCTCGATCATGTTTTCAGTAGGAAGAAATGGAAGTTATACTTACTTTCCTGGTATCATTTCATATGTGAGCGGTTGAGTTCACACCGAGTCCTAGGCATTCCACTTCTCGTCAAGTATACTTTGCTCCCTCCCAGGAAGACACATGGATAAATTGAGGGGTTCTTATATTTATCTGGCCTTGAGCATTGCTCAGACAACAGATACTAATTTAAGATCTCTAAGACCCTGTTTTCAAGTGTGATTCAGATAAAAAATGCTTTCCAAATGGGCTGGGTAAAACCAAGATGATGCTGAGAACAACCATCGGCTTGGTGCTGACCATTTTCCCTTCTTAAAACAATTCTTGTCAACCAGGGCTAGTAGCCACAATATCAAATGCCAGTTTATAGAGGTGTGGAAAAAAATCTTCCTCAGTGGGTGAAATAAATCATTGCTCACTAACAGTGATACTTAGTAAGATTAATTTGAATTGTTTCTTCCGCTGGCTACATTTCACAAGTTAGTATTTATCTTTTGAAGGTCTCCCCACATCCAAAAGAGATGGATTAGACTGAATTAGTTTCACAGGCAGAAATGTAAAAACAGAAATATAAACTGGAGTCTAATGACCACGGTTTGAACAACTGCGTGTGCTCTGAAGATTCCTGAATGAGTATTTTCTTAGTCAGTTGGGGCTTGACTCTAATCCCTGATGGTGGTTTGTGAGAGCAAAGAGGGTGAGTCAGGATATACGGCTTGCGTCACGACATCACAGTGAAATAACAGTCTAGGGGCAATAATTTTAGCTCATATTTGGCGTGATTTGAAAGAGGTGGATTAAAAATGTATGCCCTAATGATAATTTTGATGATGCTTTACACTCTTGAAGTTTAAGAAAAATAATCTTCCATAATTATACTTCATTTGTTCAATCTCAGTAGCTATTGGCATCTTGTTGGCAGGCTGAAGTGTTTTGTGTTTTAAAGATAAGTGAGCACACAATATTATCGTGGCTTAATACCTTGGTGGGGGGGGGCAGGTTCGTCAAATGACATCGGTTTGTGGATACATATCGATTGCCTAAGCCTGTCAACATTATTGTTTCCCATTGTCACTGAGCACCCATATTTTTCTCTGGGAATCCATGCCGTCTCCATTCTTGGTCCTGCAGGTTGGGCAGGACTGACCTCCCCCTCAGCCCCAGGGCGGTGGGCATAGTCCTGGATCTCCGTGGTTGGTGGGGCATGGGTGTGACCTAACTCGGGGGGGGTGCCGTGAGAGGAGGGGCTTCCTGGAGACTTTGCGAGAGCTGCTTTCTCTTTTTCTAAGAGGGCTGCTGAGAGTGACATGCTCTCTCTTCCTACATGTGAATCAGCCAAGTGCTGAGCCCTGGGAGATGTTTGGGACCCTTAAAAGGAGCACCAATGAGACAAAGCGGGTGCACAGAAGCAGGTCCTTGGTGATGGAAGCCTCAGCACAAGGCTCTCCAGTTACGTGAGCCCAAAGTATATCCCTGCAGCTCAGAGGAGCAACCAGGAGAGAGTAGTTGCTCACTAAATATTGTGATCCATGGACTATGTTAAAGACTGAACATGTCCCATGTTAGTGAAATTCAGAACTTGAGAATAACTGATTTCAAAAAAGAAAAAAAAAGATTCACCAGGATTCTTCTTTAAATAAGGAATTACCCCCAGATATTTTAAATTTAAATATGATATGCACACATTTTCTAGAAACTGCCAAAGGGCTGAAATGAGTTCAGCTTTTTTTTTAAAACAAATATCCCTCTTGTAAACACCCACATTTTTACAAATGTCAAGTGTTGTGGGGAAACTGATAGGCATGACAGTCACTAGTTACATTCGTCAAATATGTCCTGCTGTCCCATTTTCTGAACGTGTAACAGGGTTCTTTCTGGTCCCTTTATGATCGAGTGGGGCCATTGACTGGTTCTTGCCAATGAGTTGCATGCAGAAGTGATATATGTCACTTCTGGGATAAATGTTTAATTACCAGCGCAAGACCTAAAGCTCTTTGTCATTGTGACAGTGGAGGTGGCAATATTTGAGAAGGTGGCTACACCATCAGCATGGCCCATGAGTGACAGATATGAACAGAGCTTCACTGTGAGCCCACACACAGGTCCACGGAGTTGTTATAAGCTGTAGAGATTCGGGGATTGCTTGTTACCGTCGCATAACCTAGCCGGGACCGGTCCAGTACCAGGACTGACTGGCTTGGCAAAAGTTCCCAGACATTTCAGTGGAATGACAAGTTGGATATTTATTTTCCTGAACCAGGTTTTGGCATTGAAGAGCAAAAGCCATTTCCCTGGTCTCCTCCTACAGGGTCCAGCAGGGCATTAATCAGCGAGGCTTTATAAAGTTCTAGGGGAGAAAGAAAAAGAAGAGGCAGACGAAAAAATGCCATGTGGGTTGAGTGAAGAGAGTTCCTTGTTTTAAGGGGGAAATAGGCAATTACAAAGAAAAGGAAGATACTATAAAGTATTGTGGGGTATAAATTAGGTCATGACAAATTAGATGTCCTTCTAGTGATACAGATATGTAATTACTTTTGGATAACATTCAATGGCATTTATTTTTGCTTTTGCTTTTTTTTTTTTTTTTAGCATAATGTGGTTGAAATGCTGGTTCATATAGGTTCTAACCTTTATTAGTGTTATTTGCGTAACACTAAGCATGTGATCTGCTTGGGGTGGAGGCTTGATTTAAGTTTTCAGTAGTACTAATTTAATTTTGGACCTTTCTACTTGTGAAAAAAACAGACACACGGTAAAGTTTTAGTTTTTATTTAGTAAAATTTGGGGATGTTTACGACACGACTCAGAAATTCCCTTCTAGGTATGTACCCAAGAGAAATGAAAACATATGTCCACAGAAACACTTATACTCAAATGTTCATAGCAGCATTATTCATAATAGTAAAAAACTGGCCAAATGTCCATCAATTGATGGATGGATAAATGACAGGTAGTATATCTACACAGTGGAATACTATTCAGCAATAAAAAGGAACCAAATCCTAATACCTACTATGATATTTTTGAGGATGAACCCCCAAAACACTTGCTAAGTGAAAGAGACTAGATGCAAATAACTACATATTATATAATTCCATCTATATGAATAGCCATAAAATGCAAATCTGGGAAGAAAGAAAGTAGATTTATTAGCTTTTGCTTGGGGCTGGGAGTGTGAATATGGATTAACTTAAAGGCCATGAGGCACCTCTTTGAGTGACAAGCATGTTCTACAACTGCATTCTGGTAATGGTTGTACAACTCTGTAAATGTGCTAAAAATTACTGAGCTGTACTCTTTAAACAGGTGAAAATGATGCCTCAATAAAGCTCTTTAAAAAATATCAGAGGTTTATATAGTGGAATATGTCATTTCTTTTAATAAAGTGTAAATAATTTAGAATCAGGGACCTTAGTGCCTGGCATGCAATAAGTGATAAATGCATGATGAATTGAATCAAAGTTGTATGCCCTTCAAGGGCTGGAGAGGTCTGTGCATGTCAGGACTGACTCCCAAGGCAACCAGACTCGGCAGCTCAGTTGGGAAGGAGGGGAGCAGGGTGTCTGACTTTTCTCTTCCTGAAGTTTCTACATCTGTTTAGCCAACTGTGATCATCAATTATAAAATCCACATGATTACAGTGAACATATGCTGTTTTATAGCCACACAGCATTCATTACCTCTGCATTTGCAGCAGTAGCTGACATTTCTTTTTGGGCAACACCCGTCCCTATTCTCAGTCCATTTGGTTGGCATGAAGCTGAGTCACCTCCAGTGCCTGGGATGGGTAGGAGGGTTAAACCCAAGTGGATCAGCAAATTCCACCCCAGTCCACTTGACTGGGCTGGGCTGGGGATGGACAAGGCCCTTGCTGGTTCTTTGAGAGTCAGGCTCTGGTTAACATTTCAGAGAAAAGAACCTCTTCCCTTGTGGATCTGGACCACTGAGGACCCAGTACTTGGAGCTCGTGGGAGGTATTTTTCATTCTGTGGAGCTCAAGACTGAAGCCAGCCTAGAGGAGAGCATGGCCAAGAAGTGGACAGATCCTGGTGGCATCCCTTGGGTCTCTGGAATCAGCCTGCCCTTTTCTTGGGTCAGCCTGGATTGTGTTTTCAGTCAATTGCAATTGGATCCCCCAAATAGGGATGTTGCCTACTTCCTGGGAAAAGGAAAGGTCTGGGGTTATAAAGATCCCTCCATGTGTATGTCTTTCCATTTTTTAGATATGCATACCAAGCAGTAGCCAGGGAGGAACTAATACGGTCAAATCTGAAATCCTTGTTACTTTGAAGTCAGAACGGGGGCAGGTCACCCACCAGCCATTGTTAATAATAATGACGGTAATTACAGCTACCAGTTATTGGGGGCTTAATCTGTGCCAAAGTCTATTTAAAGCATCCTATGTACAGACGGCTGAGTGTTTACTTGTTTTGTTGTTTAATCATCCCAGCACATTTGTAAGTCGGCGCTATCGCTGTCCCCATTTTATGTGGGAAGAAACAGGGGCTAACTTGCGAAGATGATGGGTAGCATGATGGGTCCTTGTTACACGTCAGGCACAGTTTTAAACACTTTCTGCATTTTAACTCCTTTAATCTTCACAACAATCCTAGGAGGCAGTACTAATATTCTCCCCATTTAACAGATGAAGAACTTGAGACCCTGTTAAGTAGAGTAACATACTCAGGGCCACGCAGCTGGTGAGGGAGGGCCGAGCCAGCCTCATTAGGAGTCCGAGATCCAAACTGACATCATTCTAACTTAAACTCATGCTCATAAATATTAGGCTCTTTTGCCATTTTAACAGGTTTTGTTATTTTAGATGTATAGAAAGTTTGCAAAGGCGATAGAATCCCCGAATGCCCCCATCCGATTTCCTGTATGTTTATGTCACACGATCATAGCGCATTTGTTAAAACTCAGAAATCAACACGAGTACATTACCATTAACTATGCTTCTCACTTTATTTGCATTTTACCAACTTCACACTTTTGTTCTTTTTTCAGGATCCATCTAGGATACCTTATTGCATTTAGTTCTGCTCTCCTTTTAAGCATTCTTTTCATGTTGGTGTCGGGATCTTTGCCTGGAATTAATAAATGTAATGTCTGCTCTAGGTCTTTTCCTAGCTGAAGAACAAAAAAAAAAAAGATTTTTTTTTTTAAACTTTCAAGTGCTAGTATGTTAACTAGTAGGAATTAAGACCTGATGTTGCTATTACCAGACAATGCAAGCAACTGTTAGCTAATGGATTGGTTGCAATTTTTTTTAACCTTTTGTATTTGCTGCATTCATTTATTGGCACTGGAGCTTCTCCAGTTTTAATGGAATTGTTGCTGCATTTCTGCAAAGATCACTGCTCTGGATTTGTCTGATGCGGCAAATGGACCGGAATGAAGCCCGAAGTCCACTCTAAGGACTTGATGACTCTGAGCCAGTGTTTTTGCCTGTATCATGGTGCAGGGCCAACACCAGGTGTAGTGACTATGTTCGCAGCCGGTGTGGACCTGGAATCTGCATTTTAAACATGCTCTTCAGGTGATTGGATCCATGCAGATGTTTTCGAACCACTGACCTCGGACCTCACACGTGCAGCAGACATTCCTAATATAAGGGTCTCAGACTAAAGCATGATAAACACTCAGCCTAATATCAGTGCTGTGGTCACACTTCTTTATCCTCAGACTAGTGTAATTTATGTGAATCATACTGTAGTCATTCACCTACAGGTTACACCTGAGGGAGGGAGGCTGGTGGCAGAATGAAGAGAGACTTTTAGGATGTGGCCGGAGGCTTGAGTATGAGCTGAGGGCCCAGATCTGCTTTTCTTGAGTTCTTCTGAGGTCCTCCTTGCTTCAGAGAGTGTAAACACCTCACCATTCTGGGTGTGTTGTTGGTATTTGTCGGTCAGCCCCTGCATCTGATGCTTGGCCAATGGAACTGATCTAGTTTGATACTGGAGGAAAAATGAGCTAATTCAGCCTTCTAAAAAGACGTTAAAATTCTATCCTTTATGAGTGACCAAGGGATTTTACAAGAGCAATTATGACTAGGTAAAAATTTAGAACTTGAATCATGAAGAAGAAATAAATCCACTTAAATAATATTCTTTGTAAAACATAAAAATTCATCTTATGTATACCTACACATATCTATTTTTATACATGCCACTTAAAAGTGATATATATATATATATTAAGTACCTAAAATTATAACCTCATATAATTCTAGTCCTGATCTTTGGAGATAGGTTTATTTTCTTATTCTCGGTGCAGGTTTGTATCTCAAACTCCGGGAAGTGCTCAAGCGCACCTAGCTGAGGCTTGGCCGTGTGATGTGAAGACAGGTGTTCAGACTCTGTGCTCACAACCTCTGGGGTGCGGACGCCCCTGTCAGAGAGGGTGTGATAACCCATGTGTGGATTAATGCACACCAGCAGCGATTAAGCATCAGAATCTGGCTGTGCCCTTCCCATGCTGGCCACGTAGGATGGCTTGTTTGTACCAACTATTAAGATGTGGTGAGTAAACAGAAGACTGAGATGTGGCACTTCCTAAGCAATGGCAGATGAACTAAAAAGTGGAATTGTCCATGGCTAGTAACTAATAATGAATATAATAAGGTTAAAGCTACTGCCAAATGTCTACAGATGAAGAAGAACATGACAAGTTCAGAAAGCTACCGTGAGGTTGTCCAGAAGACCGAGTGCAGGTGCCTCACCTGCGCACCTCCGCAGCCCGGACACTGCCTCTCATCACCCAGGCAGATTTCTCAGTCCAGATCTTCCCCCAAGTGTGGGTCTTTCAAAAGGACCTGGTTTTTGTTTTGCTCGCAAGTAGTTCTCCTTCTCCACGAAATGCAAACAGGGTTTGTTTGTATATCAACTAATGTTTCGTCCTTTAAAGGCATAAGAACATATTGTCATGCATGTTGAATAAAATATCCGGGGCTGTATAAACAGGGCCATAATGAGTTCTGGGCTGGTGTGAGAAGCACACCGCTGGCAAAACAAATCCACGCGTCTCCCAGGTTTCCAGCTATCTCAGTTGATTTACATGGGCTGCAGGCCACATTTTATCCTGATGGCCCTCCCTCTCCTAAGGCACAGGTGCTAGAGAGACTTTAATGGATGGCCCTCTACCTGCAAGCCTTGTCCCTTACTGTACCAGGTGCCATTACTGTAAGAAGTGGCATCATTCATTTCCTCTTAGGAAGCTTGTTGAAAAGCAACCAGTAATATTTTCTAATATGTTGAGCTCTGCTCAGCACAACCTCTTCTGGAGGGAAGTTTCCTTGACACATTGGAATGAATTTATGAGCAGGAAAAATATTTTAATGGAAAAACTGTAAACAATGTTTCATTACCATCAAAAGGATATAAGACATTAAATGGGTAGAAATAATTATCATTAAGCGTGTGAGAGACATTTGAAGTCTTTTTAAAAAAATATCTTTTTCAAAAATTATAATTATAATACATGTTCCTTGCAACTAATAATGAACATAATAAGGTTAAGGCTGCTGCCAAATGTCTACAAATGAAGAACATGACAAGACCAGAATGC
Organism: Manis javanica; assembly: GCF_040802235.1. Lineage (NCBI taxonomy): Eukaryota > Metazoa > Chordata > Mammalia > Pholidota > Manidae > Manis > Manis javanica. Next base: position 6,108,606 of record NC_133160.1, read on the forward strand.
TGCCGTGAGGTTGTCCAGAAGACCGAGTGCAGCTGCCTCACCTGTGCCTCACCTGTGCACCTCCCCAGCTCGGACACCGCCTCTCATCACCCATGCAGATTTCAATTTAGAAAATGTGAGAAAGCTTAAAGAAATACTCATGTCATCAGATAGATGACCATATAGGAACATGTTGCTCATGTTTTAATGTATATTATTTATAGGTGGACATTCCTTTTTACTATTTTTTATATTTGTTTCAAGTATACAGCGCAGTGGTTCAACACTTACCACATTATTAAATCCTCACCCCAACTAGTGCAGTTAATAACTGTCAACATAGAAAGATGTTACAGAACCATTGGTTATATATCTACCATCCCTGTGACCAACTTATGTTATGATTAAGAAATTTTTTGCCCTTTTATCCCCCTCATCCTCCCTACTACCCACCCCAACTCTTCCCCCAGGGTAACCACCAGTCACTTCTCAGTGTCTATGAGTCTACTGCTATTTTGTTCATTTTTTTTCTGTTTTGTTTTTATATTCCACACACAAGTGAAATCATATGGTATTTATCTTTCTCCACCTGGCTTATTTCACTTAGCATAATACCCTCTAGGTCTATCCTTGTTGTCACAAATGGCAGGATTTCCTTTTTTATGACTGAATAGTATTTCACTGTGTATATGTACCACCTCTTCTTTATCCAATCATCAGTTGATGGACACAGGTTGCTTCCATAACTTGGCTATTGTAAACATAGCAATAATCATAGCATACATATTTTCAAATCAGCAATAAGCATATATATTCTTAAAAATCAGAAATTTTGTTTTCTTTGGGTAAATTTCTAGAAGTGTGATTACTGGGTCGTATGATATATCTTTTTTCAGGTTTTTGAGGAACCTCCATACTGCTTTCCACAGTAGCTGTACCAATTTATATTCCCACCAACGGTGCAGGAGGGTTACCTTTTCTCCACTTCCTTGCTAGCACTTATTATTTCTTGTCTTTTGGATAGTGGCCATTCTGACTGATGTGAGGTGATATCCATGGTTTTGATTCGCATTTCCCTGATGACTAGCAATGTAGAGCATCTTTTCATGTGCCTGTTGGATGTCTGTATTTCTTCTTTGGAAAAATACCTGTTCAGTTTCTCTGCCCATTTTGTAATCAGGATATTTGTTCTTTTGGTGTTGAGGTGTGTGAGTTCTTCATATATTTTGGATGTTAATTCCTTATTGGATAAATCATTTATGAATATATTCTCCCATACTGTAGGTTGCCTTTTTGTTCTGCTAATGGTGTCCTTTGCTGTACAGAAACTTTTTATTTGATGTAGTCCCATTTGTTCATTTTTAATTTTATTTCTCTTGCTCGATCGAGGAAAAAATTGCTGATATTTATGTTCAAGAGATTTTTGCCTGTGTTTTCTTCAAAGAGTTTTATGGTTTCATGTCTTACATTTAGGTATTTCATCCATTTTGAGTTTACTTTTACATATGGAGTTAGACAGTAATCCAGTTTCATTCTCTTTCATGTAACTGTCCAGTTTTGCCAACACGAGTTATTGAAGAGTCTGTCTTTTTCCCCATTGTATGTCCATGGCTCCTTTATTGACTGTGTATGTGTGGGTTTACATCTGGGCTCTCTGTTCTGTTCCATTGATCTATGGGTCTGTTCTTGTGCTAGTGCTGTACTGTTTTGATTACTGTAGTTTTATAGTATAGTTTTATTTTATTTTATTTAAGTGCCCACTGTCGAACCCTCTTCACACTTTTGAAGACTTCATCGCCCAATTTTGGCTTTTCCCACCCATTTGTACAGTTGTATTGCAGAGCCATGATGCAGCCTAGCCTAATTGGGTGAAGCCTGCCTGCTTTTGAATGAGAACTGAATGGAAGGTTCAGAGACCCTAGAGAGTTCTTGGTGGTGGCACACGACAGCCACACTGGCATCATCACCAGCTGCAGCAGCATGGCTTGTCCGGCAACACGAGGGGCCCCTCTGTGGTGGAGGGGACTGTGTTGCCACTCAGTGCTTTTGCTGCTGTTGTACAATTTCCAGCTGGACATGAGAATTGAATTGACATCAGACAGATTAACAGGAGAAAAAAGAGATTTATTCGATCGAAGTTTTACATGATACAGGGGCCCTCATGAGGAAATGAAGACTCAAAGAAGCAGTTAGAGTTGAGCGCTTCTTATACAAAAAAATGGACAAATAAGAGTCAATCATGAAAGTGTGACAAGACAAGACTTGGGTTTGGCCAAGTGATGGTGGAAAAGTAACTTAAGAAGATAAGGATTGGTGGGACCCGATCTGTTCATACAGATTTTTCCTGGCCTCAACTCCCCAGCCCTGGTGGTAAGCATGTTTCTTTCCTCCTGGAATAGAGAGGACCTATTTTCCCTATGGGAACTTCATCTCTTGCTTTCAGGAGGGGGTGTCAGAGCATTTTCTTTCACCTGCTGTGTTTTTAAAGGGGCTTTAGCTCGAAATAATCCTTATGCCAATGTGTTTTATGGTGACTTAGTCCACCACACTTCACCACCACAGGCATTCAGCATCTGGAGACATGTGGCATGTCGCATGATTTTGCTGTGATTCTGACTCTGGCCTCTCCCCCTTTGTCTTAGCTCAGCTTGCTTTAAGGGAACATCATAGACCAGGGGCTTAAATGACAAACATTTATGCCCCATAGTTCCTGAGGCTGGAAGTCCAACATCAGGTGCTAACAGATTTGATGTCAGGCGAGACCCTCCCTCTTGGTTCATAGATGGCCCTCTTCTCTCCGTGTCCTCACCTGGTGGAAGTGATGAGGGAGCCATCTGCTGTCTCTTATCAGGACACTCATGCCATTCATGAGGACTCTGCTCTGATGACCTAATCTCCGTTAAACTTCCAGCTTCAACCTACCATCACACTGAGGGGTCAGGTTCAACTTATGAATTTGGGGGACCTGCACAATCAGTCTACAGTGTCCTGGTTCTGTCTGGTAAGCCTCCTAAGTGTTTCCTGAGCTTCTCCATATCCTTTGAATAGGTGTTTTTTTTCCTTCTTAAATCAGCCAGTCAATTTCTATTGCTTACATCCAGAAACCCTGATTGATACATTTCCAGTTAAAAAAAAATATTTTCATCTAGCTGAGTCTTTTTTTTTTTTTTTACCTAGAATATTGCAAGTGTTTATTTAATCTGTTTGGGAATCCACCCTTAGGTCATGTTTTGATCTTTGGACTGGCTGCTTCTAGTTCAATAAATGGAGCACCTTATAGGATCTTTTGAAAAATGAAGGAAGCGTTGCTAAAATCAGAAGCAATCAGAGATTGATCCTCTTTTGATCATTTGAACTACCTTTTCATACTTTATCCGGTGGCACGTGGCTTATGGCTGCCATGGCTTTTCACTCTCCACTTTGTATTTTGCTGGTTTAGGGTTGTCAGATTTGGCAAATAAAAATACAGGATACCCAGTTAGATTTGAATATCACTTACACAATGAACCATTTTTAGTATAAATATGGCCCAAATACTGCAAGGGACATGCATGTACTCTATCTGGCAGCCCTATCTGATTGTAACCTCCAGCCCCATGGCCTACAGTCCCTCCTTGGGGTGGAGGGGCTGCCTCCAGCAACTCAGGATGCATGCAACGGCCTAGTTTTGAGTACTCAGCCACCACTTCCTTCTTTCACTTTGACTGCATTTGTGCAATCCACGGTAGTAATTTCTTCAAGTTTCTGGTTCATGGATGATATCCTTTCTGTTTTCTAAGGCTACTAATGGGCTGTTTTTGACCTTTTTTATTCTATTGATCATTTTTATTGCAGTATGGGGAGACTGTAGATTTGTGCTCATGATGCCATTTTACTTGGAAGTCCAAATTATTGAATACTTAAGTATTTCATGAAATACATATGATGTTGCATATACATACATATTTACATATATATATAATACATGTGATATCTAAACATATACATGCATACACAAGTGCTGACTTCTTACATAATCCAGGAATTTATACGGTGGGCACTTTCCTCCTTGTATTACAAATCCGGAGCCTCCCACCTTGGACAGTGAGCAGCACGATTGTATCCATAGTGCCTGAGTGCAAAAATCCACCTCTCAAGGCATTACGTCTGATTCCTTCATCCACATGCATTCCTTTGCCCTAAGTAAACACAAACACAAACACAGACCCAGTCACATTCGTTTTGCCGATATTCCAACAGGTGCTAAAAATAAGTAAGAGAAAGGAACACAACCTCAACTTGGAAATGCTCAGCAATTAATCTTGATTTACAAAATTAAGTTGAAGCCACATTCTTTGGAGAGTTTGACACTAATATTTTTTGGGTGACATATACTACACTTCTAAGAGGAAAAATATATGTGGCTGAAAGTAACTCATTCAGACAAGTGGAATGCATTCTTTGTTTATTACAAAAAAAATCAATAAAACTTTCTCTTGTTGAGAAATTCACTCTTGTCATTTGAAAAACTTAGAGATTCTGAGTGGAAATGCTGAAGGCCTGTGTGGTAGTTGGTGACTCTGTGACCTAGGGGAGAAGCCTGGTGTTTCTTTCTTTCTTAGAAGTGCTGCCTCAAAGCTTTCAAGCAGGTACCAGAAGATCTGAAGAGCCATTTGTGTTTGATTATTTCTGAGTACTATGTTTGGGTGTAAATGGAAACAAAACAGTCAAAAGGGGATAAGCCATTATTTTTGTCATTAAAAAGCCTAAGTCCCCAGTAAAGCAAGTACAGATGAAAAATTCTGAGCCCTCTTAAGTATTCAAATCTGGGAAAGCTGAATCACAGTGATTCCAGAACAAATGAGACCAACCATTTGTAAGACAGACATCTATGACCGGTTATGACGAGAAGTAAGAGACGAAGATGGTCAGACACGGCTCCCCACCCCAGGGCGCCGTAGGGGTTTACGACAGCCGCTGTTAGCTACCTGTTCAATATCCACGCTCTCCGTTTTCTGTCCTAATGGAATGAATTTGTTCAGGGTAGCCCTTGTCTAGAAAAAAAATTAGCTCTCTGGATTCCCTTGTAAAGAGGGGTAAACATGTGAGAACATCGACAATGAGATGTCTGCAGGAGTCCCTGAGCTGGGGGCCAGGGGGTCTGGTGGGAGGCGGGGGTAGAGGGTGTCTTTCTTCCCAAAGGAAAAGGCAAACGCATGAGAATGCATCCCTTGTCCTTGGCCTTTTTTTCCTTTCTCAGAATCCAAGGTGACAGGTGCAGCAAAGTGGATGCTGTAAGGTTTAGGAGCTGGGTCCCCACGGATTGTTGAGCTGGGACAGTGGACCCAGCTGGCTTCCTGCAGAGAGAGCCAACTCCAATTTCTTTAAGTCATCTTTAGTCAGGGGTTCTGGTCTCTTTAAATCTCTGGTCTGTTTTGAATCCCTCTGACTTCCCCTTCTGTCCATCAGCCAGAGAAAACTCTGCTTTTGAACAGTGCCTGTGATTGGGTGAGGTCCCTTTTGCCCCAGAGCATAGCTCAGTCAAGGTCACACACACACACCAGGGAAGGGGATTGTGCTAGGGCCAGGGTCACGGTGGGGGGTCATGTTTAGAATCCTGCCTACCATACCCACTAAGGGAAAAATACTGCCAGTCAGTCTGTGGAACAACGTACTTTCTTAAATGACCAATCATATGACATTCCCATTTCAGAGATATTGAAATGTGATAAAATAAGTATTTTAATATCAGCAAAGTATATCCTTCCCAATATATTAACCATATTATCAATACATAATAATTTAAGTGAGGAAGCTGAGACTCAGAAAATAATCACGTAAAGACAGAAAGCTGATCAGAATAGGACGCAGCTACTAAAGCCCAAGCCTTGTACTTCATCCTTGATACCAGGTTGCCAGTCTGAGAAAGCAGATATTGGGTAGCGTGTCCTGGTGTAGGGGTGGGCCAAGACTCGCGTGTCGGGAAGGCTGCCCGTTTCTCAGCTGGTCTTCCCGTCCCTTCCTTAGTTTCTCACTTAGAGCCTCGCCATCTGCACAGGAGCCCCTCCCACCGAAAAACCTCACGGGTGCAGCAGAGAAGGGAAGCGTCTGCAGGGAATTTAGAGGCATGGTTGACATGGCCCCAAGAACAGTCACAATGGTTGTAGAATATTTTTTATAGAAATGGGGAGATATTTTACTACATTGTTAAAATTAAAAGTCCTATTATAAAAAGGGCTACACAGTACAAGTCCATGTTTGTATTAGAAGGCCAATAGTACAGTTAAGAGCATAGCTCTGGAGCCAGGCTGCCTGAGCTTAAACTGATTTCTGCCACTTACTAGCCTTGTAAACTTGGGCAAATGACTTAGCTGGGCAGTAACACTTCTTGCATCTGATGTCGTGAAGTCAATTTGTATCTGTTAATCCACATATGTAATCACTGCCATAGATATACATGGACAATAATAGCTAATAGCCTGACTTTTCAATATGTGCTAGACACTATTCTAAATACTTTATAATGTGTCTGTTTTGCTCTCTAGCTCCTCTCTCAACTTGCTATTATATAACCACCTGGGTGTTGGTCACCACAATGGACTGGGAGTTTCAAAAGGGCAAAGTTAATGTTTGTTCTGTTTACCATTTTAATTAACTCAGTGCCTAATACATGCTTTACATCTACTTGGCTTTTAATAGGTACATATTGGATGGATGGATGCATGGATGGATGGGTGGATGGATGGGTGGATGGGTGGGTGCTGGGTGGATGGATGGGTGGAGGGATAAGTGGGTAGATGGATGGATGGGTGTGTGGATGGATAAATGAATTAAAGAGCTCTAGCTCAAATGTGGTTTATTTTGTGTAGAAGGGGATTTATATACCCTATTTTACTCTATTTAGGCTGCTGTAACAAAAATATCATAAATTGGGTGGCTTAAATATCAGATATTACTTTTCATGGTTCTATAGGCTGGGAAGCCCAAGATCAAGGTACCAACAGGTTCGGTGTCTGGTGAGAACCACCTTCCAGTTTACAGATGGCCATCTTCTCATCTCACTGAGTCCTTACAACAAAGGTGTACCTTATAACCTGATTACTGCCCAGAGGCCCTGCCTCCTGACACCATCACGCCATGGGTTAGGATTTCAACATAGGGATTTCAAGAGATACATTCATTCAGTAAATAACAACTCTGTCCCATAAAGGCATGTGTGCACACTTCTGTACCCAGTGGAGTTCTTTCTATTGTTGCATGTACATGTGTGCACATCTGCCATTGCCAGTACATCTGTGAGCCCCTTGGAGCCAGGAATCAGCAATATTGAGTGTTCAGCATATGTTTGCAGAATTGGGACAGAAATCTGCTAGTTGACTGGGGTGGCTAATTTGATAAACTAATTGCTGTTAATGAGTGAAAACAGCTTAATGTGCCATTTTTCCTAGTTAACATTTTGTGTTTATCTCAGAGTCTTCTGTCATTAGAAAAATCTCAGGGGCTTTGACTGATGGGAATCAGGGGTACTGAGATCGATTAGTGAAATTTTGAGATAGGTGCCATTGGTCACCCTTAAATCATATCATGTAGGCAAATGTCTGTCTAGACATGAAACTTAGCTTAACTGTACAAGTGAGAAATAATGAAAGCTGACATTTGTTGATATTTTCTGTGTGCCAGGCTCTGTGCTAAGCATTTCATATATGCATTCACTTCCTTTGATTAATCCTTAGAATACTCCCATAAAGGCCGTATCATTATCCACCTCCACCCTCCTATTTTTTTTTTTATAGGGGACAGAATAAAGGCAGAGAAAACAGATAATTCCACTAAGGTCATATTCAACAAATAAGGAGCCCAGCTGGTATTTGAACCCAGTCTGTCTGACTCCATGTCCGCTGTACTTACTCCCTCCCAACGGATTGTAGGGTTGTGCTGCCATGTTTCTCTGGTTGTGCAGTTGAATGGCAATATTGCATAGTTGGGGGAGGGAAGATAACATAAGGATGTGGTAGAGGCGGACACAGAGCCTGCTCCCTGCAAGCAGAGTGTGAACGCATAACCAGTGGGGGCTTGCTGGGAAAATGCCAACAGCAGGAGGACATGAAGCCAGCTAGGGGCCCACGTAACACCACCAAGCCAGCAAAGGCAAGATGGGATGGATTTGGAAGTGGGTGCTGGTGGAAGAATTGGAAGGGGTGTCTTCTCTCTGGACGGGTGGGAGTAAATGCAGGGACATTACTGCCCTCTTCTTCTGTAGTCAGACCTCATGGTTAGATGACAGGACAATTTGTAGCTGTTTTTTTTTTTTTCTATCTTAGCCTGATTTTCAGGTTTATAAAATGTATTTAAAAATAGAAGAGTAAGGCATTTCCTCTCCAGTTCTTGAAAGCAAATAATTGAAAGCATTAGACAGTATTTGTCCTTGACACTCAAGGAAGTCTCTGAGAGGGTGAGTATGAAAATAAAGAACTTGTCTTAAATGCTGAATATTTAAATATTGTTTAATTTTCTAAAGAGATGGAGTTTTTTTTTTAGTGACACGGTATTATATTACAGTTCTCAGTTTTACTTCTTGCATATGTAACTTATTTTCGTGAGTGATTTGAAAATATGCTAAAATACTCTGGGAAGGAGCAATGGTTTGGGACACGTGTTGACAAATATTTGTCCACGGTGAGGCGTTCTTGAAAGGAAGTTATACTTTAATTAAAAGCTATGCCTTTTATATTTCAACTTTTGATTGTCTTTAATGAAAGTTTAGATAAAGGTACTGTTAATTATATATCTGTCTCCCAATGTGGTCCTTTCCATTTGCTTTTATTATCATGGCCTTTTCTAATTTTACTTAACTAATGAAGACATATCAAATATTCCAAGTTATTAAAGGTTATAGCAGCAAACCCTTAGTAATTAGTAAAAAAACACTTTACTAATTAATGCAACTATCTGACCTCAAAATTGAAGTGTGTTGAGGTCGAATGGTGAGAGAGGTCGTAAGTAAAAGTGGAGAAAAATGTAGGATTGTTCAGGCTCATTAGTACTATTCATTTTGGCTTCAAATAAGTAGAATAAATCAATTTTTGGTTCATAAGAGATTTATTTGTTAGCAGAGTATTAAATGTTTCACAGATGAGACATAGTATAGCATAGTATCATATATAATGGCCATGGGCATTTCAGATATTCCTTTGAAGTATATAGGGCTTTTTAAGAAATAAAATGAATATGTATGTAAAACATAAGAGAATAGTAAACTTAATGTATAGAAAAATACAGAAAGTATATTAATACAAATCACCTGTACTGTTATATCTCAACTATAGCTTTTTAATATTTAACTATGCTTTTATCATATCTTTGTGTCTGAGTACACAGATGTAGTGATGAATTACATAATGTATGTGTATCATATAAATACATGTTTGTATTTATATATTCAGATTTAGATTATGCCAGTACTTTTCTGTTTTCTTATTTTCTATCCTTTTGAGGTACTATGAATAATTCTATCAGTGATAATTGTTTGGTTGCAAACAATAGAAACCTACTTAAACTAAAGTAACCAGAAAGGGAATTTATTTGAAGGGTTGGTAGATGCTCAAAGGGTGGAGGAACTAGATTTAGAAAATACAAGAAACTAAAAAGGTTCCAGAAGGTGTTGATTGCAGAAACTGCTTGGCAGTTTCATTCAGCTGTCCTTTCTGCAGGCAATGAATTACGGTGAACTTGAAGTCTTTTTTTTTGTCATTCATGAAAAAAATTCCAGGGAGGGTATGTTCCATTGGCTAGATTTAGGATTTCCTCTTTCCCTTTGCTGGAAGGGTGGAGGTTCAGGATACACTGATCTGTCCATACAGGTAATATCCAAAGAAAAATGGTAGACTACCTTAAAGAAATCCAAGAATTGTTTCTGAAAGAAAAAGGAAGGGATATAATGCCCAAATACAAATATTTACCACGATGATTTTCTAACTGTTTCTTTCTTGGGTTATTTTGATATCTTCAATGGGATTTTTTAATTTCTCCAATGCAGCGATTCTCAACATGAGCTGGTTTTGTGCTGTAGGGGAATTGGCAATGTCTGGAAACGTTCTTGGTTGTCAAAACTGGGGGCATAGCGACTGACATAGAGGCCAAGGATGTGGCCGAACATCCCGTAGTTCCCAGGACCGTCCCCGTCAGACTGTCTCAATTATCTGACCTTAAATGTCAATAGTCTTGAGGTTGAGAAACCTTAGTCTAAGTCAGAGTTTGCACGTTTTTCCCCATCCAATCCCTGAATATCCTAGGGGAGAGTTGGGCATAGCAAGCTGTTGGTCCACAGCAGGGTTTATAGACCCTTTTCTGCCATGTTACCATTCTCAGCTTCACTTTCAAGGAAGAGAAATTCTAAAATGCAATGGCATGTGATTATGTATATAATCCAGAATTCTTCATTGAAAAAGAAGTCCCACTGATGGAAAAGGAGGAGCTGAACACTGACCGAAGCAGTCTGAGTTTCTCTGTACACGATGAGGGCAAGCTAGCTCCTGAATGATTAGGCAGATTCAGAGGTAGGGAAGAAATGGAATTCCAGTCTTAGAGGGTAGATCGTGACGATGACATGGAAGGGGAGGGATTATAGGGTGAGGCAGGGTGGGCAAAATAATACATCTGGGGAGACACCAAGAGAAAGCTCTAAGTAAGGCAGAGATGACATTCCAGGGACTTCGGGGGATGGTTGGGTGACACAGGTGGGTACAGCTGTGTGGAGTATGACACTGGGGTGTTGGGAGCCCACCCTGTCCACACTGCCAGCCCCGAGTCAGCTCTCAGCAGCTGTGCCGCTGCAGGAATGTGGGGTCAGTGTTTCCAGGGCTGCATTTTCAAGGGAAGCTGAAAAGGCAGAGTTCATTTCATAGGAATCTGGAATATTCCTGAAAGTATTTCTTTAGACCAGTGGTCCTCAAATATGAGCACCCAGCAGAATCACCCACAGGGCTCCTTAAAGTTTGGAATTCTGGACCAGATCCCAAGTTTCTGATTCAGTAGGTCTGGGATGGGACCTGCGAAATTTCATTTCCAGTGAGTTCCCAGGATGATGCTGATTCCGCCAATCTAGGGACAGCGTCTTGAGTCAATGAGTTAGATCAAAACAAAACAAACCGAATGGAAAGCACGCGAAGATTATTCCTGAAATAATTCTGGGAACTCCCTTAGAAGTCAGAAATAGTTATCTTTAATTGTAATTTCCAGTCATGCTTTTAATATTGTTTTCTCCCCAAGACAGGTAAAGTCACCTGGTCCAGTTGCAAAAACAGACCCAAGGAGAAGATTTCATGTGTCCAAGATCCCAGAGCTACTTTGTGGCCAAAGTCCAAGTAGTTCCCTCTTTTCACTACAGCATGCTGTGCTCACAGAATGGGTGACAGGGAGCCATTCTAGGGCCCTTTACGGAAAGCGTCCTGGTAGGAGCATGGCGTTGCAGGAACACAGCAGAAGTTTAGAGAGAAAATGCAGCGGTTAGTGGCCCTTGCCTATAGCCAAGTTTTAGAGGGAAATGGGATTAGTTCCCCGCCTCTGAGACACAGCTTTTCTCTTTGGGGCAAAAACGGCTCCTTGGGCTGCTGGGAACAGGTTTAGCTCCCTTCCCATAAACACCAAAAAGACAGCAGAGGTTGAATGTCCTGCTTACCAACAAGGTTGAGGCTGAAAACAGGGGACCTTAGAGAGATTGATTCTAAAGCAGAAGTTCACCTTTCACCAAGGTGAGTATTAGACGAAAAAACAGAAAGAGGATTTGTCTTTGAGAGGCACCCTTTAATAAGGCAGACCATCTGGTTCCCTGATTTAAAAGATCTTTCCTCAGGGCTCTTGGGAGGGCATGTCTCTCACTTGCTGAGCTTTGGCTTCCCATGGTTTAGGAGCTGCCCGGCTGAGAATTACCGGTACCACCTTCCCTACTCCCTCAGACACTTGACAGCACTTCTCTGCTTTGAATTAATACTGGAGTGGAATCCTTATGGCTATAAGCCCCAGCAGCAAAATCACGGTGGCCTGCCTCACAGTGTTGTGGCAGGAAAAGTCAGTGCCCATCTGGTGACAGATTCTCCTCCCATCTCCCTCCCTCTCTCCTTCCCTCTCCCCCTTCCTCATCTCCTTCCTTCCTGTAGACAGACCACAAACTTTTCTCAGCAATGGGTGCTGCAGAGGAAAGAGGGGTGTGTAGGGCAGAATCCCTAGCCTCAAAGAGCTCTTGGTCTGTTAAAGAACATTAAACTTGATCCCGAATACTTAAAATGCAAGGCAGAAGTGCCAGTATTAAGCAGGATGCAATGCTGTCGATGCTGTATCACCTTCACATTTTATGGATTCTTTCATTCGATCTTTTATTTCAGCCTATAGTGACTGAGCTCTAGTCTGTTGAATGTTGGAGCTACTGTAGTGAAAGGACCAAAAAGGTCTCCTGGTGGGAGTGGGTGAGAAAATAAGTGGAGAAACACATGGGCAAGGCTTGCAGATCCTGAGAAGTGGTGTTAAGAGAACAGATTCATATATGGAGAGAGACCTGGCAGGGGTGCTTCAGATCCGGTGAGCATGGAAGGGTGCTCTGAGATGATGGGTGGGCTGGGACCTGAGGACCAGGCTTGCCAGGATCTTCCTACCCAGGCCGAGGAAACAGCAGGTGCACAGTTCCCTGAGGCAGGCATGCCAGCGAGCTCCAGGAGCCCAGAGAAACCCCATGTGGCTGGAGAAGTGTGACCTTCAGGGGGATAGTGTTGATAAAAAGGAGATTGACAAAAGCAGAGGCTGAATCAGTGCATCTTATAGACTTTGGAAAAGAGCTTGAGTTTTATTCTTAGTGTAAAGAGAGGGAGCCATTGGAGATTTCCGAGCCACAGGGGTGACTCTAGCCAAATACACTAGCAAGGTTGAGGTGTCCTGGGAACTTCCAAATAACATTACGCCAACATAACCTACCAATATGGTCAATTATACCAGTTGAATTGACGGTGTTTTTTTATGTAAACAGAATATGACTGCCGACTCCTTCTTGGAGTCAAACCTACTTTGATTTCATTCTTCCTAAGACAGGTTATGGAGTGTTTACCCCAAAGGATGTTTAAGAAAGTGGACTTGGGTCTTTGGCATGTTTATTTAAAGGTTGTCTTTTAGGCTGTGGGGCCTCCTATAGGCCTCAGATGGTCATGACAGTTTTCTCACGAAAAAAGAAAAATTTGAATTGCCCTGAATTATCCATCTTGTTTATCAACAAAGGCCTTCATGCTTTCCATATGCCCCCCAGGGCTCTTCTGAAGATCTGACTTATGCTTTCCCTGATACACCATTAAGGAGAACTTACAATGCTTCTCTCCTGCCTCCGCTCGTTACTGTTCGCTATTCAGAGTCCGTGGCCATCCTACCCCTCATCAAAGCGTGTTTCACTCCTTGTTTGAGTTGCTTAGTTTTGCAGACAAGGAAAGGACTGAAGGATGAAGACAAGATGTGGAAAGAGAATAAGTTACAGCCTGTTGTGTCATATTCTCCTAGCAGGCAGGAAAATAAGCTACTCAAAAACTTCCCAGTAAATATTATAGGTATTTCCCCTTTGTGGCCAACTGCTCTTTATTGGTCTCTCTTTTATTTTTGTACCACTTGCAAAAAGAAAGAGAGAGAGAGAGAATGTGTGTGAGCGAGCCTGCTGATTTCATTTTATGGGCCAGTATTTTCAGAGCATCTCTTCATGACCTTGAGAGATAGTATGCACATGTCTATCCAGTGTAGGCAGGAGTCGGTTTGTTTCCCGAAGTACCTAGAAGGCTTTTTGCTGCCTAAATTCCAAATGTTGCCCAACTGTGAGCTCCAACTTAAATCTTTATGCAAAATAATTGCTGAGCGAAAGTGGTATTTGCAGCAATCCCTCTCTAAATGCAAGCAAAATACAGTCTGTAGAATCATGAAGGCAGCGTTGATTAAGAAGTGACAGCAGAGCTTTGCGATAATGAAGGAAAGAATGGGGCTGTTTGGAGAACTGCCAGGTTCTCGCAATTAATTTTGCTCAGAAGTCAGCAGGATGCCCTGCTGTGTCTTGCAGACTGAGTGGGCATTTTGCTTCCCAGATTGGCTGGGACTTGGTTTGGTGTTTGAATTCAGGAGTTTTCCTCCACCTGCTTTGCCCAGCACTTCTAAAGCAATTGGAGTTCCACAGGGAAAGAGTCCAGGCGGGGTTTACTTTTCTTCATGTCCATGGAGTGAAATAGGAAAGAGGAAATGTATCAAAATAACGGTGGCCTCCTATGTCATCATTGTTAAGTGTGAGTGTGGGTTGTTCTCCAAACCTCACGTGTTAATGTGTAAAGAGGGTAGTTTAAAAATGAGCAGAAAGACTCACAGGATGTGACCAACTGCTAGGACATCGCTCAGGGCTGGCATGGACTGGGCATGTCATTAAATTCCAGAACTGTTTAGCTGAACTATTTGACCATCAATATAAACAAAAATAATGTGAGGAGTTTGTGCTAAAATCGTTGAGTGAGCTTGTTAGGGAACACACTATTTGTACAATATAAGTGTATCTCCCTGCAGATTACTCTCTCAAAGGGATATAACTTTAAAAGCAGAGAAGTCTCCCAGAAGTTACCTTACCCTCATAATCAAAGTCAACCTCCCCAGGTGAGAAAACCACATTATCACTTGTGCAGTATGTGTGTGTGAACTTTAATCTGATCACCAGGATTAAATTGAGGGATATTCCTAAATTGAGGGATAGACCTAAACTAGGGGATATTCCACAGAATAGCTGTTCTGTGCCCTTCAAAAAACATCAGTGCCATGAAAGTCTGCTCTCAGACTTTCACTAAATAGACACTAAATAAATAAAGCACACTAAAGAGACAAGACAGTAAAATGCAGTACATGACCCTGGATTGGATCCTGGCTCAGAAAAAAAAAAATGGTGTGAAATACATTACTGGGACAATCAGTGAAATTTGAATGTCGAATGTATATTAGATAATATAGTAATATATAATATTAATTTCCTGAATTCAGTTACTAAATTGGGGTTATGTCAAATAATACCCTTATCTCAGGAGATACATACTGATGTACTTATTGTAAGATCAAATTGTTCAGAAAAATAATAGCAGTAGTATTACGTATATTGCACATGCATGTTACATATGTATGCATGTGCATACGCGGAGGGAAAGAAAATGTGACATTAATGACGTAGGCGAGCAGTATGGAATTCATTGAAGTAGATGGAGTATTAGTTTTGCAACTTCTCAAAGTGAAAAGTTGAAAAAGAAGCAGAGGAGGAGGGGGATAGAGAAGAGGAGAACAGGGGGAAGCGAGGAGACGCCCTGCACAAACTTCAGTGGGGATGCACGGACGTGCAGCCTCCACCACTGTCCTCAGAGACCTGATCCGGGTTTGGGTTACCCACTGGGCTGTTTGTTATGTTCACATCACCTCAAGTTTCCTCCAAATCCATTGTGACAAATCTGTGGGCAGAAAAAGGGCCATGCTCACCCTTTCCCAGTGAGTTTGCACGGCGGGTATGCAGACGCCCAGATCAAGCTCTTTTTTATTTGGGTGGATCCTCATGCAATCTAGACGCCATTCACAACGGCTTTGCAGGGCCTTCTAAGGAATTTGGATTCTTCCGGAAATATCCCATTGGTTAAGATATCCTTTTCCTAAGATATTTCCCTGTTCAGTGTTGTAGGTCCCACTAAGTAATGAACTAACTAACTAACTAACTAACTAACTAACTAACCCAGAGCTTTTTTCTTTTCTTGGCCAACAACACTTATCTTCCCATCTTCCTAAACTAGCGTTTGGTTTGGGAGGAATACTCTATCCCCACTCACCCCTCATAAAAATACAGACTCGGGAAATAATGAAGGAGCATCACATTCTGATCTTTAAAAATCTCAAAATTCCCATTGTTTATTTTATCATAGTCCTTCTGGAAAATTGGGATGGAGGCGGGAGAGGAAGCAGTCAAGGAGGAACAGAGACAAATTTCTCCGAGCATTTTCCAGCTCTAAGAATGTTTGAAAGTCTGAGAAGGAATGAAAGGTAATTAAGTTTTATGAAATTCAGATTCTGTTTATCCATTCTGTTTTTCATTTGTGTTTATGTTGCTTTGAAGATCTTCATTCCAAAAGGCCATGTAAAAAAATGTTTCGGTTGTATCATTATTACTCAAAGGAACTACGCCGATATCTCTGTTTAATGTCCTTCACTTGTAAATAAGCGTCTAGTAACCACTGAACTGTATCCTGCTACTGAAGTTCTGTTAACTTGGATTTGATTCTTTAGAAGTACAAGGTGGAGTTTGAGTGCTGGAGGCAAGTTGATCTTTTGGGAGTGAATTGCATCAATTTCCATGAGGCATCTTGTGTGTCTTCTCCAAGTATGGTCCTTGGACCTGTGCTAGTCTCCAGATTCCTACCTGTTCTTTCCTACTTGAAGGGCAAAAGCTTACAGCAATCTGTTAGAATAACTTTTTAAAATTTAATAATAAAAAATTGGAGCCTTGTTATTTTCCATTTTTTTCATTGTTTCCTAGTATTTTCTTTTTATTGTATTTTACAGAAAGCAATTGGTTTGTGATGGATTGGAGCTGGAAAGAAATCTGTCTCTTTACCATAGATAGTTTGAGAAACACTGTCTTTGGGAACGCAAGGGTTGGCCTCTGTTAGATGTTTTGAAGAATCTACCTTCATTGCTCAGTTCTGTTTCTTTCTGGAAATACCCACTGCATTCTCCCTGCTCAGTAGACTGCCCATCCCAACTTTTCAGATCCCGAAGCAGAAAATAGCTTCTGATTGACCCAAGCATTGAATTCGTGCTCAATAATTATTCGTTGTTATTCCTATTCAGATTTGAGTTGACTTATTTTTCAAAGAGACTATGCAGTAGAGTAGGTCATTTAACATGAGTGCTAGCAACATACTTATTTGTGTTAAGTTTGACCATCTCCCTGCCACCTCCATATGTAGCTTCACTGATTGTGCACTGCCCAACTCCAAGGGGCACTGTTAACACAGATGATAATGTAAATGGTCAAGGTGGGGATAATGCATAGGACCCAGGTCTTCATTCCCTGTGAATCTATTCATAATACCAATCTTTAAATAAAAGGAGAAACATGGTGGGATCAGGAACAAACACTTGAATGGTTTTTAGACTCATTTTCTTTATCATCATTAAAAAGATAGAATGAAATGAATATGGAAATAAGTGGTTAAACCCTTTCATAGTATTTCAAGTATTGGAGATTGTCCTCATTATGATTACGTAATTAGGAAGAACATTTACCCAACTGGAGGCTTAATAGATTGAAGAATCTGGTTTTAAGTCATGCTGTAAATAGAAGGCACTCACTGAATGCCTTGGGTGGTCAAATGTTGGGAAAATGAGTAAGGGCTTCCTCGGTCTGCACGTCTCCCTGGTTATTCTCTCTTGGTTTTCTAGGCTAATCTGTTAGAGCTATCAAAGAGAAAAATTCATCCAGACAACACTAGATAGGAAAGGGGTGAAATGATAACATGTCCAAAGAAGTGAGTATCTACTTATTTATCAGATAGCAGGGAGTAGCTCTTAATCTCCCGTGCATGACCTTGGATAGATTGGAGTTTGGGAGCAAATGAAATGGGATAAATAACCTAATGACGGTTTTATGAAGTTAAGCCTGAAAACCATTCAGTCTGTATTTCCTGTACGTGCACTAGATGTTTTGCAATCAAATTACTGCTTTAGTCTACTTCAGGGGTGATGATTAGCATATTTATTGGGTAATGATAAGCTATCAAATTATCAACCACTGGTCAGAAACATTTTACTTGCCAGGTCCATGGTGAATAGCTTGCAGCCAAACAGATGGCTCTCGGCTCCGCAACGCCAAAAGGCTTGTTGGAAGACTCTGCCTTTACCCCTGACCCAGAGCAGCTGGAAATGAGGATTTTGGGAGAAAAACAGCCTTAAAACAGAAAAATCAATTTGCATAAACAAGATGGAGTTCTTGTTTGGGAGGATTAGGGAGAAAGCAGAATCACTGAAAATGCATCATCAGGCCGTCTGAAAGGGAAAAATCCTGTAATTCTAAGGTGGAGGATTATGTTTCAGTTTTGGCAAGACAGCACAGAGCAATTAAATGCACAGCATCTGGAAGCAGACAGTCTTGGGTTTCAGTCTCCTAAGTAACCACCCCAAAGCTTAATGGCTTAAAACAAGAAGCTTTTATTATTGCTCACAATAATATGGTTATTCTTATCTGGGTGGAGCTTGGCGGGGCTCTGCCATTTCTTCTATACTCAATTGGCCAGGGTAAGTCACAAAACCAACAAGATTCCAAAAGAGGAGAAAGACCCCACCTCTTGACTGCAGGAACTGCAAGGTGACGCTGCAAAGGACATGGCTTTAGGGAGAATGGTGGTCATTTTGTGAATAATCTACATACACACTCATCAGCTGCTGGACTTGGGGTAATTAATGTTTAGCTTCTTTGCATGTAAAATAGAGGCTTTAATTCTATCATTCTCCAAGTATTATTGCAAAGATCAACTGATAGAATGAATGGAAAGGTTTTAGCTCATTGTTTGGGTACCAGAAAGTTGTTAACACTGTGTTACTACTATTACTTTACCAGAACACCAAATCATTTAGGAAGGCAGACACCCCCTTCTGGGGTTATTCTTTGTCCTTTACTGATTGATGCTTTACAACCACCTGATGTAGGTCTAGTCCCCTGGAATTCTTTGAAATCTGTCTTTCTAGTGTGCACTCTGTTCCTGGAGCATTGATACTCTTTCTATTTCTCAGACATAGTGCCTATACATAATAGATGCTCAATAAATATGTATTGACTGAATGGTTAAATGTCCTTGTCTGAAGGAACATGGATATTTAATTTGCACTGGCTTCTGACATCTGTTTTAGGGTGTTTGTTCCTTGCGTATCTCATGAGCGCCAAGTTGGAACACATTAACTTTGCAATTTATATTTGCTGAATTAAATTTTTTTCTGCCTTCCACAGGATTTTATTATCCTTGTTCCCTAAGCAACACCTCCACCCACATGCCCCACCCCCAGGATGGATTTCCAACCTTCACATCCAGTTTTCTGTTAGGGGAGAGTGTTGACCTTTAACACTATGAGCGAGGACATTGAAGATGTTGCCAGAAATTTGGTGTTTAAAATGGGTTCACTTTCCAGGCAAATTGAGGAGAATCTCTCTCCCTCTTCATACATACATATATGTATTTTATCATAAACATTAACACATATACACATGTAATTTATTTGTATTATTAAATTCATATTTATGTATGCTATATAACATACAATCTACTCTTCTAACTATATTTAACTGACTGGATTTGTTCATGTATTTATTTTCAAATCCAGAATTGAGGTATGCTTTTAAAAATTTGTCATTAGTTTCCTATCAGATCACTTGGAGTATAGAGTTTCACACTGGTGTTCTTTACAATGATTGTTTGAAATGGTAAAAAGACTTTGCTATGCAAAACCATGTGAACTGAACTCTACTGAGCTAGACATGTTTAACCTGGTTTTGCAAAGACATTGAGGAGGTACACAAGCTGGGTTTTAGTGTCTGGTGTGTGGCTCCTTAGAGAAGAGGGTCAGCCAAATTCAGTGTGATGTCAGAAGGAGGCTCTAGGAGAAGGTGCAGAACGGCAGCTGTGAACCCCATTGAGGAGTTGCCCTCTCCTTTCTCTTTCTGTTAGAATTACCTGAAATGAAATTAGATTGCTTCAAAAAGGTAAGGGGTTGCTTACAAATAGAGACATTTAACCAAAGACGGGATAGTCAGTAATTAATACGTTGGTATGAGTTAAGAGTCGATGCTCCTGAAATGTTGCAATAGATCCTCTTGTCACTGAGAAATAGTTTATTGTTGATGAATCCTTGATATTTTCCCAGCTTTATTTCAAAATCTCAGTGGTATTCAAGTCATTCACTTCATCAGTTCCCTAACAATGCTTTATACTTTATGTAAGATTGTACAGTTAAGGTGTGGCTTATTCTCATGTTTGTACTGAAAACAATTTTGTGCTAATTTTTCAGTTATCATGAAGTACAGGCTGTTAACTTCCAGTGCCAGACAAGAGCAACACTTAGGTCTTCTGTTAATCTGCTACATGGTTATTTACTGCTGCAATATATAAATAAATTTTGGGGGTCCAAATAGACCTTGGGGCACAGGACTTTCTTTATATGAAGTATTTACTGAGAAATGAGTTTGATGAGTGTCTCAATACCACTGGTCCAGAAGGTAAAATGTAAGATGAAGTTAACTAGATAATATGATAATCCATCAAATTAGTGCACTGGGTGTGCAACTCCAAAATAGCAGCAGGGCACAGTTATATAAATACCTACAGATCAACGTGTGAAAAAAATCACATTTGAATGCAGAAAGTTCATCTTTTTAAAAGGTTTTTGTCTGTATCTCCAGTTTTAATGGCTGGATTTTGCATGTGTTGGTTTTCTCTGTGCTCTGAAGTCTTTGAGAAATCCTTGGCTCTTCTGTTATTTTTGTTGAAAAGTATTGTTCTCATTTGACCACTGGTTATAACTTTTCCAACTGAAAGCATGTCAACCTGTAATTTAAAGGAAACAACAAAAAAATTAATACAATACAGTGCCGGAGGGAAATCTCTCAGACCTATAATTGCTGTCAATTGATGGGCTTAGTGGCTGTTTTCTGAAGTGGTACCTGTGGTCGGAGCTTGACCTGCAGGAATCATTCTAGATCGCTAATCTAATGAAATGATCGGGAAGGTGAGGGGTGAGGTGGAGGGGAAACAGTGTGGAGTAGGCCTTGGGATTTAACATTTTGGTACCTTTTCCCTTTTAAGTGGAAAATATTAAAACACCCTAAGACCCTCCCACAATCCAGACAGAGGAAAGTAATCTCAAAATGCATTTTCAACCTAGAGCATTACTTAAAATGCCAAAATTCTCAGTATTTATACTCTGAATATTAAACCATGAGCTTTACTGAACTGATCAGATTTGTGGATTTACTCAGACAGAAGCAGCCTATATTTTAAGCTCAGAACGACCTTTGGGCATGAGGACCCATGTGTGCCTACCTGTGGAGGGGGGCGATTATAGGTGCAGTTTAGCATGGCGGGTTGTTTATTCAATCCTTCCTTTATTTGGGGGAAGGGGAATATCATTTGCTTATTTTTTGAGTTATTTAAATAGTTCAGAGAATATTATAACAGTTTTCTCAGGACTTAGAATTGACAATAGTTATGAATTTACCATAATCTTTTATCTTTTTTTCTGAAATACTACATTTCAGATAAATGTGAAGTTCTTTTTGGTCCCAGTCTCAATCCCATTTTTCCTTAATTTCCTTAGTGGTAACCATAATTATAAGAATGTTTGATTTTCTTTTAGTATATTTTATGCTATCACATACATATGTGATTCTCTGTCTGTACATTTGTATTAATATATAAAATTGTATTTTGTGACATGATACTAGGCAGTTATTTTCTGATATTGGTTAATGTTGAGATATATTGATTTAGGTTATCCATTTTAGTAGCTTCATAGTGCTCCATTATCTGACTGTAGCACAGTTTATTTATCTAGGCCCCTATGGATGGACATGTAGGTTGTTTCCAACTTTTGACTAATAGAAAAAATTCTCCCATAAGCTTTCCATATAAGGTATACGCAGGTGTTCTTTCCTCTCTAGAATATATATTCTAGACATGAATATCTATTCTCTCTATATATTCTAGACAGGAATTGTGGTGTCCAAGCATATGTGCATTTAAATTATCCTCCATGTGTCTTTAGCAGTTGACAGTTCCAGCATTAGTTTACCAGAATGCCCTCTCTACACATACTTACAAATACTTGATACATCTGGGGTACATATAGGAGGTAGAAGAGGTTAAAATCATTAATTTTCTCTCCAGATTTAATGCTCTATGACAGGATGCCTCACTTAGGATCCATGCCCTCCCCCCAGCCCCCTCTTCTCTACAGTCTCATCCACACCCACGGCTTCAGCTGCCAACAACATGCTGAAGTCAACCAGAATTCAAGAGGAGACAGTATTTTGCTGAGAAGACAGTCAACTCTGGATTGGGAGTGAGGGAAATCAGAGGTAGTGATATCTTCTTCAGCTGACCCATAGTCTGTTCCATAGTAGAGGGTCAATAAAATAGTTTGAAATAAGTGAATCTTAGTTAAAGGTAGAATTAAAAGATACATTGGAAGCCTCTATAAATTTCTTACTTTGTAGGAAAGAGTCATTAAACATGGCTATTTGTTACAGAGGTCTTGCTTCTTGGTTTCAGGTTCCCCATTTGCCATATTTCTTTGATGTATTTTTAACCAAAATGCTTAGTAGGAAATATCCCAAGTTTTTCTACTCTGCTTTAAATTGATTACATTTAGTTATTCTATTACTTCTTCTTTTTTATGATTTTTTTTTCTAACTTTGAGGTATTCTGAAAATGACCAGAATTTAAATTTGAGTAGATCTGACTCACGGTGACACCCCAAACACAACTACTATTCCTTAGTGATGGAATAAATAGGTTCTACCTGGCTTCACTGTCCAGCACACTCGAAATATTTGAATGTGTATTTGACCAGAGCTTGGTGGGTTGATTCATTCTTTTTCCTGGGTGAGTAAAATACTTAAAGGACAATGAAAAAGTTTGCAATAAAACTGGCTTACAAGACACTTATTTTTAAGCCCTACATACAAGAATAATTTTTATTTTGTCATTGTTTTTCTATTTTTGCCCTGTTGGACAACTTTTCTAATCAAACTGGGAAAGAAAGAAGTGTGGTAGAGCAGATTCAATGTGGAAGAAAGTTTTGTAGCTTAGCTCAGTTGGGAGTTGAATGCCTGATACACTGTATGCTCTTCATGAATCACTTTGAGGGACAACGAAAGATGTTATTAATTTTCCATAGAAAATAGAGGAAAGAAAGTGAATGTTTCCTTCTTGGGTTTAGAGGTAAAATGATTACAGTGGATATCTATGTTTTTTTTGTTTTGTTTTGATTTGATTTTCTTTAATAAGTTCTGTATATGTTTTTATTTGCTGCCTAACTTCCATCCACCATTCTTCAGCTTCTAGACCAGATTATATTGGGAAAACCAGTATTTTCAGTCAATGAAGTTTAATTGGGGTTGGTCCCACTCCTACCACCAGGGCTGGCCACGAGACTTGGGTCCATCATTTCTTCCTCCGTGTCACAGTGACCGGTTTAGGTTTGCCCACATGAAATCCAGGACATCTTGAAATGTTGAATGAGAGTGACTCTCTTTTCTGCTGGTATTGAGACTAAGAGCCCACAGATCTGGGTCTGTTGGCAACCATCGTCCACCAGAGAGTCTGAAAATAAGACCAACATGAGGGAGAATAGAAATGTCACAGGATCTGAGTCCTGGTGACATCATTCGATCCACTGGACCAAGCCATCTGGTGAGCCAGTTTGAATATTATACTTTTTAGTTACAGGAATAAAGAAATTCCCTTTTAGCTTAAGCAAATTTACATATATTTTTGTCATTTGCAGCCAAAAGGGCTTAAACAGATCTGCAATCTCTAGCAGAGAATTATAAAACAATATACGCATTTTAATTTCATTCTCTAGAACCTAGAGAATCTAGAGTCCAGAAAAATCTAGAATCTAGAGGATAGATAGTTAATGATAAAGATCACAAAGAGTGATAGGGTCAAAAATTAGCCTACAAATCCAATCAGAGAATAAAGTAATGCTGCAGTTGGAAAACTGAGGCATGGGCTTATCCTTCTTTGATATTAGTTAGGGAAGTTAGATAATAGGTTTGCCCTAATAGTTTCCCACTATTTATATAGTCCTTCCTTACATGTAATTAGAGACCCTTCTCTCCTGTTTAGGTGGGTACATGTCTAGATGTTTATATAAACACCTGTCTCTGTTATATAAAGTTCCTGAGAATTTAAACACAAGATAAATAAGAGTCCTATTAATCAATAAGACTCATGGTGATGACATGGCCATAAAAATGTAAGCTATTTAGGAAAAGATATACTGTTAGTAGAATGAGATTTGAAAAGCATTAAACACTGGATCATTTTCTTTACAAAAACATCCCATCTCCATCTCTGTCTTCTTGGAACATTAAACACAAATGAGTCCAAGCAAAATTAAGTTTTTCGATGATTTATGGTTAATAGTAAATTCAGAGAAAAACACACCAATCTGGGGCATTATTGTTATTAAGGGCAGTCAGTGCTTTTATCTTTGGCAATCAGCATGTTAACTCGTATTTTCTCTTTTGCATATTCACAGTAATGGTCATTTTAGAGGCAATATGCATAACTGGGTTTTTTTATTTCTTCACCATGGCATCTTCTGGTTGGAAGGATTCCATAATTTAATACTTTCCCCAACAGGCAAGTTTTAAGACTTTATTTTCCTTTCGGAGAAAAGATTTGAGATGATGCTGATGAAAATGAGAAACAAGTCTGGGATGCTGTGTTCTCAAGATCTGGCCCCCAGAGGAGCCTTCTCGCAATCCCTCGGGGCCATTTCACGTACTTGTTTATGTTCTGTAGCTATTTTGTCACGGGGTGTCTCATCAGATTGGAAACCATTTCTTATCTTTTCCCATCCTGTTCCAGCAAAATGCACTCTTTGAGCCAAGTCAACAAAGCCTTATTTATATTATAAACCATGATGGGACTGAAAACATTAAACACTGAAAAACGGTTGTTGGTGTCCTTTGACGAATTGAGCCACTGAGGAAGACAGAAAATTTACCAGGTCCCTACTCTACAGAAATCATCTGTGGTTCATTCAAACTCTTTCATTTTGTGTTTTGGGCAGTGAATAAGAATGGGAAACAGCAAGCCCAACAACCAAAACAAGTAAACTTTCCTTTTTCCAGACATTCAGAACAATGTGGAAGGTTTTCAAATGCTCCGGATGGACACTCCCAAGGCAGCCACTCTGGGTAACGCAAGTAAAAGACGGACCCAAGTGACGTGTCCCTTACTTACCAAAGGGTGACCCATCTAGTTCAACAATTCTTAACAATTCCTGATAAGCTTATGAGAGAGGTGTTTATGGAGAATAACGTGACCCTGAGTTTTGGACTAGACTGAAGAATTAATTTATGAGGTTAGAACATTAAAATATAAATGGAGTAAACTCAAAGCGGCACAAAACTTCCTCAGCTCCCCCCAGCATGTCCCCCCAAGAGACCTCTCGCTTCACATCGCATACCACAATCTCATAGAAGGTTGAAATTTTAAAATGCATTTGTATAGTTTCTCAAGGGCAGGAACTTTGTAATTTTTTTGCTCGCTATTGAATTCCCAACACCGTGCTTGATGGCTCGTAGACACGTAAATAGTTGTGAATGAATAAAAAGTTCATTCAAAACAAAGTCGTCTGAATGCTGTCTAGTGTAGTGGTGGGGAGGGGAATCTAAGTGGTAAACTAAAGGGGAATTGTTTAAAATACATTTTGGTGCATTCATAATAATAAGATGGCACAAAATCCCCAAAAGTAATGCTTTCCAAGAATTTCCAAGAGTATTGAAAAACAGACAGGGTACTTGGTGAAGAAAGGTAGGACAATAGTCTGACTAACTCTGAATAATGATTCTAGGAATTTGACTGTTATTTTCCTTTTATCTCTCTCCTTTTCTGTTGCTCCAATTAATAGCCTGAATTCCTTACTTTCCACACTCCTCAGATAGGAAGCTAATCCCATGGACGTGTTAAAGTGAGGCTTAAACACTCATGGTGAGACAAGTCTGCTCCACAGCGGGCTTGGCTCTGAGCATTATTTGACTTCCAGTGTGTCATATACTTCATAAAGACAAATTATTCCTTTATGATTATTCCAGGCACTTAATTTCCATGTAGGACATCTCAGTTTCCAAAAAGTACAACTCGTATAAAAGGGATTCTGTTCTATGGGGAAAAAACAGAATAATCAATACATTTGCTTTATCGATAGGCAAAGTCATTGTACCTATAGACTGCATAACTGGGGCTAAATGAAGGGATAATATGTTGTTATTTAGTAGACTGGTGTTTCTTGAACCATATTCTGGAAACCACTAGTTCCTGGAGATCTTTATCTCATCTAAGGAGGAAAAATTTTCTGCTAACTAAACCTAGAAAATTCTTTGTCTTAACCCTCTCTCCTTGAAATCCACAAATTACATTTGCATACTAAAGGTTCAGAGAAATTTCCCAGGCAAAAAAACTGACTAACGTCATTCACTATTAAACAAAGACATTTATTTGTACCAGAGAATATTTTCATGTACATCTATTAAATGAATACATAGTCACTACCAACTATTTTCTCTGAACAGCAAATTAATAACATCACTATGCCCTTGACTTTCTGAAGGATAAAGCCCCAAGACTTTCCCAAAGCTTCCAGATTCTGAAACATTACTATAACATATTATATTGTTCATAAAATCTAGTAGGACGATTTTGTAAGCATCAAAGTTTACACACTGAGTAGAATATAACAAAGTATCACTGAACTACCACGGACTCATATTCGGTCGGGCTTCCTCATTTGCTAAGGAGTTTATCTCCCTCGTGGAGTAGATACACAGATCACACAATTCAGATTAATAAGCAAAATTATAAATTATCATGTATGGTGAACATATGGTGTGTATTTTGCGTTCTAGAAGTGGTTTAATGCTGTAAATTCTGTAGTATTTGTATACAAGGTGGGTTTAGGTAATACATTGCTTTCCAGATTGTTTTAATCACCTAAAACCATCTTGTGTTCAGGTATCACACTTATGTTAACACCGCATATTTTAATAAGTATTAGGAAAAAACACCACCAGTGGCACACAAAACCTGTGATTTTCTGTTTGCTGTTGCTTAGAATGAGGCTAACATAGGTCTAAGGTTTTAGAAAATGAGCTGATTTAAAGAAAAATATTGTAAACATTAATAGCATGAATGATACATGACAAAAATCCCTGAAGCAGCTGTGAATGACTGAGGTTTGGGAAACGCTGAGCCTATTGTCCATGAGACTAGTGTTAATTACCAATCTCCCATAACAAAGGAACAAGTTAGACTAGTGGTTTCCAAACCTGACTGCATTGGAATCCTTTGGGAAGCTTTAACAAACACCAACCCAATCTCTACCCTAGACTAATTCAACCTGAATCTATGGATGTGGGCACTGGTACTTAGTGAAAGCTACCAGGTGACCCTGGTGTGCAGCCAGGGTTAACAACCATCGGGTTTAGATATTGTCCTAATCTTGTTATTGCTCATGATCCATTTATTTCTTCCAGCAGCTTCTGGATCTTTCTCTGATCTGTCTTGTCTACATCTACCCCATGCCAGTCCACCCAGCCCACACTGGTCAGTCACTTCCTGAACCAGAAATGAAATACTGGCTACCTGGAGTTCTTGATCTTTCCACTGGCATGGCTCACATTCCAGCCTTTATGCTAGTCTCCCGTCTCAGTTACACGGATTTTAAAATTGAATTTTTACTGTTTCAGTTATTTGTGTCCTACATGCTACTGGCCAAATCTCATGCAAAAGCTAGAAATACAACTTTCCTCTAGTGCTCATGAACTCTGCAACAAAACTCTATAAAATATTTGAGAATGTTTTCTATAAGATGTTTTCTCTACAAGTTTTCTACAACCGTGGTGGTTGGTTTGTTTTGCAAATCTCCTTCATTTTAGGATATAAGCAAAACTCTTCCAAACTGAGTTAGATGGTGTTTGTCCTATTATTTCAAGTTTCAAATTCTGTTCCTTTCTCTCTCCTCCACATCCTCTACTCCCACCCTGGACTCTGCACAGACTCCCACTCTCAAACTTCTCTCAGCTATAGCAGGTGATGTTAAAAATGATCTACATGCTTAAAAAACCATTTTTGTTCCATTTTTATTTTATGAAGAATTACCAACTGCCCATTTAATGCACAGAACATTTAGAAGTGGCCCATGCAAAAATAGATTTTGTCTGATATATCCAGGCTGTGCGCTCAAATCCTTCAGTTCATGATTCTGGGAGTGAGATATTGAGTATCAACGCTTCAAACTATAGAAAGTCTGAAAGATAGAAAGTTACTTCCTGGCTCAGCGTTGACCTATTTATTCTCTTACACCTGCAACTGATTTGTTCTTTTCTAAATGCATGAGAGT
Organism: Manis javanica; assembly: GCF_040802235.1. NCBI lineage: Eukaryota > Metazoa > Chordata > Mammalia > Pholidota > Manidae > Manis > Manis javanica. Next base: position 6,136,770 of record NC_133160.1, read on the forward strand.
AAAATGTGATTTGGTCCTTCTCTTTGGGTTCATCCAAATTTTTAATCAGCATCGTAGCTTCTGTACTTCCCCCATGAATCTCTCCTTGGCTACCCTTTTCCTCCCTTCTTTATTAACCCCTTCCTTTTGGGGACCTCCCAGTTGACAGTGTATTCAGAAGGGATCCAACGTGAGAATTTATGAACTTCTGAACTTGAGAATATCTCTACAGCAGGTGTTTGTTGAAACTTCCCTGCAAAGACAGAGCTGAAATACTTTCAGCTCTGTGGATCTCACAGAATCTGTTGCAACTACCCTGCTTGCCATCCTAGCGTGAAAGCGGTCACAGATGGTATCCATGTAAAAGAATGGGGTATGGTTATGTTCCAATAAAAGTTTACTTAAAAAAAAGGCCGAGGGCCCAATCGTGTTTGCTCTACTCTACACAGCATACAATTGTTCCCACAAAGGAGAGTAAAGTAAAATTGAGAAATGTTCATGACTTCTTCAAACACTTATGATTCAATAAATAAAGACTAAGCCACCTATAAAACTATTCAAGTTAATTCTGCCCTTAAAATGAACTCTGTAACATTGCACCTTAGAGCTGTATGATTTTAATATTGACTATGAATTTACCCGAGTCTGCGATGTTTTGCCCCTTTGCAAGAACCACAGCACATAGGAAGACAAGCAGAGAGATGTGAAGAAAGACCAGCACGAGCTCAAGTGATTCACTTCCACATACCTGTTCTCTTAAAAGGTCCATACCACTGACCTTCAGCACCCATTATAAAGAGTGGAAGCTTTAAATTTTAAATTCGTGCCTACTAAGGCCCCTGTATGTCAGGCAGTTTAGCACTAAGTTATATACACCACCTTAAATCACTACTAAATTCATTATTCTGTCCGTGTGAACTGGTTCCTTCTACCCAACCAGATACCAACTCCCATTCGTCCACATCGGCCACAATGTTTAGCAGAGGGTCAAACATACTGTATCAATGAATGTATTTTAATTAGATAGCTGCTGGGTTAAGATGTCCTATTTCAGGCATTGCTTCTGATTCTAAATGCATTCACCAATGTATGCACTGTGGTCACAGGAGTGAATACTATAGGCCAGTTCTATGGAACTGAGCTGAAGGCATGGGATCCCTGCACAGGGTGGGTCTCTGCATTTACGTGACGTAAGTAGTCATTGGTACTCTTTCCCTGATTCTTAAATAGTGTTACAATCTTGGGATAATTGAGAAGTTCATATCACTCACTAATTTTTCTCTATATAGCAGTCTTTACCAAGGTACTGGCATTTACTGTGTACGGTACTCTGTACCAAATAGTGAAACAAGGGTGAGCAGAGCCCGGCCTCTGCCCTGGAGTTCTGCCCAAGCGGGAAAGCTGGGCACTCTAAGAGGCAGTGGTAACAGTTCTGCTGCAAGCAAAATATAGGTATTGAGAAAGAGAGCAGAAGGGCACCTGTCCATGATCGTGAGGGCCGGGACAGCTTTCTGGAGGGAGTGACATATGAGCTGGGGGCTCATATGTCATGAGGATGGGTGAGCTGGAGTTCGCTGGATGAAGGACAGGGCTGAAGGTGAAAGGCATGGTGTTCCAGGAAGAAAATATTGCTTTACAAAGTCACATGATCCCAGGATCTGTGGAGACATGTGCTCGATAACTGTGCCAGCCCCAAGATAGGACCTTGCGTGGTGTGCCCTGAGAAAGGTCGGGAATCTGGGTTGCTCTGTTGATTGATTTAATAAATGTTGACCAACACTTGGAAAACTGGGGCAAATGTGTTAGAGGTAATCTTCCCAATGAAGGTAAAGCTGGGAGTTGATAGTGAGGGGAACTTTTGGCACATCCTCCTCTGATGTCTGTTAGAACAGATTGTGATGGATCTTGGAGTGTTTCCAACTACGTAATTCCCACTTTTTCAACAGAGCCGACCTCACTGTATCACAGACATAAGGTAGCCATGCAGAAGCGGTTTATCTGTGCTGTACACTTCACGCCAGACACACATCACAAGTTTCCTAACGGCATCCTCTCCACCCCATACTCCATTCCTGCTCTGACTGTCCCCATTTATACATATTTGCTAGAGTAATAAACCCATTATCATGTTGATTTGTTATGAAGGGCTCTCGCTTTCTGAATTTTCATTCAGAAAACCTGTCCTTTTCTTGTTGTGGGGGCATGTATAGCCCTGAGTATACACACACACGAACACACACAGCACAAACATATAGTTCATTTTAGTATATGTTTGAATTAAAAAGTAGGTTGTTTAGATAAGTGTCAAGAAAATGGTAGTTCAGGTGGTCCATGGACGTTTTGATAACTAAATGACTGATGTTGGGAAATATTATTTTAGTAAATGGAATTTGTGTTTTTGGAGTCCGATCATAGTTTGCATCTCAGATTTACTATGTAATATCTTGTTTTTATTTTCCAATTGCTGTGATTACTGTAACGATGTTGGAATATTTTTATCGTGGGTTTGGTATGGAAATAAAGTATGCAGGGGAAAACTTACTGACAGTGGAGTGTGACTCATACCTCATGTCCCTCAGAAGTTATGAGGTTTTAGTTCATAGAAAAAGCAGTTTTCTACTGGTGAACCCATTTTTAACAAAATTCTAAAATCCAGGCCTTATTTGAATTTCAACATTTTTTGGTTTTCCATAATATTCTCTCTCTGTTCCTGGATTCAACCTAGAGCACCACCTTGCATTGAGTTAAGTCTATTCTGTCCCCTCTGGTCCTTTATTTTTCATGATAGTGAGAATCTTGAGAAGCATTGACCCCTTTTCCTGCAGAATGTCCCCCAGTCTGGGTCTGTTTGATGTTTTTCTCCTGATTTGACTAAGGTCATGGATTTGGGGGAAGGAAAGCACAGAAATGATGTGCCCTTCTTATCATATGAGATGAGATTGTACATGACATTCACGGGATGTCTCTGGTGATGTCGACCTTCATCTCTTGGTAAAGGTGGCATCTGCCAGGTTTCCCCACCATGGGTTACTGCTTACACCTTTCCATATTCTATCTTTGGAAGCAAGTCACTAAGAATAGCCTCTTCTCAAGGGAAGGAGGGATAGAGACCCTATGGTCTGGAGGTGGAAATATTTAGATATTGACCAGTATGCTTCTGCAAGGAAAACTGATAAGCTCCTTTAAAAAAATCTAAGTATTTTGGGGTATTTTTGCTTTACAGTCAACCCCATGGAATATAATAAAATCTGCACCTAGAGTGGCCTTGATATTCCTTTGGGTCCTTGTGATTTGAAATATTGATATAACAAAGCGCTGATGAAATGTATTCCTAACTTTCATCTGTAAAATAGAAAGGCCGGTCTCAGAGGCTAGACTTTCTGTTTTCTTCTGAGAAAAACAAAACAAAACAAAACAATCCCCATATTAAACTGTGGGAAGCTACGGAATACCACAGAGATTTAACAAAAAGAGCACAAGATGGTTTGCTGGCAAGTCTAGAAAGCATTTCTGCCAAAATTCATTGAACATTTTCATAATACAGATTTTACTTATCCAGACTAATTTCTTCAGTGCCGTTTGCTGATAAGAGAGCTATTACCAGAGATAACTTTTATCTGGAAGACCTATCTGGATGCAGGGCAAACATCGAATTACCAAACATCTGTTCTTGTACTTGTCCTGTGAATCCCCTTCCTCCCCTTTGAAGCCCCAGGCCCCTGCCCCATTCCTTAGCTCAGGAGGGCATATAAGTTTCAACTGATTGACTTGTCCTTAGGTCTAATTTTCTTTTGGAGAGCTCCAGTACACACATAATTAAATTTGTTTTTCTCCTGTTAATCTGTCCAAAAGAACCTAGAAGTAGCAGAAAAATTTTTCCTCCCCTACAGTTTGTTACATTTATCTTCTAACGTTTATAGACTACTTTGCCATGGCTTTTTGTATTCTGGTGTTTGAGCATTTGGCTTATGGGCACATATAATTGGCAATGTGTATGATAAGCAGTTTTTCTTGATTTTGCATTGTAGTCAGTTTTATAGGGTAATTTTATTAGGTGGATTTGGGGTCCCTGAAGGGAAGGTCAGATCACTTTGAGCAAAGATAATAATTAAGCCATTCAAAAATTGGATCACCAATTATTAGTGGAGAAGTCATTATTGTTGAGGTCAAGTCCCCACAAAAGATATAATAAAATGGGCTAACGCAGTAAAGGACATTATCATGATAGCAAAAAAAAAAAAAAAAAAAGACAAAAAAAAAACTTTAAAGGAATTTCAACTCCAACTCGTCATTATAAAATCATGCCCAATTTTCTTGATTATAATGGTCATTAATTATAAAATGCTCCTTCAGTTTAAGGAGTTGTTTATTTTACAGGAGAAAAAAATAAAACAAAATCACATGAAATAGAACACATGGATTGTCATATGTAACTTAGTTTTGGAAATGTTGCAAAGCTCAGATACCAAAGAAAATGGCTTTAAAAAGAAAATAATCAAGAATAAAATCATTTAAAGAGGCTGACTATGTGTTAAGTACTTTACTTGGTTCTCTCATTTTTATACCCAGAAAATCCTAGTTGACTCAGTGCTATTTCTATATTCATTGTACAAAGGAGCTGAGGTCTGGTATAGCTGAACAACTGAGTCAAAGTTAGAAAGGCTTATGTGAATTACATTTCCTTTAGCAGGTCACACAGAAACTTATCAAGAGAGAGGGAATCAGTGCAGATTCTCTTTGTCTCAGTGCAGAATTTTGCAACAGTTTTGCCTCCTAGCAAGTCACTTTACTGACAAGCAGTGTCCCAAAGGGATGAAGCTGACAAGGAAAAAAAGTTGGCAATTAGTCATTTCATGTCCCCCAACAGGACCTCAGTTCAAACTGAAGTCCTGAGTCTACTCAATTAAATGTCTTGTGATATGTTGATCAGAACCATTAACCTCTTAAAAGTCACAACTACTACAAAGTTTAAGCCTCTACATCTAGAGCCATATTTAAAATCAAGAGTTAGTAATAACTCTTGGACAAGAATAAACAAAGATGGTTCATTTCTACAATTTCACTGTGTTTTAAAATACTAATAGTTGATTCAGCTTAGGTTGGGATAAAAAACTATGCTAGAGAAAGGAGTAAAGATGGCGGCGTGAGAGATGAGACAGAGGCTTCCTCCTAAAACTGCATATAAAATGAAAATATAATTAATACAACCAATCCTGAAAGAGCACCAGGCAGGAGGACTGCGCCAGACCGCATACACCTGGAGAAAAGAGCAGACCTCACAGAACAGGGTAACGTACCAAAGCTGTGGCCTGGCGGGATCCAAGCCCTTCCCCCACCCCAGCTCACTGGCTGGAGGAAGAGAAACAGAGCAGGGAGGGAGTGGAGGCCTGGAACTGCTGAATACCTAACTCTGGAGATCTGCTCTGGGAGCACAAACCTACATTTTGTGGTACTTTCATGATACTCTCATGATTGGGGGTTGGAAAGCTAGGACAGGCAGAATTCCTGGAGAGACTGAGATTCCAGGTGCTTGCAGAAAGCAGGGACCCATATCCAGCTGCTTTGTGACAAAGGAAGGGTGGGTGGTCTGAGAGACTTCCTAACAAGGAAGCCCTTAGCAGGAGGGCTGCTAAAGGAGCAAGGATTGCACAGAGCTTACTGCTCAGAAGAAAGGACAGGTAGACAAAATTGTCTGGGTGCACTCTGCCCAGCAGATTGGGAGCTTTCACGATTCCAGGTGCTCCAGCTCCCGGGCTGACTACACAGCTCCAGGGACGCCCTCCGTGATAGACAGCCTACTGAGCCTTTCTCCTGGCCAGCCCCACCTGGCTCGCAAACCGGCAAACCCTACCTTGGCGAGCCAGAGGGAAGATCTGTCTACAGCAACTGGAAACACAAGGCATAGAGGCTTATTCCTATGTGCTTGGCCCACTGGTTCAGGCAGTGGAGCCAGGCATAGTGGCCGGGAAGCAGGAAACAGTTCTTTCCTCCCCCCCAGGCACCAGTACCGCTCCCCTGCGACCCCCGACATTGCTTCAGGGGCTGAGCAGCTCCAGAATAGAGCTTCTGGACACTAGAGGGCACCATACACAAATATGAAATGCCAAAGGAACCTGGTACAGAGTAAAATTAATATAACCCCTGAGAAAGATGACATGGACCTCATGACTCTTCCTGAAAGGGAGTTCAAAATAAAAATCATTAACATGCTAATGGAGGTATGGAAAGATATTCAAGAACTCAGAAATGAATTCTGGTTGGAGATCCAATCACTGAAGAGCACAATAGAGGGAATTAAAAGCAGATTTGGATACAGTGGAGGAGATGATAAATGAAATAGAAACTAGAGAAGAGGAATACAAAGAAGCTGAGGCACAGAGAGAAAAAAGGATCTCTAAGAATGAAAGAATATTGAGAGAACTGTGTGACCAATCCAAACAGAACAATATTCGCAATATAGGGATACCAGAAGAAGAAGAAGAGAGAGAAGGGGATAGAAAGTGTCTTTGAGGAGGTAATTGATGAAAACTTCCCCAGTCTGGGGAAGGAGATAGTCTCTCAGGCCATGGAGATCCACAGATCCCCCAACACAAGGGACCCAAGGAAGACAACACGAAGACATACAGTAATTAAAATGGCAAAGATCAAGAATAAGGACAGACTATTAAAAGCAGCCAGAGAGAGAAATAAGATCACATACAAAGGAAAGCCCATCAGGCTAACATCAGACTTCTCAGCAGAAACCTTACAGGCCAGAAGAGAATGGCATGATATATTTAATGCAATGAAGCAGAAGGGCCTGGAACCAAGATTACTTTATCCAGCGAGATTATCATTTAAATTTGAAGGAGGGATTAAGCAATTTTCAGATAAGCAAAAGCTGAGAGACTTTACCTCCTACAAACCATCTCTACAGTCTATTTTGGAGGGACTGCTATAGATGGAAGTGTTCCTAGGGTTTAATAGCTGTCACCAGATGTAATAAAACCACAGTAAAGAAAGTAGAACAACTAATTACTAAGCAAATGCAAAATTAAATTAACTATCCCCAAAGTCAATCAAGGGATGGACAAAGAGTACAGAATATGATACCTAATATATAAAGAATGAAGGAGGAAGAAAAAGGAGGAGAAAAAGAAAAGAACCTTTAGATTGTGTTTGTAATAGCATATTAAGGGAATTAAGTTAGACTCTTAGATAGTAAGGAAGTTAACCTTGAACCTTTGGTAACCACAAATCAAAAGTCTGCATGGCAATAAGTACATATCCATTAATTACCATCCTAAAACTAAATGGACTGAATGCACCAATCAAAAGACATAGAGTCACTGAATAAAAAAAAAACAAGACCCATCTATATGGTGCCTACAAGAGACTTACTTTAAATCCAAAGACATACACAGACTAAAAGTGAAGGGATGGAAAAAGATATTTCTTGCAACTAATAGAAAGAAAAAAGCAGGAGTTGCAGTACTTGTATCAGACAAAATAGACTTCAAAACAAGGAAAGTCATAAGAGACAAAGAAGGACATTACATAATGATAAAGGGGTCAATCCAACAAGAAAATATAACCATTATAAATATCTGTGCTCCCAACACAGGGGCACCTATATATGTGAAACGAATACTAACTGAATTAAAAGGGGAAATAGAATGCAATGCATTCATTCTAGGAGACTTCAACACTCCACTCACTCCAAAGAACAGATCAACCAGACAGAAAATAAGTAAGGAGACAGAGGCACTGAACAACACATTAGAACAGATGGACCTAACAGACATCTACAGAACTCTACACCCAAAAGCAGCAGAATACAAATTCTTCTCAAGTGCACATGGAACATTTTTAAGAATAGATCATATACTAGGCTGCAAAAAGAGCCTCAGTAAATTCAAAAAGATTGAAATTGTACCAACCAGTTTCTCAGACCACAAAGGTATGAAATTTAAAATAAATTATGTAAAGAAAATGAAAAGTCCCACACACACATGGAGGCTTCACAACATGCTCCTAAATAACCAATGGATCAATGACCAAATAAAAACAGAGATCAAGCAATATTTGGAGACAAATAACAAGAATAATTCAACAGTGCAAAATCTGTGGGAAGCAACCAAGGCTGTGCTAAGAGGAAAGTATATTGCAATGTAGGCCTACCTCAGAAAAGAAGAACAATCCCATATAAGCAGTCTAAACTCACAATTAATGAAACTAGGAAAAGAAGAACAAATGAGGTCCAAAGTCAGTAGAAGGAGGGACATAATAAAGATTAGAGCAGAAATAAATTAAATTGAGAAGAATTAAACAATAGAAAGAATCAATGAAAGCAAGAGCTGGTTCTTTGAGAAAATAAAGAAAGAAAATAGATAAACCCCTAGCCAAACTTATCAAGAAAAAAAGAGAGTCTACACTCAGAATCAGAAATGAGAAAGAAAATCACTATGGACACCACAGACATACAAAGAATTATTAGAGAATACAATGAAAAATTATATGCTAACAAACTGGATAACCTAGAAGAAATGGACAGCTTTCTAGAAAAATACAACCTTCCAAGGCTGACCAAGGAAGAAACAGAAAGTCTGAACAGACCAATTACCAGCAATGAAATTGAACTGGTAATCCAAAACCTACCTAAGAACAAAACCCCTGGACAGATGTCTTCACCACTGAATTTTATCAAACATTAGTGAAGACCTAATACCCATTCTTCTTAAAGTTTTCCAAAAAATAGAAGAGGAGGAAATACTTCCACACTCATTCTATGAGGCCAGCATCACTCTAATTCCAAAACCAGGCAAAGACCCCACCAAAAAAGAAAATTACAGACCAATATCCCTGATGAACATAGATGCAAAAATACTCAACAAAATATTAGCAAACCAAATTCAAAAATACATCAAAAAGATCATCCATCATGATCAAGTAGGATTTATTCCAGGGATGCAAGGATAGTACAACATTCGAAAATCCATCAACATCATCCACCACATCAACAAAAAGAAGGCCAAAACCCACATGATCATCTCCATAGATGCTGAAAAGCATTTGACAAAATTCAACACCCATTCATGATAAAAACTCTCAAAAAATTGGTATAGAGGGCAAGTTCTCAACATAATAAAGGCCATATATGACAAACCCACAGTCAACATTACACTTAACAGTGAGAAGCTGAAATCTTTTCCTTTAAGATTGGGAACAAGACAAGGATGCCCACTTTCCCTACTTATATTCAACATAGTACTGGAGGTCTAAGCCCTAAAGAATTCACTCCAAAACTACTAGATCTAATATCTGAATTCAGCAAAGTTGCAGGATACAAAATTAATACACAGAAATCTGCTGCATTCCTATACACTAACAATGAACTAGCAGAAAGAGAAATCAGGAAAAAAAATTTCATTCACAACTGCATCAAAAAGAATAAAATACCTAGGAATAAACCTAACCAAGGAATTGAAAGACCTATACTCTGAAAACTACAAGACACTCATGAGAGAAATTAAAGAAGATACCAATAAATGGAAACACATCCTGTGATCATGGAGAGGAAGAATTAATACTGTCAAAATGGCCATCCTGCCTAAAGCAATCTATACATTCAATGCAATCCCTATCAAAATACCAACAGCATTCTTCAATGAACTAGAGAAAATAATCCTAAAATTCATAGGAACCACAAAAGACCCCGAATAGCCAAAGCAATCCTGAGAAGGAAGAATAAAGCAGGGGGAATTACGCTCCCCAAGTTCAAGCTCTACTGCAAAGCCACATTAATCAAGACAATTTGGTACTGGCACAAGAACAGACCCATAGACCAATGGAACAGACTAGAGAGCCCTGATATAAATCCAACCATATATGGTCAATTCATATATGATAAAGGAGCCATGGACATACAGTGGGGAAATGACAGCCTCTTCAACAGTTCATGTTGGCAAAACTGAACAGCTACATGCAAGGGAATAAAACTGGATTATTGTTTAACTCCGTACACAAAAGTAAACTCGAAATGGATTAAACACTTGAATGTAAGTCATGAAACCATAAAACTCCTAAAAGACAACATAGGCAAACATCTTCTGAGTATAAGCATGAGCAACTTCTTCCTGAATGCATCTCCTTGAGAAAGGGAAACAAAAGCAAAAATGAGCTCATGGGACTACACCAAACTAAAAAGTTTCTGTACGACAAAGGACACCAATGACAGAACAAAAAGGCATCCTACAGTATGGGAGAATATATTTGTAAATGACATATCCGACAAGGGGTTAACATCCAAAATATATAAAGAACTTACAGGCCTCAGCACCCAAAAAGCAAATAACCCAATTAACAAATGGGCAGAGGATGAAGAGACAGTTCTCCAAAGAAGAAATTCAGATGGCCAACAGACACATGAAAAGATGCTCCACATCACTAATCATCAGGGAAATGCAAATTAAAACCACAATGAGATATCACTTCACACCAGTTAGGATGGCCAGCATGGAAAAGACTAAGAACAACAGATGCTGGCGAGGATGCAGAGAAAGGGGAACCCTCCTACACTGCTGGTGGGAATGTAAGCTAGTTCAACAATTGTGGAAAGCAATATGGAGGTTCCTCCAAAAACTAAAAATAGAAATACCATTTGATCTAGGAATCCACTCCTTGGAATTTACAAAGAATACAACTTTTCAGATTCAAAAAGACATATGCACCCCTATGTTTATTGCAGCACTTTTTACAATAGCCAAGATATGGAAGCAACCTAAGTGTCCATCAGGATAGAGAAGAGGTGGTACATATACCCAATGGAATACTATTCAGCCATAAGAAAGAAATAAATCCTACCATTTGCAACAACATGGATGGAGCTGGAGGACATTATGCTCAGTGAAATAAGCCAGGTGGAGAAAGACAAATGCCAAATGATTTCCCTCATTTGTGGACTATAACAATGGAGCAAAACTGAAGGAACAAAATGGCAGCAGACTCACAGACTCCAGGAGTGAACTAGTGGTTACCAAAGGGGAGGGGTGTGGGAGGGCAGGTGGGGAGGGAGGTAGAAGGGGATTGAGGGGTATTATGTTTAGTACACGTGGTGTGGGGGATCACAGGGAGAACAGCGTAGCACAGAGAAGGGACATAGTGAATCTGCTGCATCTTGCTGCACTGATGGACAATGACTGCATTGGGGTGTGGGTGGGGACTTGATAATATGGGTAAATGTAGTAACCACATTGTTTTTTCATGTGAAGCCTTCATAAGAGTGTATATCAATCGTACCTTAATAAAAAATTAAAAAAATAAACTATGGTAGACTTGTGTGTGCTAATGGATAGAGACAGAAAGAGTAAGTAAAAACATAAGAGGAAATGTTTTTGTTTGTTTTTGTTTTTAAGTATAGCCTCCAGTAGGAAGCCTTGGCTTAAGGCTAGAAAAAAAATGTTCATGCCCTTATTTAGCATATGCAAAGGATAAAATTCAATAATGATTGAATTCATTATTCAGAGCATTCCAAATAGGCGTGATGGGCCCTACTTTGCCTATGGTGAAGTTCGAACAAAGCAGGGTAGGTAGGAAAAGTGTTTATTCAACTGTAAAGGGCTATCTAGAAGTAAGAGATTATTTTCACGATGGTTATCAATTTCTACCCCTGGGGCCAGAACAACTTTGGTGCGCATTGTAATGACGTGCTGAGAATCATTGAGTTGATGTGTTCTTGCAGCACAGAAAATAGCCGGTGGCATGGCTTGTTGTTTTTGATCATCTTGGTGTTTCATGTTTCTGAATTTTCTTGTTAGAGGTCTTAGCTGTCCATATTACCTCTCAGGTCCCAGTCATGATGCCAGCTGTCAGAGGGGAAACGGATGGACTCCTGGATCAGTAGGAAATATTTGTTGGATGTTTTATTGCCCTTTGTCCTTGTGATACATGTAGTTACCTTAGGAGATGACAAGTAATATTCCAGTGCTGAGTCACACAGTCTCCATTAGACTGTGAGTGCCTCTCTGGCTTACCTGTGTAGCCTGGAACATATGGACTAGACACTCAAAAAATATTGGTGCAATGAATGAACAAGTGCAAATATGGAGTTTACATGAGGCAAACTCATCATCAAGGGCAACAGTTATAAGCAGGTAGCTTGGCTCTTGATTAAGGAAATGGGTTACTGGGTTCAAAGGCCTGCTCTCTCACTGAGGGGCTGTGTGACCTGGGAAAGATGGGGTGTGAATCTCTCTCGGTCTCCTTTGTATCGTATTTAAAAGCTTTGTATTAGTCACATTCCTCAGAAGATGACATATTATTATCATTGGTCCTTACAGGGCTTTGCTTTTGTTATTCATTCATTCATTTATTCATTCATTCATTTATTCATCAATTCACCCCCATAGTTCCCCTCCCATTTGCCTGCTCAGCCCACAATGTATTCAAGTATTTTTTGTTTACATGTGTTCTTGCAAAATTAGTATTGTTGAGCATGCAGGCATTTTTACTTGATGTAGATTGTGAACTGTCTCTGTCATCTCTCTCTCTAATATAGGTGGCTACTGCATAATAACACAGGTGGATATTTTTTCTGAATTAAGCTTTGTTCCTTCTGCCCTAGGTATTTAAGAGTCATCTATATTCTTTTCTTACTCTCACCCTTTATCTTTTTTATCTCTCCCAGTGATAGACACACAGATTGATTTTAATCCCTTGCACTGAATATTATTATACATGTTCCCTCTAGACCTGTGTGAGGAGCTGAGCCGATGTTAAGTCCCTAAGGGCATGGATAGTGATCCGTATGCCTGAGTGGGCATATGGTGCATCCTCCCCACCTTAGTCTTCCTGCAGCCAGGTAACGACCTACAGAAATGGTTCCTGCAGCCACTCTCAACCTGGCAGGGGTTTCATTAAACTGGAGACCTGGGCCAGTGGTTCTCAAACTTTTCTGAGCATCGGTATCACTGGAGGGGGCTTATGAAGGGACTCTGGGACTCTATCTTAGAGTTTTGGATTTAGTAGCTCTGAAATGGAACCTGAAAATGTGCATTTCCAACAAATTCAGGTGCAGCTGCTGCAGCTCGTTTTGAGTCCGTAGTTTGAGAGCTTCTGCTCTAGGCTGGGGTTGGGGAGGAGAGTGGAAGCTGCACAGACAGGTGACTGCCCCTTGGTGTTGATCAGTGGCAGAAGCTGAGACAGGGACAGTGGGTGTAGTCAGAGCAGGGTGAGGGCCTCTGGAAAACACAAGGCAAGATATTTACAGTCAAAGCAATGTAACAATGTAAAGTCCCTATCAGAAGTGTGTTCAGCATTATGCAAAGTCAAGGTCACACTAATTCTCTAGGGTAAAGATACCAGACTAGGAATATAGACATCTTCAGTGAGATCAGTTAAAGGTCAAAAGGCCAGGAGCAACTTGGCCTGGAATGTCTGAGTGTTCTGCAAGGGTATCTCTGCATAACCTGTGACTTCACTGTAAACAGCCCTAGCAGACAGACAACAACCCAGCCCACCTTGAGGGCAGGGCAGGTGGTACAAGTCCACACTCTAAGCCCTCAGTTCCCCCAAATCCTCAACTGCCTATAAATCCCCTAGACAAATGCACCACCCTGGGCTCTCTTGTCCCCTCCCTGCATGAGCCGGGAGCTCTGTCTGTCCTCCCACTGAATCTCTCAATAAAAGTCTCCCTGGCTCTCCTACCTTGGGTGTTTGCTAAGTTCATTCTTCGACTCTGCAAACAAGAACCCCGGCATCAAAGCTACATTGTTAAGGTATCAGCAAAAGAAGGTAACAAACCAGAAAGCATTTTTAGGATTAGATACTTGAAACTTGTAGAAACCGTATCTAACTAGTGATGTGGACAAAATCAGTATTTGGTTTTCCTTTGTGTCCCTCTTTTTTTCACCTCCCTCCCTCCCTCCCTCCCTTCTTTCTCATGCTGAGGATTTCTTCCTTCAAGATTTGCTGCAGCACATGCTCTTACTCGTTTGACAGAGAGTGGATCATGTTTGGCTCAGAAACGTTATCAAGTCAGAAGGTCCGATCATGGTTTATGCGCGATCAGAAGTTTTTCCTCCATTGGGACTCTTGTCACTTCTGGACGGCTTGCTTAGTGCCTATTACCTGGAGCAGGTATGCATTTTAGGGTCATAGCCTTTAGGCAGCTGAAAGGTGACATTTGGTCATCTACTGGACATTATTTCTGATAAGACTCACAACTTTAATAATGGGAACTTACAATTTTATCTGTTTTAAATCAAGGGTCCTCTGGTAACTTGGCAATATGCCCCACTTGACTGCGAACTTCTTGGTGGTGGTTCCTCATTCAAATGCCTTCCACTGTAGACATCTTTCAGCTGGAACTTTGCAGCTTGTTCTCAGCCACCCCCTGCTGAACTTCTCTTTTACTTAATACGTTTACTTGCTCATAAAACAACTGTTTGCAGGTGAGGGAGGGCAGGTGTATTTTTTTTATCTTCTCTATACTTGACCGTATCTTGCACAGTTTAGTACAGTGATTCCTTGGGAGCTGGGATAATTATGTTCTTAGCGTCACAGCACACTGCCTGGCAAGGAGTAGGAGCTCAGTGCTTGTTGAATGAGTGGATGGATGAATAGGTGGATAAATACTGATTAATTGTTGTTTTTGACTAGTTGATGAGTCTCGTATTCTATCTTAGACCAGACCATTACTATTTTTTTTTACAATTCATTAATTGAAATGGCCACCTATTGCCCTCAAGTTTGGGATTTGGGGAACTGACACACTGTAGGCCGATTATGAGCCTGAGAGTTTTCTTCCACTTAAGAGTTTGGCTAAAATTAAAGTAGAGTGCCTAGAAATAAACCCAACCCTTGTGAATTCCCAGTTAAATGCCTGAAATCTCTTTGGTAAGTAGGTAGCAGATAAACAAAGGCATATAAAAATAATTTCGGTTAGCTACAATGATTAAAAATGAAATACTCTTAAGTTAGTCTTCTCATTTATAAGAAGTTATATATTCCAGGTAGTATGTTTCCAGTTTTCTTTTTATGATCTTTATTTTTACACTGATTATAAAAAGCAACCAAAGCCCATGATAGGAAATGTTAGAAAAAATAAAGGAACAATAGTAAAGAAAAATACCTACACCACCCAGATAATACCGCTGTGAATTTCTTGGGAAACTTACTAGAGATATGTAAGTAAATTTCAAATTCTTTCTGTATGTAAAAGAAGATGTTTGCCTATGTTGTCTTTTAGGAGTTTTATGGTTTCATGACTTACATTCAAGTGTTTAATCCATTTCGAGTTTACTTTTGTGTACGGAGTTAAACAATAACCCAGTTTTATTCCCTTGCATGTAGCTGTCCAGTTTCGCCAACATGAACTGTTGAAGAGGCTGTCATTTCCCCACTGTATGTCCATGGCTCCTTTATCATATATGAATTGACCATATATGGTTGGGTTTATATCAGGGCTCTCTAGTCTGTTCCATTGGTCTATGGGTCTGTTCTTGTGCCAGTGCCAAATTGTCTTGATTAATGTGGCTTTGCAGTAGAGCTTGAACTTGGGGAGCGTAATTCCCCCTGCTTTATTCTTCCTTCTCAGGATTGCTTTGGCTATTCGGGGTCTTTTGTGGTTCCTATGAATTTTAGGATTATTTTCTCTAGTTCATTGAAGAATGTGTTGGTATTTTGACAGGGATCGCACTGAATGTATAGATTGCTTTAGGCAGGATGGCCATTTTGGGTGCTGCTTCTTTCTTTCCTCCCAGCATTATATAAGAATTATTTCCCCATATTATGTGAGGACATCTTAATTTTTGTAGCTGTATAACCTGGGATTATGTAGAGGCATCATCATTTATTTGAGCAGTCCCCTTTTCTTTGGCATGTAGGTCAAAAATCCTCACACATATGTGTGCATTTGTTTTCCTGCTGCATAGTTTAATAAGAACAGATTCCTACACGTGGAGTACATGGTTAAAGGCTGAGACTGTCTTAAGGCATTTGGTACATATCACTACATTTTTCAGAAAGGGCTGCCAATTCTCACTCACACTAGTGGGGTATGAGAGTTCTTGTTGTATTATATTGTTGCCTTTGCTAAATATAACTACCTTGTTAAGAAGACAACCACTGGATCGAGTGATTTTATAAGTTTCTAGTGCTTTAAAACAGAATACCCTCGAAAACAGCACAGATCATAAGGCATGTTCAATTTTCAGAAACTTGAAAGCCATAGATTTTATGGTACAGACAGTTTCTACCGGGCCCTAGAAGAAATAGATCGTTATCTCGTGATAACAGTTTGACATTTTTTTCAGATTAGTGATCCTTCAGATTGGTTTCTGTTTTTAGTTTCTCAGCAAAATAGGGACTAGAGTGCCTTTCTATTGATACAGTCCATTCTGCCCACCCCGGATCCTGTCTCTGATAATCTACCTTCTATTGAAATCTGTTGAAGGTTTTTCTCTCAAAATTAGCATACTAGACCTTTCTCTGCTCAAAATACAGAAACTAGGTCGCTAGGATTTTATTATGGGCCTGTGGCATCTACTAAGAATCAAGCATCAGTATTTTAGAGTCACTTTTACCTTGTATATAAAAAAATGAGGGGTTTATTCTCCAAATTAGTTTATTAAAGTGATTCACTCAAGGTAAGGATCCAGAGTGGTCTTGTTCACAATTATATAATCTTGCTCATAGAAAATGCTCAAAATATACCTGATATACAGAGAGAAACCCATATTCTTTCTGTACAGATGACAGAATACCCTAAGATTCAGGTTCACTTAGAACTTCTCTAAATTTAGAGACTATGTCGCACAGGAAGGGTAAGGAATAAAGCAGATACTTTCAATTCTGCTTAAAGGAAATTCTTTCCAACAAGAGGATTGATATGCCCTCATCCTCCCAGTTTCCAGCCCATTTCAGTTTCCTTCCAAGCATAGAACAAGGAAACGAAGTGAAATCCAGCTCAGATGACAAACTATTGGTGGCTTGTGGGCTTGATTATTGTTTGCTTCATTAATTAACTGGCGTTTTAAAACACTGATGTGTGAATTCTATTATTCTTTCTTCATTCAGTAGGTGGCGTATTTTATAAATAGAAATTTCCCCATCAGTTATTTGGTCATCCTGAGGTCCAGTCCATGTAGGAGAGGATACAGTCTTCTATTCTGTTATTTAACATTCTCAAAATAATGAATCGGTCCTCTAAATCCCTGTGAAGATGAATAATGAGGACTTTCTGCTTGATTTTTGTCTTTAGAATCAGTATAGATTCATGAATTTAAATTTATCTGGTTGTTTTAATTCATCACATTCATTTTCCTTATTGATGCTCACAGACCGACCACAGAAGGCTTAGAACTGTTGGGGTTTGTCACCTCCATCCCCAGTCGAGGGCTGGAGTGGGGCCTAAACTAGTGGGACGTTGTATAGGAGGCAGGAAGGGCACACGGAGCCCTTTGGTTTGTCTCTGTTAATAAGCGCCTGAACTACCCATCTCATCCCATTAATAGAATCTGAAAATGGTCTGGCCCAGAAAGGGAAGGGGGGCAGTTCTATATGTGGAAACATCAGAGAACAAGTGTATTGTATTTGTTTTTAATGATGTGTCACTTAACCACAAACTTAGTGGTTTAAAAGAGCACCCATTTAAAAAAATCTGACAGTTTCCATGAGTCTGGATACACCTGAGGGGGTCCTCTGCTCAGGGTCTCACCTGGCTGAGATCAAGGTGTTGACTGGCTGCATTCTTATCTGAGGCTTGGGGCCCTCTTGCAAGCCCACTAGTTGGCAGAAGAATTCAGTTCCTTGTGGTTGTAGGACTGAGGCCTGTAGCCTGTAGGGGTGCCCACTGCCCTTGTGCCTTCTCCACAGCAATGCAGTTTTCTTCTTCAAGGCCAACAAGGGAGTCTATTGCTTTGACTCTCTGACCTCTAGATCCGCTTTGAGTTTGCCTTATTAGGTCAAGCCCACTAGAATAATCTCCTTTTGATTAATGTCAAGTCAACTGAATTAGAGTTTTTAATTCATTCTACCAAACCTTTCCACCTTTGCCATAGAGCATAAGCTAATCAAGGGAATGATATCATATCCTGTTCACTGGGGGGACCACCAGACAAGATGTGACTCTTTGGGGGCCACCTGAGGATTTTACCTCCTCAGATATTTGCAGCTGTACCACGAGTTCACTGTCTTGCTAAAGTATGTCTCATCTCTGGGCCTCAATTTCCCTGTCGGTACAATGAAGGGACTAAACTAGATTATTCCTAGGGCCCTCCCAGCACAAACATCGAGGGGTTGCTAATCTGCTATACTCACAATTTGATGACTGTTGACTCCAATGCTTAACCTTAACACTTCTTCTTAAAATAAAAAAGGGAAAACAAGTCCCCAAATCAGTTGCTATAAAGAAACGGACTTGTAAATAACTATATAAGCTCTATGGCTGTAATGGGTGGTTTTTACACAGATGGTAAGTCAGTCGCTGAGTTTAAAAGACTTGATGTACTTAAATCTAGATTTATAGAGTCCATATATTTTCCTTTTCAAGATAAAACACTTGTTTTAATGGAATACATTCACATGTTGGTTGCTCAGCTTGTTCAAAAAATAAAAACATGTGAACAAACCTTTTCATTGTTTTACAGAAATCAGAACAGATGCTACAGTGAATAATTTTTAATAAGAGCAACAGTATAATTAGTAGGAACCCCAGTGGATAAAATATTTGTTTAATTTAAGCAATTGGCATGCAACTTTAAAATAACCAGATTAAAGTTAAATACAGTACTTGGAATTATTTTTATGTATAATTTAGGGTTCTATAAAATAAGAAAATATAATATTCAAGCATTTACAATAGAATCCTAGGGAGAATGCCCAAATCTAGTAGCTACATAGCAGGATGTCCCCTCAACTTCCAAATGTTTTCCTTTTCTGCTTTTAGCCATTTGAAACAAGGACCAGGTAAAACAGTGAATGGCGCCGTCCAGGTAAAGAATGATCAACCTAAGGCAATTTGGTCAATATTTTTATTTGTTAATACTCTTCAATAGATACACGTAGAAAAAAACTGCAAGTCTTCATCATAACTTTGCTACATGGTGGTGCATTAAAGTAAAAGCGGTTTCAATCTGAATATATATACAGTTGACTCTTGAACAACATGAGGGTTTGGGGTGCCCACTCCCCACACAGTTGAAAATCCACATATAAGTTTTGACTCAGACTTAACTTCTAATAGCCCACTGTTGACCAGAAGCCTTACCGATAACATAGACAGTTACCAGTATACATATAACATACAAAATATGTGAATTGACTCTTATTTTGTGTATGTATTATAAACTGTATTCTTATAATAAAGCTAGAGAAAAGAAAATGGTTTTTCAAATTGTTGCAAAGCTCCAAAAAAGTTTTCCAATACTGCATGTAAGTGGATCTGCACAGTTCAAACCCATATTGTTCAAGGGCCTCCTGGATTATTAGAGAAACAGACACAAAAACAGGCCAACAACCAGCCTTGTCCACTCAGCGAAGTCCCAGCTCTCTCTTCCTAAACCACACTTTCTCATTCTTAGCGTTACTGATATTATGGAATGGAAACTTCTTTGGTGGGGTCTGTCCCATGCACTGCAGGATGTTTAGTGTCTTCCTTGGCTGTTACCTACTAGGTACCAAAACCTGCCCTCCTCACCCCAAGTTGCAGCAATGCTAACACTACAAGCAGTAGGTCCATGAAGACCTGCCGAAGGAATAGATGACGGTGGCAGGTTTGGAAGAGCAGTTGGGCATGGAGGGGAGGCTGAATCAATTATGCTCTGAGATGCTGAGATTTATAAGATATATATATATATATTTGATTTTCATCCAGGTTTCTGGCTCACAGCTCCAAAACCTCTTGGGGTTTCCTGAGCAATAAGAGCAATGGGAACATCTTTTGTTAATAATAGTTGCTCTCTCATCTACAGTTCCTGAAAACGCTTCAGAGCCATAAAGGTGGAAGGGTGCCTTGTCATTCAAACAAACCCCTCCCCACCACGACTGGGTTTGTGTTAATGAAGACGACTTTTGCAAAGTTCCTGAGGATGGTGGCTGGTTGCCAGGGGGAACCAACCCTGGAGAAAAGGTTGGAACTTGCACTCCCAGCCCCTGATTTCCAGGCAGCGGAGAGGGGCTGGAGGGAGATTAGTCACCAATGGCCACTGAATTACTCGTGCCTATGTAATGAAGCCTCCATGAAAATCTAAAAGGAGGGTGTTTGGAGAGTACCCAGGTTAGGACCTAGAACACCTCCTCACGTCACTGTTCAGGGCCCCAAACTCCACAAGGACACGAGCTCCTTTGTTTGGGACCCCAGCCTATGAATCTCTTCATCCGGCTGTTGATTCGTGTCCTTTAATATCCTTGGAGTAAACTGGTAATCTAGTAAGTAAATGTGATCCCTGAGATCTGGGAGCTGTTCTGGCAAATTCATTTGAGCCCGAGGAGAGGATCATGGGAATCTCTGATTTATAGCCAGTTGGTCAGAAGCACTGGTCACAACCTGGGCTTGCGATTGGTATCTGAAGTGGAGGGCGGCTTTGTGGAACTGAGACCTCACCTGTGGAATCTGATGCTGTCTCCAGGTAGATAGGGTAGAACTGAGTCGAATTCTCAGACATCCTGCTGGTGTGGGGTGTCCTTTTTGGAGTGGGAAAGCCCTCACACACGCCACACACACACACACACACACACACACACACACACTGGCTTTAAGTCTAGGAACCCAAAAGACTCTGAAATAAAGGATCTCCATGCATGACTTAGAAACCCTACAACTGTAAGATCAGCAGAGTGGAGAGTGAGTGTCCCTGTCATGTGGCCTGTGACAGGATGCTTAAGCCAATGCCATCCTGAGCTCCTGCACTGGGAATGGAATCAGGCAGCATACATGCTACACAAACTCACAGGCTGTTTATTTTCCCAGTCTTCAGAACTGCAGAAGTTTCTGTTCTTATGAACTAAGGATTTCCAAAAGATGCTCAGGTCTTCAACTTACTGCTGACAAAAAACACTCCCTAAAATGATCTCTTATTGAACCTAGAGTTTTCTGAGTATTTTTAGAAGTTCTTTTGTGAATTACTGCAGGAAGTTAATATGCACAGTGGGCAGAGTATTTGAAGACAACCTAAACTAGGGTAAGTTCTGGGAGCATTAAGAATCTGCATGTCCTCAGTAACCTGTTCTGAAAGCATTCACTGGTGGAACTTGGCCTTGGTACAACTAGGATGGTGGATCACATCTGTTGATCAAATGTTACTAAACAGTCTTAGCAGAAGAAGCTGCTAGGTGATATATTGTTCTATTCACTAAATTTGTTGTTGACACTTCTTTTTTAACTAATTAAAAAAACCCACAAACAAGGTGTACAGCAGTGTCTCTACCTACCTTCTTGGCTCAATGAATTGTTATCATCTCACTTGAAATTCAAGGAATTATCAGATTAACTAGATTCATATAACCAAGACAACATATTAGGATGAACTGACAACTATTTATTCCAAGTATGAACCCTGTGTGAGCTATAATATATTTCAATTGAATTCAGCAAATATTTATATCTTGGTACTCATTAAAATTCTCCACTGAATGTTGCCCGAAACCAGTGCAGAATAAACTTGAGCCTAGAAGGCAGCAGTTCTGGGGGCAGCTGCCAGGGCGATGTCTGAAACTAATATGGACCCACTTGTTTTATCTTAGGTATGCCTAGGGATTTTATCCTATTCCAGAAAAATTTCTTGCATTTATAATAGTTGAGATGTTTACTCCTCCCCCCAGGTCTGACCATATCGATTTTCAGGAATATGTCACATGTGATATATAGTTTGAAAATCCCCATATCCAGTATTCACAGTCTGGTTTGAGGTGCAGAGGGGCACCGGGATATGTGCTGAGGGCTACAGAAGGTCTGAGAAAGCATAGGCTTTCCCTTCAAGGCTCTTAAATCTGGTACTAATACTTGTAGCTAATGATGACTGAATACTTAGGTCCTGAGCTCAAGGCTTTTACGTGCATCATATCATTTATTTAATCTTTACAGTCATTCTGCAAGGTATTTATGATGTGGTAATTGTCGGGTTTTGTATGACACTGCCTCATACTTGGAATGCTCAGGCAACTTGTCCTAAGTCACAAAGCCAGAAAGTGGTAAAGCCAGGATTTGCATCCAGAAATTCTGACCACTCCTACATACTGGTTCCTTAACCTCCAAGTCCAGGGAAATGAGAGAAATTCACTGAGATGTGGGAAAAACAACACTAGGTACTGATATTTTAAGTCTCATTTTAAATATCAAAGTCCCTTTTTGTGGGAATGCATGAACTTTAAGTGTACAGTTTAATTGTTACCAAGTCCAAGCTTATGCCACTTGCTGCACGACATGCCAGTCAGTCGAGAGACAAGAGGTTGGGAAAAGGAAAGCTTTCATTCAGAAAGCCAGACCGAGAAGATGGTAGACTCATGTCCTAAAGCCCCATTTTATCTCGGGGTTGTTTGCAAGCTTCTTTTCTTCTGCGGAAGGAGGAGGACAGGTTAGGGGGTGACTGATGTCTGCAAACCTCTGTGCACCGAGGGTCTCAGGAGAGCTGAGCAGCTCTTTGTCCTTGGCTAGTTGACACTCACCCCCCGAGGTCTGGTCACAATGTTCCTAAAACACTTTGACAAGGCAATCATCATTTTCACATATATTTCAGGTAAATCTCCTGGAGGACGCAAGCTTCAGCTAAGAAAGTATTTGCAGAAATCTCAAACTGTAAAAGCAAAATTCATTTTGATCATCAACAAGCCTGTGTGCCGGGCTGCAGGCTGAGCAGAGGCCGTTTCCTTTTGGCCCAAAGGTTAAGGGAATAAAGAAGACAGAAACAATAAGGAGACAGAGATGCTGACTTTTTCACTCAGTTACGTAATGAGCTCTGGCAAATTCTTACCCTGTGTAATTCATGCTCTACAAGATGATGGCCATTGTCATCATCCCCAGAAAGTATCTCTTCTGGCAGGATTTTCCCCCACCAACCTCAATGCTCCTAGTGAAACAAGTACTGTTCTAATTTCTACCACCGTAGATACTGGCCTGTTCAAAGACTTCTTGCAAAGGGACTCATGCATTATGTCCTCTACAGGATTCTTTGGCTCAGCATAATGTTTTGGAGGTTTGTCCATGTTGTGTGTCTGTAGTTCATTCATTTTTATCGCAGTGTCTACTCCTTTTTCTATTTCTTTACAAATAAGGACAAGTTTTCATCTGCCTGTGGGGTTTAGAGCCCTAAAGGGGGACTTAGCGGACAGCAGTCCCTAAGTCTTCAGGCCAACGTGCTGCACACATCTTCTGCCGGCCTCACCTGTCCACTCCTGCACACCTTCCTGTGGAACTCTGCTCTCCCAGCCAGGCAATTGGTGGGCAAAGCACCCATATACAAGCTAAAGATTTGTGATAAAAGTCTGGACCCAAGAGAGGGTGACTGCTTCTGAGGTTCCTTGACACTAAATTGTGTCCAATAACAAAGTTCTATATTTTATGATGAACAATTGAATCCATTAGAGCTTCGTGGTTGAAAAATGTACTTACAAGGCAGGCAAATAGCCAGAAAAGGCCATCCGCTGGAGACTGTGTGTAGGTCCGGTGATGCTGGGCTATGGCTGTGCTTCTCCAGGACCCAGAATGACTGTCCTCGACTGCCTCACTGTCGCACACAGGCCTGCCATAGTCCCCTAAGAGGGAGTGAGGCAAGATGGGGGAGATTTCAGGAGGATGCCCAAGGCTTTGGGGACAGCCTGAGAAGGTATGGGCAGGAGCAGCAGCTCAGGGGACGGGGGTTGCGTGTCTGGGCCACACTAACTGAGCCAAAGATCATGTAGTGGAGTAGAGGGCGGTGATACTGTGCAAGTAAATTGGGTTCAAATCAGAGAATTCTTGAAAGCTGGACTGAGGAGTTTATAGTTAATTTCATAGGCATTGGGGAGCCATTTTGAGCACCGAATTATGAGCTGAACAGCCCTTGAGGACAAATAATTTGGCAGAAAACTGCATTAGGAGAAGGGAAAGGAAGTCAGAGCTGTTAAACCCTGAGCTATGGAGCCGCACACAGATCTCAGAAGGAAGGTGTGGTTTCACTTCCTATTGGAATTTCTTTGGTTCTTTTTCCTCATGGTGTGTGTGTGTGTGTGTGTGTGTGTGTGTGTGTGTGTGTGTGTGATGGATCTAAAACAAGCTGCTTTGCAGGTTTTCAGCATAATTAACCTCACCGTTTCAGACCTTTAAATTTGTTATATTTTAGACCTTAAGCCAAGGCACAAGTAAACCCAATTAAGTTAGTAATAGCTGTGGATGAAATTATATTAACTATTAGAAGAACATAATTTATACATGGTCAGCATATTTAATTCTGGAAGGGAAAGCCCTGACACAGTAACTTGATATTAAAACCTGAGAGAAAACAAATCTGCATATCATAATCAAATCACTTTTACTTTGAACCATGGATAGGTTGCAGGTAGTGCGATTAGTATAGAAATAAACGAGTTATTTTCTATCAGTCATTTCAAATCAGTGCATGAGAATGAGGGGAAAAATCATTTTCTTGGTTTGGAGCCAATAGGTGTGTTTAGAAATAAGCTAATTAAAATAAGAAACTAACGTACATTCACTTTTGTCTCTCTGAGAGAAGAAAGAATGGTATGGGAAAAATTAAAACTAGATACTTCACATCTGGGATAATCATGTTATGAGAAGAGTAAGTGACATTTTAAGGGGGAAACAAAAGACCCAAGAATGTTTTCTACAGTTATTTATCTTTTCCTATTTCAGTTTTTTACTTTGTTTTGAATCTGCCTCTAAAATGATGGGAACTTGAAATATTACATCAATTGTAATTCTTACCTTCATCATTATCATTGTGGTCATGTATGTTTGAGTGTTTTTCTCATGTTCGTTTTGTAACATGAAGTAAAATGTGCATGGCCTAGATATAAATGCAAATACACACATGGAAAGATATCACTGGAAATACAAGATAGCATAGTATAAATATTAAATATCTTCTATGACAGCATGTGCATCACAAGAAAAATGGGGAGTGTATTTCTCAGCAGGATTCAATACAAATGGGGACCCCAGACCACAGGAAACAGTATCCCTAAAGGTCAGAGCTCAGCAAGTTTTAGTAAAACATCCACCTCTGATATAGGAGGGCTATTCAAGATCTAAGCTGGGAGGTTTAATTAGTGCCTTTATAATAGATATTTTTTTCTTTTTGGTCAAGAAACAGTACAGTGCTGTTTTGACGGTAGGCTGACTTTAGCATGAGTCCTGGCTGGGTGACCCTCTGCAAGTGCTTAATCTTTTCAAACTCTGGTTTCCTCCTCTGTAATCAAGGAATAAAAATGGTACCATGCAGGTCTACCTTATGGGAATTTTTATGATAAACAGATGAGACAGCTAAAAAAAGCAAAGTGACTACCTCACAGGAAGCACTCAATAAAAGGTGCTAAGGAAGGTTTCTAAAGCAATTTCATACACGTAGATGTCCAGTTAGACTGGGACTCACAATTACTGGGCTCAGATGTAACTTATTCATAGATACTTAAATTGGTCCAGTTTTGGCCAATGACAGATATTGTCAGAATGAATATCCTTATAAATATTTTAATGCATCTTGAGGCATATTTCTATAGGATAGTTTCATGACATCAACATTTTGGGGGACCAAACATTTATCAACACTCTATTAGTCTTTTTTGTTTTATTTTAGGTGCAAATGAAAAATTATTAAACTAGTTTAAATTAAAATGTTTATGTGTATTTTCCTGCATCACACTGTTAAAAACTGGGGCTTTTACATAATGCTGATTCTAGTAAGGTTAACCCTTTGTCTTTATCATAAGTTTTCTGCTTTTTCTATATTTACTTTTTCAGATGAACTTTGGAATCAGTCTCTCAAGTTCTAAAAACACATACCATGGAGGCTGTATGGGAATGGTATTAAATTGATATTGATGAGATTAATTATTAATTTTTGGAAGAATGGATAGATTTCCAATATTGAAAAATATTTTTTTAATCTTAAGCTTCAGTAAAGCTTTATTATTTCTTCTTGTTGCCTTGGCTTCTTTTAAAGTTTATTTCTAGATATTTGATATGTAAATACAATCTTCATAAATAAAATAGAATTTAGGTGGTTAAAATGAATATATGGGAAAAATAGTATTTATTAATATTATTAATCTTTAAGTCAGGCCAGTATAAAATAATAAAAATACCAAACAAGCAAATGAAATTTGCAGTGTCTAAGTATATTACATTTAATATCTCATTTAATCTTCATGGAAACCATGTCTGATATAATTATTTCTACTTTCATATTTTACCAATAAAGATTGTGAAGCTTCATCAAATGCCCATAGTCACGCAGACAACCAATTTAGGGTGTGGACCATGTTTTAACAACTGATCTATATCATCTCCTTTTATTTAAGACATAAAGATCATTCCCAAGAATTCCAAATGGATTAGCATTCATTAACTCATATTTTCTAACAAACTGGTAGTTCATTCTTACAGATGCTCAATCTCATCAACTATGTAGGTTTACCTTTTTCATTCTTCAGGGAACCGTATTATCATTGTTTTGGGGTGTGGGCAGGACCCAGCACATTCCTGTCAGCTGCAAATTACTAGACACTAATTTAGCTGCCATTTTTAAATTCTCTTAGTTAAAAATATCTCCTTTCCTAAACTCACAGTCCCTGCAGGAAGCCCTGGTTTTATGCAAAGTAAAAAATGTTTCTGCAGAAATGCATCAACACTGGTTGAGTTTGTGGAGGAGAATATGTTAAGTTCATGGAGTGTATGTAATAGTGTATAGAATTTTAAAGGAAGCAGGCAGAGTACCCAGGGAATACTTCATCTGTAGAAAGGATGAGTTACAGCAAGTCTGGAAAACAAACAAAAATAATAGTGTACATGCTATGGCTGATCCAGTTTTCAGAGGTGTTCTGTACGATCCTAAGAATTATATTTCACATAGAGTCATGGACCTACTTGAACCATCTGGTGTTTCCTTGAATTCAGCTAAGGGCTTAACAAGTCTCCCGGGCGTCATCTCAGATCTGGACTTAGGATCTCTGGAAAATGATTCTCATGCTAGTGTTTGATACCCAGTGGCTTTAGAATTGTTAGCATAGCTCAGCTGGGAAGCAATGGTGGCACTTAGCTGTGACTTACAGTACAGACTTCTCAACTGCCTTGTGTGTTTTCTTAGACAGTGTTTTGTTTTGTTTTGTTTTCCTGGAAAATGTCCCACCTCTCAGTCAACTTTATAAAAAATTATTACTCATGGATTAAGGTACAGGAGTCCAGGACTAGACTGATTTCTGCCACTTGATGAGGATGCAGGGATTTAATCTGTTTTGTGCAGATAATGAAAAACCCATTCCTTCATTTTGCTGCTACACTTACAAATACCCTGCCTTTAGTACTTCTACTTGCAGTGGAAATTTCTGCAGAATAAATAAAGCCCAGTCTTGCTGAATTGCCCAGGGCAGAAGGGTTTTGTTTACATGGTTTAATGAACATTCTGAAATGGAAAACCATGGACAAAATATGCCTTCCCTGGTCTTAATTGAAGAATGACTCTGTGATTTGGGAGAAACAGGCTGGGAATGGGCTGTGCAGTAATCACTTCCTAAAGGTAGAGAATATGATTCTTAGAACATGCCTATAGTAGCAAAATTCTACAGTGGTCATGCCTTTGATTACCTATGCGGTTTGCTAGAAGGGGCTCTGATCTGCTTTGATTTAGTCATTTAGTAGATGCTGGTTTAAATCCCCCAGTATTAATCAAATCTGTTCATTTCTTTCCTATCCATGGTTACCACTCTGTCTAAACCAGCAGCACCTCTCACCTGACCAGCTGGTCACTGACCCCTACCTTATCTTGCTTCCATTCAGCACGCTCTGTCTTCCACACACCCTGGAACCATTCTCCAAACCGCAGCTAGGGTGATCTTTTCAAAAGGCAGCCTTTAGAAACTCCTCCATGACTTTTATTGCTCTTAGGCCAAAAATCAAAATCCTAGTCTGGTAAACAAATCATTGCTTAGTCTGGCAACTCACAGTTCTCCAACTTTATTTTTTAATATGCATATCCTATCTCCTGACACTGGCCCCTTCTCTCATTCCTTTGCTTACTAACTTATAGGCATCTTCCCCTAAAAAAGTCACTTTCTTAGGGAAGCCTGAGACAGAGGTCAAACTCTCTTTTGTTGTGAGGTATCAAAGACATAAATTGCTGTCTTGCAATGCCTCTCATCAGCTTGTATTTAAGTAGTTTTTCATGTGATAATTTTTATTAATCATTATCCTTTGTGCTAGACTATGAATCAACATCATTTAAAAAAAGATATTACATATCCTAGCACCTACTATATAAATCCCTCCATACATATTGGTTAAATGAATAAATAAATCTTCCACCTAAATAAAAATATCTTATTTTTCTCCCACAGATCACTTTCTCACACACACAACAAAATAGTTTGTCTCAGTTGGGTTTCAATTGATCTGGAATCCTTAAATTAATTTCTACCTATAGAATATCTTTCATCCTATCTCCTTGCAAAGATAAAACTGGATTCAGAAAATTTCACCTCCACAGGGCTGACTTCATCACCTGTTTTCTTTCTTTAGTGATAGCAAAAGTAATGGTCTTTCTAATTTGGGGGGTTCAGTGCACATCCCTTGTGATTTAAACATTCAGAATATTTAATTGACTCCTAATGTTTTCATGCTCACACTTGTTTTCCTCTTTCTTTGGAGCCAAAGTACTGCCTGTCCCATTACTTAATGGGAATACTCATTGCAAGCTAATATTGAATAAATGTTTTACAGAGCCGCTTGCAGTCACTGTCACGTTTCTCATGTGCACTTAGGTCCCACACGTGGCCAGAATACAAATCTTGAGAAAGGTTCCCTGGCAAACAGCTCTGTGACCATCAGTGACAAGCCAAGTTGTTTCATCGTCTGCCTGCCTCAGACGTACAGAGCGCTGTATGGCCCTTGGCATACCTGTTAGCGAAGGCCGCAAACAACCTGGCTGGGGGGATTTCTGTGGAATAGAATACACTCAGAATTGGAGAGTGGCTCTTACAAGTTGATATTTCTGCTCAGTGTGTTCTGTGGAGCCCAGAATCAAATGTGGGAGTGTGCAAAAAGCATAGATCTTGTGCAGACCTGAAGATCTGGGTGTAGCTCCCCAGTCTGCAGATTAATTAAACTTCCTGCAATGCACACTTTTCATCTGCAAATAGAATTGGGCTTTGTGGTTGAGGATTATTTTTCAATTTTTCAATTTCCTTCATTCCTCCCTTGTCCAAGAAAAAAATGCTGGGCTGAGTGAAACAGGTGAGGAAGATTTTATTCAAGAGCATTGCAGTGGGAGAGAGATTGAACTCATCTCTACTGAAACAAAACACAAAAGAGCTTTCAGGTGCTGGGGTGACCTAGTAGAGGGGTTCATGGGGGGGTTGGTCAATGTGATTAGGCATCTGTGTTTACTCGGTGCTGATCTAAGGCTCCTACCTTCCCACAGAGACGGGAAGAGAGGGATACTGTTTTTCCTTCTTCCTTTCTTAAAAAAAAATTCTGGTAGAAACACTTAATCTGAGATCTTTCAACAAAATTTTAAGTGTACAGTATAGTATTGTTAATTTAAACATTCAGAATATTTAATTGACTCCTAATGTTTTCATGCTCACACTTGTTTTCCACTTTCTTGGCAGTCTTGTGCAGCAGATCTCTCAAACGGGCTCATCTTACTTAACTGAAACTTTATACCCACTGAACAACAGGCCCCCTGTTCTCTCGCCACTCAGCCCCTGGGAACCCCTCTTCTGCACCCTGTCGCATGACTGTGACCCTCCTGGGCACCCCGTAAATGCGGACTCATGCACTGTGTGTTCTTCTGTGGCTGGTTTATCCCACTCAGCCCCCCTTCCTTGATGGTAACATTTCAAAGTGCTGGACTCCAGGCCCTTGAGAAAGGCATTCCTGAGTTGTAGAACTGACGAGAGGCTGGGGGGAAGGAAGGCTTACACCTCAAAGGGGCAGAGAAAGAATTTACAACTGCAAGTTTTCCGAAGTAAATGCTCAAGAAAAGGGGGGTGTAGGGGAGGTGGGGTGGGGACGCTCTGGTCAGGAGGAGTCTGCCTACAGTTTGGTCAGGCTGCAGGGAGGCCCCCCGGGGACCTGCTTCATCTTCCTCCCTCTCGTCTTTCCTTCTTTTTAAATTCCTAATAGTATTTGATGTAACAGAACTAGATCTTGTTAGAGGATAATTTTCTTTCAGTTTTATACCTTTTGTTGAGCTATACTTGACATACAAGCTTGTGTAATTTTAAAGTGTATGACATAATGGCTTGACATATGTCCCTATTGTGAACTGGTCACCACACTAAGGTTAATGAACATCTGTCGCCTCATATCACTACAATTTATTTCTTGTGATGAAAAATTTTAAGATTTACTCTCCTGGCAATCTTCAGATGTATGATACAGTGTTTAACTGTAGTCACCACACTGTATATTACGTCTCAGAACTTAAGTGGAATTTTGTACCTTTTGACCCGTTTTGTTCACCACTTCCCTGGCCCCCGGAGTCCCCTGCTCCCACCTCTGGTAACTGCCAATTTGTTCTCTTTTCCTAGGAGTTCAGTTTTTTCTTTTAAAGAGTCCATGTTAAAGGATAATTGTTAAAAGGTAAAATTATGATTTTCATACAGATATAGGAAGCTACGTCAGTTGAAAGTTTTCCTGAGCTCATTAATTAAGTGGGGGAGACTAGCAGATATTATAACGGATGCAAAGAAAAATAGAAATACCAGACGTGTCCAGATCAGAAATAGCAAGTCACGAGGGTAAGTGGAGGTAACAGCTTTTTCTGCAGTGGGAGTGGGAGGCCAACTGGACCTTTACTAGACAGAATTTGCACATCTATACAAAAGAATTATTTTGCATTGCTATTGATTATCTCCGATTTACAAAGCCATAAATAACTCCCATAGAATCAGAGCTAGGTACGCCAGATGGCTTTGCTCTAGACATTACATTGTTTTCCAGTGAAGCACACATTTTTTCCTACAGGTCTTTACTACCGTGACATATTATTTCTCTTCTTTCCTTCTTAAACACCCTTTCACACTGAGGTATGGAGCACCCACTGTGGGTCAGGCATACTGATTTGTATAAGTCTTCCGCCCTCAGGATGCTCAGCCTGGTTCAGATACGCTCATCAATAACATAACCCCATAAACAGAGTAATAGAGAAGGTCTAATGGGAAGCTCTGGGATTTCCTTGTAGTGACTTCTTACTAGCCTACAGAGCTTTCCAAAGGAGGTGGCAGCTTGTCAATAGCTGGGTCCCCAAATATCAGCAGGACAGCCTGTTGATAAGACAAAACCTAATCACTGATTCAGGTAAGAAAGAAGACCATCTTGCACACTCTGGCAGTGTCCCAGAGATGGGGGTGTTGAGGTCCGGTTCCCTAATGGCCTGCTGTTGCCATCTTGAAAGTCAACGATTTTGAGCCAGGGGCCCCACATTTTTGTTTTGCACTAGGTTTTGAAAATGTCGTAGCCATGCCCCTAACTATGACCAAGTATTATATTCCTGATATGGCTAATGTGTTATAAGATTACAGACAAGGGGTCCATGAGTGTTTCTGGGAGGGGGAGGGTGACAAAGATGGTCAGGTGAATCAGAGCTCAGTCTGCAGAATGAGAAAAAGCCCCTAAGGCAGAGAAAAGGGCTAACGTGGAAGGGACCCAGAAATCACCTATAAGTTTGGGAAGGAGAAAAGTCCTTTGTACGGCTTCTGTGTCCCTTAGGCAGCGCTGTGTCGGAGTGAAACCAGATGCTGAAGGACTTGGAGGGCACGACGGTAAGTGGCTAACAGCCTGCTCTCTGGGCGAAGTGGGGAAATGCTGGATGTCATTTGATCAGCGCACCGACGGGCTCAGCCGCAGACTTTTGGACAGCCACTCAAAATTGTTTGAATTGGGATTTTGAAGGGTAATATTTTAGTTCAAGCATGGCAGATGAATGCATATGCAAATTTTATTCAATTCTGTCATTTTTATGTACAAAGAACAAAAATGTTCTTCACAATTACTCTCTGGGGAAAATGCTAATGTCGACCACCAAGGGAGGAATCCATAGATTTGCTGAGAACTGTGTTCAGACTTTAAAGTACAAGAATTAGCCTCAAGAACCAGAAAAGAAAATCCAGAAGTAAATAGACAGAATTCAAGCCTCAAGTTCAAAGCTGCATCATACAGATGTCACAGTCACCCCTAAGCTGTGTGCCTGGAAAGGTACAAGAACTAGCAGGTGTGACAAGGTATTTTATTGAGCTATTACCTTGTGTCTCTCCTGCCTTTATTTTCCTTTCTGCTGATTTGTTTCAGGAAGGTAAGCAGGTGTTAAAGGATAATTTTCAAAACAAGGTAAAAATATGACTTCCATACAGATATAAAATGAACAGCCATCACAGATTTTACTTAACTCATTAATGTGAGACCAATAAGGGTTTACAACAGCTGCAAAGGGGAATTCAAAATAGCATATTTTAGGAAAGCTGAAATAAATGTACAAACAGGTAAAAACTGGGTGACAGACTTTGCATGACCATCAGTCTCTCTGAGTTAGTTTCTCTTCCTACGGACTTGTCGAATCGCTTACACTGCAGTGGGTAAAAAGGTGCCCACTCCCGTAGGTTAGGTGCAGAAGCTACTGCACAGGGTGCAGCTTCCACTGAGAGGTGCCGCAGGCTCACTGACACCTCCCCGAGTCCCAGGTGCTCTCCTTTCCGAGGTCCCTCTGTGCCTCTTGGCCTTTGTAGAAGTCTGTGTCACACAGGCTCAAAACCAAGAGGCTTTGAGGTGCTCCTTGGTGCCCAGGGGCGGCAGAGAAGGGTGAGAAGGAATTCTGCAGTGTATCCAGGAAAGCAGGGACCTTTCAGACCCTGGTGGCAGAGTCCTGTGTGGCTGTCAAGGCCTCGGGGGAGACGACTTTCCCCAGGAGTGGCCCAGGAGTAGCTGAGCCCCCGTGCCTGGCAAGTGCAGGCAGACAAAGAGGGAGCAGGTAGCCGTAGCCGCTGCGGACTAATGACCAGGATGGTCATGAAATTCATCATGCAAACCAGCACACGCTTGCAGGGGAGAGGGAGAGCTTTGTCAGGCAGCAGTGTAACTGGGGACCCTCCCCGGCAAAAGAACATGACACTTGAGCACTCTGAAAGACCCCAGGGTGGTCGCGTGGCGCTGACACTGGAAGGTCATGACGCAGTTTGACTTGCAGGGGACAACACCTGATCATCTTCAGTCCCGGGGAGGGACTGCATTCTGCTTTCCCCAGGCACTGTTTTTTGTAGGCTGTTCGCTTGCTTGAGGATCATGAGAAGGATTGCTTCCAAGGGCTGTTTGGGGCGGTGTGAAGACAGAATTTGAATGTTTAAGAGAAATGAGTTAAAGTGATTCTGAAAGAGTGGTTTTTAGGAAGAATGAGCCAATCACAGGAGAGGCAGACCCGTGCCTTGAGGGGGTGTGAAGAGTTTAAGTGGTGAAGTTATCTCGGCAGAAAGAGTACATTTGAAACGGGTCCCCTGCCCCCCACTCTGGCAGCTGCTGTCACTGACGGCAGGCCTTGGGTAGCACCCCAAGGGAACATTGTACGGGGCCATTTCACTAGGTGGGGCCAGTTTCCTCTAGGAGAGCCACCGTTTCTTGGTGCTAGTCTTTTAGGAGACATTTCTCACTGTGCTCCTGAATTAGCTGAAAGTGAACCACGTTCTCTGGGCCTCAGAAGAGAAGGGGCCCCGTGAGCTGTCTTCTCATGTGCCTTTCATGCTTCCTCTCAATACCACCCTCCTCACCCAAGACACATTTGAAAATCTAGGGCCGCTTAAAATGAATCTTGTGTAAGTAGAACTATTTTACCAGCTATTAGCATGCTTGCACCCCCATCCATTATGTCACACAGAGGCACACAAAACTCCCTCTGCAGGTGTAGACGGTAGCCAACCCCACCATTTGATGGAAGAAAAACAAAGAAGTCTAATAATTCTTGTCTACTTGTGTTGTGGGCTGAGAATTACACAGGCTACTAAGTGAGAATGTGGTTGGTGCCTTACCCCCTCTGTGGGCATGTAGGACGGGCGTTTTCCCGTGTGTGCTCCGTGGACCTGTTAGTGGTCTGGCGAGATCAGTGGACACTCTCTCAGAATACAGATTTTCGGTGCATGCCATAGCACATAGGGCTGCAAATAAAAATGAATAATATTAAAATGCAATTATTAAAATATTGAAACCACCGCATTCATAACATAGTGATATATGTACTTCTTTCTCAACACAGTGGAAAAACAAGATTTTAGTAGTGGAGCTAAGAACTAGTTATACTCAAAAAATAGTGATGAGAATTAAAGATGCTGTGAGTCACCAAAGGAACCACGTTCCAATGTGAACACCTCGTGATTTCCAGCGGTGATGCGGTGATAGGAGCTCTCACTCTGCTGGGCTTTGCTGCCCACATTCCTAACTAAAAGGAACGATGAGTTGAAGTTAGAGATGGTGGAAATGAAGGTGTGATTTGTAGCTTTTTTGCCTCTGGGCTTTGAGACTCCATGACTTCTGTCTCTGAGCTCCTTTGGAGGCCTGTGGCGGGTGACTGAGGGCCCCTCTAGGCTGCGTCTTCATCCTCACAGGTTGTTGACCCCCACCTGTGGGGTGGCTCATCCTGCTAGCAGCCAGCACCCCACATCAGCCTGGGGGTGAGCTCTGGCCTGCGGCGGTGATTCTGAGTCTCCGCGGACTTGCCCTCAGCCCTCCAGCCCTGCATTTCTTCTCCCCAATCCTTCATGCTTTGTGCTGTCTCTTCCTGGGAATTCAAAGCCTTTATTTGCTTTCCTCTCAGGGCACAGAGCCTTAGACTATGTCATTTTAACATCTTTGCTGATATCGAAGCTGCCTTTTCATCTTTAAATCAGCTTAGGCCTATGAAATCACAATAGTGATGTGGGGAGTCCCGGAGACGAAAGCAGCCCGAGGCCGTCCGGGGCGGCCACAGCCTGGCTCTGCGGGAAGTGATTCTCCTTCCCAGAGACCTGCAGCTGATCTTCTGAGGGGGTACATTTGGGGTCCTTAGTGTGCGGCGAGGTGGGTGTGCACGCACCTGACAAGACCCCTGCCCTCCCAGCGGAACAAAATCCAGCCTCTTCGCTGAGGCCTGTGACTGAGTGATGTTATAGCTCAGTTTATCTGGGCCACTCTAAAAGTATGTCTACCTCCCCTGCTTAATGAAGAAAAAGAATGCATTGCACTCTCAAAACTATCCCGGTGTGCACGATCCATTGTGCGTCATCATAGTGCGTGCTGGACTGCCCCTCAGAACATTTTCTGGGACTGAGATGCTCATTTCTCCAGGGACTGGTGGTGGCCCATGGCTCTCAGTTGATGTCTTAGCTGGAAGTGGCTTTCAGCTGAAGAGAACCGTGTTGTACAAGTTCCTGCCCTGTCTTGGGGTTAGCTGGCCAGTGGGAAGGGGGCCAGGCATACTGGTCTGGTGCCAGTGACCCAAAGTAGGCCAGGTCTGCTGGGGCTCCCGGCCCAGAGCAGTCTGTGGGGAGCGCCGAGGCCTTTGCTGTGAACGCATTATGGCCCAGCTGTCCCCTCGGCTCCTCGCTGCTCCCCACCCTTCTCCCGTGATTGCTGTTCTCAAGGGCTTCCAGCAAGCAAATCTCCGTCTCAGTCTGTTTTCCCAAAAACCTGATCTAAGTCAGTCCTTCTGTACGGCTCTGAGGTCCGAGCCCTGATCGCCACTCACATCCCGCTGGCCTTTTCTTTCACCCTTGGCTGTTCCACTTGCAGCTCCCTCTTCTGCTGCTCTGTCCCCGCATTGTCACATGTCACGGTCCTTCTTGTCCATCAGGTCCTAGCTCAAAGCTCATCTCCTCACTGAGGTCTTTCCTTCCCCGATTCTGTCCAAATAGTCACTTTTCCCAAAGCCTCTCTCCACTGCACCTGTTCGTTTCCTCCACATCCCTGTCACTCATGGGAACTGTCCTGTTTATTTATTGACCTACATTCTCAGGGACGTTCTCCTTCTGTAGAACATTAAGTTCCTTCTGGGACAGAATCTTATTTGTCTTGTTCACCCTTGAATCTCCAATTCCCAGGAGAGTGCCTGGGATATAGTAAATGCTCAGGAATACTGGTTAAAGGAATGAAGAAGAAAAGAGGGAAGAAAACAAAAACTGCAGTACAGATTCATTTATAAAATTCTCTCTTGTCTCTCCAAAGAGTGTCTTAGCTATTTATTTAGCTCTCGGCTTCTGCTTCATTTCCTAGCGAAAGCCCTTGCCAGTTCCTCCTGAATTTCTCATCTCCCAATGCTTGCCACCTCTACAAATTCCATTTTCTAATAGTAGGATCTAATAGGAGATATTATCCACAAGTATTATTAAAGTGAAGCATAATAATAACAACTAGCATTTATTAAGGGTCCACATTTCTAGCTACTTCACTGACTACTCTGTATATGTTAACATATTTAAGTCTCACTGTAACCCTTTGAGGTAGTTATTATTATTTATTATTACTCCCCTTTCATAGATGAGGAGACTGAAGTTGAGTGAAGTCAGGACTTAGCTGGGGTTCTACAGATATAAATGGCAGCAGAGCCAAGACATGAACCTGACTTTTCTGATAAGAAACTTGATGTGTGGTTTCAAGGTTGATACACAGAAAGTACACACCGTGTTTAGAACCGGAGAGCTGTACTACTTTGGGGCCATGCTACTTGCCCTTTATATAGTCTCCTAGGACATAGCTCCTCACCACTAAATAGGGCTTGTGGTGATCGTCACCGCAATAATTAAACCAAGTGATGATACAGATGTATGGACATCGGGCATACTGTGGGCACTGCAAAGGGCTTATCCCTGTCTGATGTATGACACTGCACACACAGGACCAGATTTCCACCCTTAGGCCACTGCATCTTAGACCACGTAGAAGCTGGGGGCATTTTCAGGCCTGCTGGTCAAAACTCTGCATGTTGCATGAACTTCACCAACATGTGTATCTAATTATGTGTGTTGACATGTACATGTGTATCTGAGCAACAGCATTGTAGGTAAGCCTGCAGGCTTTAGGGTCAGACGGACCCATAAGACCATCTCACCTTTGTTACTTCTCACCTCTTCCTGCTGCCTTACACCCTCCCACTTACCTTGGGGGTAAACCATATATTTAATCTCTCTAATCCTATGTTTCCTCATCTGGGTAAAAAAATTAGGTGAAATATTACCTATTTTAGTATTTAGTACAGGGTTTAAACCCTGGCAACTCACTATTATTAATAGTGATGTGCAATAGTATTAATAGTTATGATTCATTTTATTATTCAGTTTTATTTCACTGTAGAATATGTTTTTGGTTGGGCTTCTTATTATGAGTGCAGAACCACGCGATCTCAGAGTGAATGCAAAGCCCCTGAGGACAGGCCCAGCGACCTTACCCCCACCCTCAGCCCACCTCCCCTTTACAGCTAGACCTGGAGCAGCCTGGGGTCCGTTAGAGCTGTTCAATAAACGCTGAGTCAGGGCCCAGCCACATCAGGCTTGCTGAGAGCTTTTAAAATGATAGATTTCAAGGGGCTACTCCTGGAGACTCTGATTGCGATTCCAGGACACTTTACTTAAACAAACAAACAAAAATCCCCAACTGATTCTGCTGCCCAGCTAGATTTGGGAACCACTTGATTCTCTCAACCACACGTGTGACCCTTGGATGCCGTGCATCCCCCACTGCTGAGAGATCTCACACCCCAGGGAGCTGAATTTATCTCCTTCAGAGGAATTTATTCTCTCCACATCATCCCCTCCTTTTTCTGGCTATTTGAGGTAGCCATTTAAGACATCAGCAGTTTACTGGGATCTGAATTTAATCATCTTTAATGTTAAGTAGTCTTAGAATTGTAGCATAATACGGTTGTAGGTGACCTTCCTGCCCTTTTTAGTTTGTAAATATAGCCTAACTCCAAAAGGTAGAAGCCATTCTGGCTCTGCCCAGGAATTTGTAGAAAAAGAACATCTAGTTTTTGAGAAATTGGAGCAATTCAGATCCTTATTTTAGTTGTCATTTCAATAGGCAGAGTGTCTCCTGATAGAGGAATTCTAAGAAGGCATTCCCAGAACTGGAATTTGGATGTGAAAATATGAGGGACATTTCCTGGGCTTTTCTCTAGTCAGGAAGGAAAATAGCTGACAGAGATTTAAGAAGGATTCTTTGTCATATTTCTCTTCAACTTTAAAGATCATTGTATCTTCCTTTTACCTGAGAAATAGCCTCAAACAGGATCCTTCTCATCTGCCGGAGGAAGCTTGCTGACTCGCTCAAAAAGGCCAGGCAAGCAGCTTGCTGGCATAACTGGCTGAGATATTGTATCTCATTCCACTTACCATAATTAAATCTGATTATATAGCATTAGTTTCTTCTACAGAGAGATTTCCTTGAAAGGTTAAAGAACGGATTGCTGAGAATAGAGATTTCAGTTTCACATTTTGATCATATGTAGAAACAATAATCTGTTGAACCATCCTTACCCGATGTGTTTTATTTGCATACACATTCCTTTTTTACCCTTTCTATTTAACTTCTCACCAAAGACCTATAATCAAGATTAACTCGAATGAATGAGTCCAAAAGCAGAACCACATTTTCATATTTTTAAAAACCCCATTCTTTCTCTGTTATTTTTTACCATCCGGTGCTTGTAACACGTACATTCACTTGATTGGATTAATGAAATAAAAGGAAGTGGTTAAACCATTGAAAACTCTGGCGCTGAATTTTAGTTGGGTAAAAGTAGGCAAAGGCAGGAAAATGGCAAAGCAATAATTAAGCTGTCAAGACAATTTCCCTCCTCCCCGTGCGTCTTCCTCTTTCATCTTTTGCTCAGAGATGTGTTTGCTTTTCTGACTACGAAGTAGGTGCAACATGCTCTAAGGTCTTAAGCAGTAAGGCCCCTCTCTCTGGCCTTTTTTACCCCGACCTTCCTACGCCTTCCTTGTGCTCCAGCCACACTGAGCTTCTTTCTCGCTGCTCCTGTAACATGCCAGTCAGGTTCCTATAAAAAAACCATTGCTTTGTTCTTCCTGGAAGGCTCTCTCTGCACAGCTCGCTCCTTCACTTTCTATTCTTGTCCTTCTTTTCTGTCTTCTCCCAGAAAAAGGAAAGCCAGTCACCCATTGCTTATTTCTGCCCTCATTTACTACTGACAGCACCTAGATTATGCTAGAGTTCCCTATTATGTTCTGAGAAAGCCATACAAACAAAAACAAGTTACCATTTAGGTTTATTGATGATGACTTCTTTTATACCACCACCATGAAATTGATTCACTTCACAATAAGCCTGAAAATCGACAAAATGAGTAACTGGAAAGAATGTTGGGTTACAAAACAGGACACTTTTGTAGGACTGTCCCTGTTTTAGCTACACCTTCTAGAATAATTGGATTGTGTGTATCCTTCATAATCTTTTAAGCTTGCAGATGAAATCTTTTAGATGATGTATTGTAGATGATAAATTTGGACATTTACCAAAGATTCTCATGTCAAGTATAATTTTAAAAGTCATACAATCCAAGCCCCCTCTGTACACACCTCTCCAATTCTCCAATGCTTAAATGAGTTTTACAAATTCATTGTGAGTTATTTGTCTTGCCTCTTCTTGAGTCTTTCTGGGTTTCTGGAGTCCATCATTACTTTTTAATTAATGAATCAATTATTTATTGAGTGCCTGTTGTGTTCCTGGTTTTGTGTTCTGCGCTGAGTACACAAAGACAAACAGGACAGAATGGATTTCACTTAGGATGGTGGTCCAGCAGATCTGTTTGAATTTCCTCTACCCCAGCTCCCAGAGAGGCATTGCCAGACCTTTGCTCTCTGTCAGAGGGAAACCAGTGGTTGAGATTTGTAGGTTAAGTGTGACTGGATATCAGGAACTTCTTATGTTTCAGCCTACTAGTGTAGCTCAAATCCTCATTTCCAGGTTTACAGACATCCACATTCTTTGTCTGGATGACTTGAACTTGATCATTAATAGAGATCAGGGCTGGCTGGGGCAGACTCATGGACAGCCCTATCTATGACTCTTACTTCCATGACAGGTGCCTCTGTCCCACATCATGTGTAACCCAGATGATAAATGCAGCCCTGCCTTCTAGTTTCACAAAAATATCCAGATCACCTAAGCACTTGCAACAAAGATAAGGTTTATTAAAGGTTTGAGGGCTTATAGGTAATGAGGAGTTAAGTTAGGGTGATTCAAACACACCCATGCTCTTTGAAGAGGAGTTTTTTGAGTTAGGGTACATTCTATGCTGCTCTAACAGAGAGACCCCCCGAACACAGTGGACTAGGGAAGGCAGAAGGTGATTTCTCACCCCTGAAACAGTACAAGCAGAGGAGGCAGAGGTGGTCGAGGGACAGATACTCTAGACAGGTAGAGAAGAGGTCAGCTGACCAATGCGTATGTTCTAGGGCATGTCTGCGCTTGCACCTACCCATCCCAGACAGTCGTAGAGCTTGTGACAGTGACAAATGCAGACTGGTTCAGAGGGGCTGCATAGGCCACACCGGTACCCTGAGCCCAGCTGTCATTTTAACGTGATTTTCCAAAATGATGAACAACAAACTTTTGGTGAAATGCCTAACGAAAGACATGCCTTCTTAACAGGGAGAAAAAACACTTCCTTTTATTTACATGATAATTGCATTCTTGACAAATTCACAATTATTAAAATCACCCAGAAATACATTGTTCCTATGTGTTCAGTGGGGCCATTCAAAGTTCATGTGGATGTGGAAATGACCTTTTACAGGTCAGGCCTGTCTGGTGTTTCAGAGGATATCTAGCACCCTTGACCCACCCACTAAATGCTAATAGTGTCCCTAAATAGTAGAACAATAAAAATGCCCCTACAGACTTCTAAAATACCCTCTAGACAGTAGCACTGCGCCTACTAATAGCCATCGTTCTAAAGGAACTTGGGTGGAGTGTTCTTTCTCCGGCTCTGGAGCCAACGTTCATCCTGAGCAAAAGAACAATAGTTACCTTTCATGTGTTTTTTTCCAGAGGTTTAGGCAAGAAAGCTAAGTTCTTGCCCTTAGTAACTGACACAAGTTGAGATGAATGTGCACCTCTGTGCAGACACATTAACAGAATCACCTGTGCTTTTTCTTGTGTCTGCTCAGACTTTACAAGTGTGATTTTCTCCATGTGGAATTTAGTGAGGAAAAAAAAAAATTGAGGGAGAGAAGGCAGAGAGCAGTCTGCTTTTGCTACAAATATCTTAGACCCATTATTGCAAGATGTGTGAAAGTACTAAATTTTCAGAAAGGTCTAAGTAATAGCAAACAAGGGTGAGGAAATTTACTTCTGACTGGCAAGGTGTAATCTCCCTAAAAGGAACCTTAAAGTAGACTTATTCAGCTGTACATTTGGGTTACTTTGCTGTCAAGGGAAACGGGAGGAAAATTTGAGGGCAAATGTTAACCTGAAATACACACACAGCTGCATGCAAATATCTAGGGCACAATTTTGCTTTAGTTAAGTGGAAAAAGACCTTAATCATTCTCGCAAAGTTTTAGCTCCTGGTAATAAATAAGTTTCTTTCTTAATGATCAGATTCTCCTTCCTTAGTCTTTTGATTTTTTTAGTCAGGATTTTTTTTTTTTTTTAAACATTCCTGGTGACTGAATCCTTGTTTCTCAGGCAGGTATAAGATTAGTGATTCTCTATGTCTGTAACAGGCTGTCTCCTCTTGGTGTCTCAGACCTTTCAAATACA
Organism: Manis javanica; assembly: GCF_040802235.1. Classification (NCBI taxonomy): domain Eukaryota; kingdom Metazoa; phylum Chordata; class Mammalia; order Pholidota; family Manidae; genus Manis; species Manis javanica. Next base: position 6,178,672 of record NC_133160.1, read on the forward strand.
AAATGGAGAGGAAGGTTGAAGTAGACACTCGAATGATCCTTCCAGTTAAAGATTTTAGGTTTCAGGAATCTAATGTAGCTAAATGGCGCTGTATTTAATGCAAGAATATTCTTCTAGTAATGGGTGAAATGACTGACTTTTCCAGTAAGAAATTAGAAAACCTGAAAATTCAAAAAGTGCAATGTCTTGTTTATCTCGGTGTAGTGCTACGTCTCTGCAATGCAGCACCTGGGTTTGAATCTCCGCTGGCCAGTCATCAGCTATGGACCTTGGGACTATTAACATCTCCGTGCCCCCATTTCTTCATGTGTAAAATGCATATAGTAAGAGTCTCTTTGGCTTCTTATATGAATCCCTAGCTCCCAGCTGAGGATGTGAGCCTTTGGTTAATACGCCCTGAACTGAACAAGGTCATCTCATTCTTGGACATTTATTCAGACTCAGTTTTACCTATTGCCAGAGCTTAACGTAGAACATTTTGTATTCAGCATTTCCGAAGTTTGGATCTGTAATAAATTTCTGAAATCACATTGAATCTGGCAGCACCTGGCCTCCCACAAATACTGTGGAGCATTTTCCCAGCCTGTCATTTGTGGCAGTGCAGCAGCTCTGCTGACACATTTTGGGAGTTACCCCCTCGTGACAGTTTTACAGCACAGTAATTTCACTTTGTCCATAACCTTGAGAGGTGCACTTGGGGTTCCTATTATAAGGCCTTGAATGAAGGCTCGAGTCTTACCATGCACATCAAATATATGGATTTTTAACCCTGGGAGGATTTTACTTTTCCAATACAAAAATGCTCAGCGTTATGGGCTTCGGTATTCCCTAAATTGATACAGTTCTGGTCCATCCTTCCAATGCTAAGGGCTACTTTCTTTCTTCATTCCCAGCACAAGTTCATCAGTCCTACGGGAATTTCATACGTGAATCAGAGATAGCAGGGCAAGCATAAGTGCTGAATAGCCTGAATGTTTGCCTCCCCCCTGAAATTCACATGTTGAAACCTAACCCACAAGGCAGTGGTATTAGGAGGTGGAGCCTCTGTGAATGGGGTTGGTGCCCTCATAAAAAGGACTCTGGGAGCTTCCTTTCCTCCCACCCCAGAAGGATACCTCCAAATGCCACGAGCCACCAGACACCGAACTGCCGGCACTTTGATCTTAGGCTTCCCTGCCTCCAGCTGTGAGAAACAAATGTTGGTAGTAAAAGCCACCTGTCCGTGGTGAGGCCTCATAGCAGCCCAGATGGACTAGGTAAGGAGGGTATAGAGAGGTGGCACTTGCCACAGGCACAAAATTTAAGGGGTGAGGGGAGGGTGCCAAAAAACTCAGTGATCCAGATAAATACGATTTTCAGGCAATATTTTTAAGAAATCAAGATGAATATAAAAAATCTCATGATGAATGAAAAATGAAAACTTCAGGGAAAGATTGGGTTAGTACGAGTGGCAAGGTGAGTCACGAATCCAAAGGGATCAGTCTTCTGATGCTGTTACTGTTTTTTTAATGGTGAGAGCTTGTTCATCATGCATTAATTTTTGTTTCCTAATAGCATTGCCTTATGATATCATTGATCTGGATCACTGACTGGCGTTCCCTCCCCCCTTAGACTTCTTGCCTGAGGCTAGGGCCTCCCTCTGCTCACGTCAGGCTCTGTGCAGAGAGGCACACCCACTCCTGTTGTCTACAAATCATGTGCAGGAGGCTTAGAGGTGCTCTAGATGGATGGATGGGGTTCACCTGAGCCCAGGCTGTGTGCAGGCTGAGGCGAAGACAAGGGAGGGACCTCGGGGTGCTTTTTGCCTAAGATCCATCTCTTAGCCTCCAGGGAGCTCTGTCACCTCTTCTACCTCCAGGTTTCTGGGAACCCCTAGAGGAAAGCCAGTGGGCAGAGAGAGCCGGCAGGTGAGGAATCCGCCGATGGAAGCTGTGTTGGGACCTGCTACTAAAGTGTCAGGATCCCGCATGCTTTCGCTTTTTATTACCATCTCAAAAGTCAGCGAATTCTCTAAGTTGGGGGTTGGTGAGTTTTTTCAGGGAAAGGCCAGATAGTAAATATTTCAGGCATGTGCCACTCTCTCAGCCCTTGCGTCACAGTGTGAAAGCAGGCAGACAGTTAGATGGGCAGAACGTTCTGTGTGGGCACGAATATTTACATTTCATGTCATTTTTACCTTTGCAAAATAGTCTTCTTTCCTTGATTGTTTTTCAACTGTTGCAGGGAAACCTGTAGGAACCATTCTTAGCTTTTGGCTCATACAAAAACAGGTGGCAGCAGGACTGGTCCACGGGCTGTGGTACTTGACTGACCGCTACTCTGGGCCAACGTGGAAGCTCCCAGCTGCTCTTACTGTGGAGACGATCCGGGAATGCCTTCCACAGGGTGTTTGAATGCATCTTCTCAAAGGTAATGTAATGATGTGCTACGTTTGTAAGATAAGAGTCACAATTTTTACATGGATGTGGGGAGGGAGAGGATCCAAAGAGGACCACAGCTTTGTTGTCCTAAAGGACAAGCTGCATTTAGATCCCCCAGTACACTGCTTCCCCCAACACCTGGTAGTTAACGTGCCAAACATTAAAACTGCCTGTAGTTACGTCTGTTTTCTTATCGACTGATGGTTCCATGAGGGCAAAGGTTCTGCCTGTCTTGTCCCTTTGGTTCAAGGACAAATTTGGTACAAAGTAGGATCTCAATAAATATTTGCTGAATGCATAAACCTATATTTATATCCCAAGAAAAACAGCAGAATATTTCCATATTTTAGCCTCTCTAACAAATACTATGCTTATTAACACAAGCATATTTTGCAAAGATTTATGAAGACATTAATCCACAAGGAAAAATAATGTTGTTTCATTCTTCAGAGTAAAGATATTCTAATATCTGTAGACAGTAATAAGCTTTTGTCTTATTACTAAGAATAATACTCTTTTACCTGATGTAAGTTATTAACTACCCACCATAACATGAAAACTCAAAAGAAGACTTAAATGATTGTATTTTGGTTTTAAATAAATAAAATAAAGTATTTCCTTACTTTGAAAATAAACCAGGAATCCCAAAGTATCTAAATGTAGACCACTGGTCAGGTTGGGGTTGGAAATCAGTCACCATTTGTTAACATAAAGGAAATGTCTGGGGTATGGTAATTCAATTTTAAAATCGATGTTGTCCGATTATTTAGTAATAAATCCTCCTAGAACAGTATTACACAAGCACTGTGCTATTTTTTAATAGGGTTCGGGGGAGATGAAATGGCAACTTATTGATTCGATGAGACTATGGGTGGGGCTGATAAATTTCTGCAATGCCGAGTATGCCCCACAACACTGAATGCTACTTAGAAATCATTCTAGTATTTTATCTATACATTTTTTTTTGTACTTCGGTATTAAGCACCAGATTGCCAATCACTGGCACCTTTTCAGTGTGAAAGCCATGTCAGTGGATGCTCATGCCACCTGAAGTAAGACTCCAACGTCAGGCCTTAAGGTAAAACCATCTGCAGGGAGTACTCTTTGGAAATCTCTTAGGGAGGCATCATAGAGGAAGTGGACGTACCAGAGGTCAGTGGTTTCAACCTGGTCACTTTAGCTTTGGGGTAGGAAGACATCTCTGTGTTTGTAGGTGAGCCCCCCATGAAGTTTTGGTTTGTGCTCTTAGGCAAAGCTATGGACGACTGAATTCTGCATCTTTGGGCCCCAGTGAGTCTGAGGCTTGTACTGTGAAAGCCAATGAGAAGGGGACGGAGGAAGGAATGGCACGTATTGCCCCTCCAGCCCCTGGAGTGATCCGTGCAGTGGTGGTTGAGGGAGCAGTGGCTCACACACTGCTAAAGGCACAGCTGAAGCTCTGCTGACTTCCACTCAACCAGCTTTCTGGGTTAACTGACTCCACGTTGCCTCTGGGCGGCATCCGGGCTGCTTCTCTCTCCATGATAAACACACTTGGCTGTAGGCTAATCTCTAGCCCTCCTGCACACTTCTGTCAGGTGCCATGCTTACCAAGTGTTAGTTGTTGTCTTAAGTCTGTTACTGATAATTGTACTTTCTATTATAATGATGTAATTTAATTATTAGGTAAACTGATAAATTATAAGTGTGAAAATAGAATTATCTCCCTGAAAACTAAATGGAGTGTTTTGGAAAAAAATGATAAAGGCAATTAATTAAAAATTGCTGTCAAGTTAGGTGTGAGGGAGACAAATGTTAAGACGGCAAAAATATAAAGATCTAGTAGTCTGAACTCGAATTACATTGAAAGTTTTTTGAGGTCTATGGCATTTTCGTGGAACTGAAAGTGGAAATTGGGGTTATGTGTTATATTTCATGTTATAAAGAAAATGTGGAGCTCCAGTCAGCAGATAGACACTCAAGGATTGTAGAAGCATATATGTTTTAAAAAGTCAAAATAAACTGCCTAAGGCAGAGGTTGTGAACTGTTTCCTAGTCTTTATTCTTTACTTCTTCCTTTATTAATAGAAACCCTGAATTCTAGCTGGGCCACAGCATCTAAACTGGAGGATTAGTTTCTAAGGTGCCCTTGCAGCTCTGTGTGGCCATGCGACTAAGCTTGACCAACGGCATGTGAGCAGAAACGATGGGTCCCGTTTCTGCCATGTCACAGAGAGCAGCAGGCACGCACTCACGCTCAGCTTCCCCTCCCCCTTGCAAGGACGCAGATACGGTAGCAGGGGCTGGGGCTCTTCCCTTGAACCCGGAGATGATGGCAGCTCTGTGAGGAAGGTGGTCATGCTTTATCTTTTTGAGATGGGGGATTTCTAGAATCACACCAAGTGTCGCACTTAAAAAGCCTCAAGCCTGGTGCAATACAGTGCTATTCACTGTTATGAAATTCTTAATACTTTGTGAACAATGAGCCTCATGTTTGCACTTGCACTGTGCACCCTGCAAATTCGATAGTGATACTAAATGAGAATATTCCTGAAGCCAATGGCCTGTGATTTCACATTTATGTATGAGGAGGACGGTATTTTTGTAAACCCTCAGGGAGCAGTCAAACAAAATTGCCCTCATTTTCTAAGCCTTAAGCCTGTGCACCTGAACACCAGCCTCTGTGTCATCGGGAGCATCTCAGGAGATGCAGGAGGTGACCGTGTGTAGGAGGTGATAGAAAGCACCACTGGGTTCTTCTAACCAAAAAAAAAAAAAAAGTAATAAAGTTATGTAAGTCCCTAGGGTCCAGATGGGCACATGGAGCTCTCATTACTGCATTCATAAGCTTCCCATCTGCCCACCAAGGAGAAAAGGCATTCTACTTGCTTGCTTTTGGAATGAAACTGGCAGGAAATAAAACAGCTCGGACTTCTGCTGTGTCCACCAACCATAGCAAATATGTTTGTTAGGTTGGATTCCTGCCTTGTTAAAACCATACTCTTGGTAGAAGCTACTCAAGTCCACTTCTGCTCCGTGCCAGAATGACACCCGTACTTAACGACGAGGAGACGGAGAAGTAGACGGTAGAACTTTGTCAATTACAGTCTCCCAAACACGTAGGCAACAGGCTATCACATTTGACCTCTCCTACTTTTGAAGGGCGGTGGTACAGTCTCACTCTATGATAATACATTTCCAGAAGGAAGGTTCTCACGATGTGCACACCGATACTCAGTGGGCCCTGGCTTCCGTGGCATTACCTCCATATCTTTTCTAGGACTCTTTCAAATCAAGTGATGTTCTGTTGTCTAGTGTATCCCAGTAGGGAATCTGTCTTTGAAAAAGTTCAATCCTTTGTCCTAGTATTTCCATACCCAAGAATATATCCCAGGTAAATAATTAGTGGTATTTGCGAACATTTAAGTATGACACTCAGTTCAGGATTGCTTAAAATCCTTTTAAAGAATGATGCCCAACAGCAGCAAAATGATTTTAAAAAAATCATGGCAATTCCATGTAATGGACAGTGGTGCAGCCTTTAGAAATCTTATTTATAGAACATTGTTGATGACATGAGGTTAGGATTAAATCTCAATGCATGAATCTGCTTGCTGCCTGTGTATTTAGCTCTCTGAGACCACCACAAAGTAAAAATAGTCAAAGAATCCATAACAATGAGAAAAAGATTGGTAGCCATGGTTGGAGAAGCAGTTTTCCTTCTTAGAGGCCAGAAGAGGGATGATACAAAATACGCAGGAGACTCAAATTCTGGGGAAGCTGGCTGGCTGGGAGAGACTATGTATCCCAGACATGGGGGTGGGGGAGAGGGGAGGACTATTCCATTGTGAGAAGCAGGAAGGGGAGTGACAGATTCTGAGTTACTATTATTGGTGGGCACTTGAACAACCATTCAGCAGCCTTATGCACTCTTAAACTCCCCAGGAGATGGGCTCACTGTAAGGGGGTGTGAAGGGGGAAACTTTGCTACCTGGTTCAAGGGAGAACTTGGTAGAACCAGTAGGAAATATCCCTACAAGAGTGGCAGCTGTGGACAAATCACATAGCAATAAGCTGGTTATGTTTTTATGGTTGTTTGTTTCTAGAATGTGTGACAATTCTGAGATTTATTCATTCATTCAATAACTATTTCACAAGCACCTGTTATTTGCCAGGCCCCCTGCTAAGTACTGGCTATACACTGCTGAACATGATAGTTTTCTGCCCTCAGGAGATGGTGTGTGAAGGGATTCTCAGTTCAGTGCAAAGGGAACACAATAGGAGAGCGTGATGTAATTACGTTGGGATAATAGTTTTTTTGATAGAAATACAATCCATTAATATGAATGTTCCATGAAGAATTTTGAGTTTTGCTGGCCTATCACATAAGTCAGTCTTCAACAAATGTTTGAAGAGAGAGTAACAGATTCTGATTTGATTCTTCTCAAAAACTGGTTTTGAAACTTGGGGAAGGATTCTTTCAAAGATTCTAAGTGAACAGTTCTCAATCGTGACGTATTCATACCTGGCACGTTAAAGTCAGGTTTGAGATGTATTACCAGTAATTAGTAAATGTCTAGGGTACCAAAGTATTTTTTTACTGCTTACTTTAAAAAATATGCAATCGTATTTCAAGTAAAATAATGACTTGTCTGATGATACTTAGAGGAGAAACGACTGGACTTAGAATCAGAGAAGTAGGAATTGTCATGAAACTAATATCCAATTTTATCTCTGCTTCAGCTCATGGTGGATTACTGATCTGGGGCTTTAATTTGCCTGAATTTTTTTTTCAAAATTGGATACATCTAAAAGAGTTGGTAGATTTGCTTATTATTTATTTTTGACTGGTAAAGCTTCACCTTGAAACCATTGTTTCTGTTTTGTTTTTAACTGATCAGTACAGAGATAACATCAGGAGGCATCCCCTCCCATTTTTACTTAAAGGCAATACAAATTTTAATACCAGGGTTATCAGGCAAAGCCATACAGTGTTATATGTCTGGTCTGAATTGAAATAGTCCATATGTAAGATACATTAAGAGTAGGAACTGTGGTGAATTTCAAAATGCATGCCAGATTTGAAACAACTTATTATACAAAGACCAAGTATTGTGTGCAGAAAAGAAATGACAACTACTCTGGGCCACATTTGTCCCACCATGTTTGCTTAAATACAACCCTCATCTAACTTGCTTTCAATGCCTTTTCTTCTGTTGACATAATTCTTATAATTTGATTTCTTTTAAAGCTTTACTGTTTTCCTAAGGTACTTCTATACTGAATAGGATACATAACTGGTAATCAGGAGAGGAATATTTAGTCTTGTTATGGCAAAAGACCTGGAGGATGTAAGATAGAATTTTCCAGAAGGCAGGTGAGCCTGGGCTCACAGAGGTTTCTGTGGCTCCTAATCTTTACCCTGGAATTCTCAAGGAATGAGCCTGATGTCTCCATTAGTTAAAACTCTTGATGACCTAGTGATAGAAATTTCTCATTCTTATTGACTTAAGCAGAAAAGAGAAAATCTGGGTTTTAGTTTATACAATGAAAACATCCCCAATCAGAGTTGATTTTCAAGGATTTAAACAGTTTTAGGGGACTGGGTCTCTCCATTTTTGTCTCTGCTCCTGTGTTGATTGTATGCTCAGTTTCTACCTAATGACACAATGGATGCCTAGAAGCCCGTACCTTACATTATTCCAGCTTGAAGTCCAGTGGAGAGGAATATGCTTCTCTTTCACTATTTTACTTAATAAACTTGGGTCTGAATCCCTGACTCAGGCTCTGCTTCTATGGATCCCAACCTAAGAGAGCAATAAGGAAGGAAAAAATACAACAGCTGTGTCTGGGGACGTAGCTTCTTATCATATGATCTCAGATACAGGAGGAGACTATGGTTTCCGTTCTTGAATGCTCAGACCAACTGACGGATTAGGATCTCAGAAATAGTTCTTGCTGATCTCCATCAGAACAAATAAAACCTATAAAGCCTTTTTTTTTTTTTCAATCTCTTTTGGCTTTTTCTTTTCTTTTTGATGAAGAATCAAATCAAATTCACATGGCTATTTGCAAAACACTTAGAATGTCCAGTCATCCAAGTCCCCCCATTGGATGACTGGGATTCAGTGTTCCAGGAAGGGTGGAGGCCTGTGTTTTAGGTACTCTGTGACTGCTCTTTGTTTTGAATGCATCACAGGTACTTCATTCAGTTGGAAGCCTAACATTTAGTTAATGCTGTGTTATTTAATGAGACTCTACTGAAAAAAGGCCATGGTGAGTAGAAACTTTATGACTATAAAAAAATTCATCTAAGTTCCATGTATTTTGGAGGTAACCTCTTTGCAGCTTTCTGGCTGTCTGATTTCACATCCAAAGACCAGGAACGAAAGAGGAAAGGGCCATAATTTAAGGCCACAGTATAAGCACAGTTGATTGCAAAGAACAATAAATTCCCATCAGAAATCAATACTTTATTTTCCACAGCTTCTCTGGGGAGAATCAGTCCATCTTCACAGACACAGTGAACATTTGCCAGATTTATAGTTGTTTGCTGGGGGTTTATGCAGCGTCATATGTCCAATAGAATCCATAAGGATAGGAAGCTTGGTTATCCAGCCTCCCCCTGCGGTGTGTGCAAACTGCATGGAAATCTCAGAGAGGATGATCTAAGTTATAATGGAGCAATCTTTTCCATACAATTAATTGACCAATCAAAGAAAAGATTCCTGGGATTGTTCATTTAACTGTTTACTTCTTAATACTTTGACTTTGCAATTAAGTGCCCAAATTAGATAAGTATCTTTTATTAATGCAGATAACATTAAACATTAAGACAGTCTTGATATTTGCTGCTTAGTGTTACATGTTTAAAGGGAAAATTTACTATATATTAGGACATTGAAAAAAATTAAAATATGTTGATAGTAACCACAGGGTGTACCAAACCCTAAATTATCATTTAAACACAGCAGGAAAGTAGAATATGAAGATTTTGTATTCAGGCACAAATAGTTTGAAGGAGAAGTATACTAAACATTCATTTTTTTTCTTCTAAAATTCTTAAAGGTATTGGGAGCTTTAAATACTCAGTGAAAACTGATTTACTTGCAATTCACTAATTTGGAGTTCATAACAGTCTGAACTTAGCTAGACTAGCATTTACTTATGCTTTCCATTCAAAGAGAATTAGCTCTGCTACATGAACAGATTCTTCCAGGAATCATCTTGTCTGTTTATTAAAGTAACTGACAGCAGGTTAATTGCACTTGTTTGATATTGTTTTGCAATTTACCTGGACTCGTAGTTAGTCCAAAATTGTGATATTTGACCATATTTCACTTTATGCCACATAATATCTAAGTTCAAATTTTAAGTACAACAATACTTTCTAATAAAATATTTTTATAAAATCAGATTTTTTTTCTTCTTTTAAGGATCCTTTAAATTTTTATGCCATAAGTAATAATGGAGTGTCATCACCGTATAATAAAACATTCACTTTTCTGGGCAAACCTTTCTGCTCTTATTATTTTTGACCTGAAATAGAGTCATTTTATTAATCAAAATAATGAACTGGGCTCCAAGTATAAATTAAGCAGAGCCAATAAGATGTTAGCTGCCCACTTTTAGCCAAAGCTTCGTAGAAGCTTAGATGTTTCCGAGGTCCTATGTTAGACAAAGGAATCAGTGTCCAAGGTTCTTGTGTCAGGTGAATACATGACAAAGTGATTTCTAAGACAGACTTTAATAAAAACAAAAACATTCAAAGGGCAACTTTTCTTCCTAAGACCATTGCCTCATATGAATACAAAAAGCAGGGGCTGTTCCATCTGTAATTTTCTCCATCCGAAATGATATCTTCCACATTTAAGGCAGGGTATCAGGGAAAATGAGAAAGTTCTCATTGTCCAGAGACCTTGTCTGAGCTACCACGTCTTATAATGAATAACCAGGGGGTCTCTCAAGCAGTCTAGCAGCCTAGTCTCAAAGATCAGTCCGAGAAAACCCTCAGTCTCAGGATGACCTAGTTCTGAGAAGTCGTGTTCCTAGAACCAAAGTAGATAGGGGAAGTTGAAGAGAAAACTGTGCTGTGTATTCTGTTTCCATTACAAATTCCATGGGTGTAAGGAACACTGATTTTAATCAGCCTCCTGCAGGTTAAGAGAACATTGGAAAGCCCAGCTAGGTTCCCAAAGCTGTAAGCTCCTACCAGATACTGTGTAAATGAGAGCCACCATCTCAGGAGTTATACTCACAATATTTAACAGTCCCACAAATTCTCCTATTTATCTGCATTTCTCCCTCTTACTTTACAATTGTTCTTCAGCTTAAAATGAACCTATCTGTAAAATAAGGCCATATTTGGTCATTTAGTCACCAAATATTTATTGTTCTTTATCAGGCACTGTGAATAGGCATTGGAAATAGAGAAATTAACATGATAGACAAAACCCTTGTCATCAGAGACAGATTCTGGGGTGGCGATAAGGAAACAGTAGGCAAGGTTTTGATATAAAAGTTGAGCTATAAGTCCTATAACAAAGTAGGGTGAGGTGTTATAGTGATGGGGTCAAGGGAACAGCTCTTTCAATTAAGACATAGAAAGCATTTTTTTGTGTGTCTTAATCTCCAACTTTTGAAATGTTTCATCAAAAGGCAAATATATTTTTGCAAGTGTTGTATTAGGGCTCTCCAGAGAAACAGAACTGATAGGATGTAGATATGGATTCAGATATAATATAGCTGTAGTTGTAGATATATATGAGAGAGTCATGACAGCCATTGGGTTTTGCCCTTACGGAGGCTGAGAAGTCCCACAATCTGATGTCTGCAAGCTGGAGAACTAAAAAAGCCAGTGGTACAATTCAGTCAGAGTCCAAAGTCCTGAGCCAGGGGCTGGTGTCCCAGAGTCTGAAGGCCTGAGAACCAGATCTCTGATGTCCAATGGCAGGAAAACATGGACCATGCAGCTGAAGAAGAGAGAGGAGTCACCCTTCCTTCATCTTTTTATTCCTATCAGGCATCAGTGGACTGGGTGATGTCCACCCACATGGGTGAGGGCGACCTCTTTCTTTACTCAGTCGGCAGAAATCAAATGCTGATCTCTTCTGGAAACACCCTCACAGACACACCCACGAATAACACTTTACCGGCCATCTGGGCATCCCTTAGGCCAGTCAAGTTGACATTAGCTTAACCATCACAGTGTAGCAGAGCTGATTTTTATTTCATGAGTTAATCATATCAATGTCCTGCTTATACGTGGATAAAGGTTGGGTTACTTGTAATAATTTGACTTAGAAAGGCCCACAGGTTTGAAGCTTGAATTTGTACAATCTTGCCATTTCTTTTGAAAAAGAATGTGTCTCATCAGTCACATGTGAGAAGGGGAAGAATGGATGCCTGACTTTAAAGTCAGACAGGTGGCTGGGGTCCTCCGTGGGAGGTCGCGTACCTGCGGCACACACACATAGCTATTGGAGGTCACTCCTATCTCCTTCAAACAGCAGAATTCCAGCTGATTTCAAAGGTGTTCTATGAAGATAAGGTTCATACCAACTGATAGGTATGGACCTAAGAGATTCCACATCAACAGCCTTTCTCCTTAAATATGCACTTTTAGCTTGCAAGTCTTTCAAACAATATAGTTATCAATAATTTAGTAAATAATCTCCGATGTCCTAAAACTTTTATAGTGCTTCAGTGTTGAAATCTGATAATGTTTTACACCCTGGATGCTACTACAAATCAGAAATATTTATTATATAACCAACTCCTTACACAAACAGAGCTCTCATAGAAAAAGGGGGAAAAAGGACAAATGTTCTTAGATAAATATTTGCAAAATAAAAATATTTTAATGAGAAAACCTTCTTGCAGAGAGAATGGAATTGAGGCCCAGCTGAGAATGCAAAACTGAGTAACCTTCATCTCATGTACCTGGTTTGTGATGAGATCTTCAAAGTCTAATTTGACCCTAGTCAGGTGAGATCTGAAGGTGTGAAAAACAGATTCTGTTTATTGCTCATAACAGTACCTTGGACTTCATAAGTGCTCAATGAACTTGGGTGAAATCGACACCTCCCTGATTTATGGAGACACATGGTATAGTCCTGAAAACAATTTTTTTCTTCAAGTCGGCAAGAATTCACAAACACCCTGCTTTACCTATAGCTCATGTGTGTCAGGGCTTATAGAAAAGTGCGTGGGAACTCACAGAATAGTAGCGGTTTTATTGTCATTTCCTATGTTTTTCTCTACGCCAGTGGTTCTTAGCTCTGTCCAAACCAAAGTCAATTTTTATAATAAATATTTCATAATATATATTTTACTCTTATGAAGTAAACTTCATAGGTAATAGAACCTACTTACCATATAATTAAAAAATACAATGTCACCAGCATAATATAAATGTGAAATAAGAGAAAACTACTGCAATTTACAGCAATAATAATATAATGTGTATTTCAATACAGGAACATTCAGGCCTGACCGTGTTAGAAGACAATAGTCAAATGTTTGCACTTATGCATAGAATTGCCTATTTACATACATGTACACAACTAAAGGAGGTGTATTGTGTCGGTTATTTTATTTGGAAAATATTGAGATTTTCCAAAATGAAGAGTTGTGAATGAATGACTCAGTAAAGTTTTAAACCAAAGTAAAAGCTTATATCAATTCATGAGGAGATTGTGCTCCTGGAAAATTGAGTGTTTAAAACTGTGAAAAAGATATGTTAGGTTTGCATGTGAAGTACGCTTAGGTTCTAGGCTCAAAAGATTATGAACACGTTTGTCCCCTACAGGGACACTCAGGGAGACATTTCAAAGGCATTCAGAATACAGAGCACCTTTGCTCTATGATACGGAGACGTCTAGAATTCTTTGACCCCATCCTCCAAATTACACTTATGCCCCCCTCATTCACTGTGACAATCAAAGGAAATGTCTTTTCAAGTACCCAGAAGGTTCCCTACTGTACCCATGGAGACCCCCCGACTTACGTCATGAATGCAAGTCCCTGCTTGTGACTCACTCCTCTAGCTTACCTTGTGATAACTTGTTTCCCAAGTTCCCGGTCGTTTCTGAGATAGTGACACCACTTGGCAATTTCACCATAATGCTCTGATTATTGGCTGATGACACAGTTTTCCTATCCCTAGTCATTTAATGTGGAAATAAATGGGAATGCAACGAACCCTTCATGTTGGAAAGTAGTTTTGGTTTACGTAACTATAGAACTAGACAGAAAAATTGTTGTTCCCTGGAGGGAATAATCGATCGTGCAAAAGAAAATGATGAGTAAGAAACAGGACATTTTTTCATCTTTAAATATGAAGAAGACAATGTAACTGTCATGGAAATATGTAGGAAAAAGAAGAAAAACATGATTATGGGTTCAGTGAGATTTGAATGTCTCAAAGCATTGAGAGATGGGTGAATGTAGTTCTTCTGAAAATTGAAAATCGTAATACTTCAGATTTTAAGCGAAGCTCAGAAAATGTGGCTGGTGGGTTAAATTACTTCTATTCTTGGGTGCTTCGGGTTGTAATGTGAAGGACTTTAAGTATTTGGGTACTAGAGCCCACCCATTAAACTCCAAGGAACCAAAATATTAAAGCCATTTGAGGGAGGAAAAATAAGCCTAAATCATAATGATCAGATTTATTTAGTTAAGTTTAACATTTACTTAATGAAGATCCAGCACATGTCACACAGTGGGGGAAAAACCAGGATTTATTAAACACTCCCAGAAACTGTGGGATTTTCCCTACAGTAGTTTTCTCAGTAACTCTGTGAGTTTCTTACCACCCCCTTTATAGATGACTACAGCATCCTGTACGCAGTAGGTCTCAGTGGCTTGTTGGCACGGGCCACGGCCTGGTTGTTTCGTTAATGGGAGCCATAGAGTGAGCCTCAGTTGCAGGTTCACCCCCGAACTGTGCCAGATTTCTCCAGAATTGTCAATACTAATTTGAATTTCAGAATCTTCCGATGTTAGTATCATACCGAGACCATGAAGAATGAAAGAGCCTAAGATCTGGAGCCAGATCACCTGAGCTCTGGCATTTAACGGGGTGCACTTGGCTAACTGCATCTCTTTTGCTCCTGTTTCTTCACACGTGAAGTAAGGATTATAGCCGTACTGCCGGCATGAAGTTGCTGTGAGGATTAAATGAGATTTATTACCTGTGAGGGCTTTAGAGGAGTGCTCAGCCAATGGTAAAGCGACAAGTATAGGGTAAAGGAGATTCACAGAAGAAAGTCACAGCTCTTCCAGTCATGTGTCAACTTTGAAAGTAACGGGGGAGGGGAGGAGTTCAGTGTGCAGGCGTGTGCATTGCACACTCACACACGGCTAAAATAGCAAACATTTTTAACCAAGAGGTGTTAGGAGGTTTTGGAAACAGTATAGTGGGGATAGAAGCCAAAAGATCTGAGATTTAGATTTCTCATTTAAGAAATGAGATGTTATAGTACATAAATAATCGTCAAGTACTATGTGTCGCACTTGTCCATGTGTGGGGTTGTGGGGTGCTGTGCTGAGCCCTTTACGCTCATATAGTCACACTGTAGGAACTGTTTGATTTTACATTTACAGCTTATCCTTTTCCAGATTTCCTGAGTCTTTTATCACCCTGCTTGGGCCTGGAGCTTTGAGGTCCAGTCTCATCTGTTAGTCCTTATACTGGGGTTGTTCTTTCTCTGAGATCTGACTCCAAGCCAGGCCTTGCTAGATTCTCAGCCTGACTGCCTCCCGCCAGACCCTGTGAGGAGGCATCTTACCTAAAGCTGTTCTGAAACAAACAAACATGTAAATGGTTGCTGGTAAAGGGTGCTTAGCACCATCACATCGGTGTGAATGCCTTCAACGTGTGTTCATAGACCCAGTCCACCCCTAACTGCCTCTTCTCCCCGTGACACCAGTGTGATCTCAGGATCTGTTTTGAATTTATTCCTTAGAACTTATTCAGAAAAAGGAGGCCAATAGGTAACATTGCAAAGTGCTGCAGCCTTTTCTGAATTGAGAGCCGCATAATGGAAACTATTTAGTACAGATTTGAAAAGATTTGTGGAAAGCATCGAAGGTGTGTTGAGATAATTGATTGTGATGGTGATTCGTGAGATCGAGCCTTGTGCAAGGTATTTGGTATTTAAAACCTTTCATAAGGAATTTTCACCGTCTATTCAACACTAATTTGTGAGTATTCAGAAATAGAGTGTGGATAAGGAGAACACAAGGGCGAAAGACACCCAAATGGCATGAATGCTCAACTGCAGTGAGAAATGCAGCGATCTTTATTGTCAGATAAAAGCCCGGCATCATCACTCATTCTGTTAAGCAAAAATATGACATGAAAAGAATGTCATCATTAATGATTTCATTTCACTCCAAAGACGGATTCATTTAAGGGATGCAGAGCAACTCCAAAAATAAAATGCATTCACTTGAGTGCGATCAGCCTCTGCTAGCTCGTACATGCTAAGAAAGTCATGGATTCATGATGCAATAGTGAGCATTCTAATCTCCTGCACGCAAGACTTCATCTCCCCTGTGGCCTGGCTCTACAATCTACACCACTCCTGGCACTTTATCTTATGTGGAATTTCCTTTTTACATGTGAAAGCTGTGGTTAATAGGCCTTATTTTCAAACTGAAGAAGTTTAGCAGCAAAAGAGATTTCAGAAAGTTCTAACCACCTAATGAATGACACTGAAATCCCTGTCGGTTATTGAAGGAACGGTTGCAGCTGTTTAGATCTTTGAAGACAGAATTTTCACTGAACCTTATACACACTTCCTTAGTTGAAGGTGTAAGGGGTGAAGGCAATGTTAGGATCCCAATGAGTTTGTATCTGTACCTGGTAGGAAGTATTTGGGATAATAAAGGTGAAAGAACTTGAAAGCAGATTGGCATTTATAAGTGCCATTCAATGTAATGAGCCATTAGTACCCTTCTTATTATGAGAAGCCTACATTTTCAACCTGTAATTTATAGGTTTTCCACAACTAATTCCTTTTGTATTTCACAGTCTACACAGTATCTGTGCATCATAATGAGGCATTTGAAAAATTCCTGTGCAATGAAACCATTTCATATGATATTAACAACACTTCACAAACCTTTAACTAGAATTAAACTATTTGCGCGCACACACACACACACACTTCTAAGTTTTCTCTCTTGAATTTGTTCAACAGACATTTAATGAATGCACATCCTATGTACTGGCAATACAGAGGCTCAGGCTTGAGTACATACTTTTAAACAGTATTAAACGGATCCATTACATGAGTAACAGACACATTTAAGAAAATCTGGACAACTGAAAAATCACGAAGGGGGAGTCATCCATAGCCTCACTCCTTGAAGGGCGGTCCTGGCCAGCAAGCTGTCGGTGGGTCTCTGTAGTGCCAGATGGTTTCAGCTCTGGGCAAGTTCACTCCAGATTTGGTGAGACCCAGTAACGACAATGGAACATTGAAGGTGAAAAGTCTTATAGCAGGCTTTATTCTTAGGGTGGTAGGTTGAGCACTAGAATCAGATCCACACCCAGCAAGTCTGCAGCCCGCCTCCATGCAGAGCCCTGGGTGGAGGTCTTTATATAGCAATATAGACAATGATGGCTCATTGCCAACACATGTGCAAGCATGTGCCTATGCAGTGGGCCGGTTATTACAATACTGGAACGTGTGCAGTGGGCAGGTAGATTAGGGTCAGGTGAGCATCCTGGCCATGGGAACTTCCGTTTTCCCTACAGCCTCCTTCTGACTGTGGTTCATCCTGTATAACTCTCTTCATTTTGTCTTTTACATGAGATAGGATTATTTTATGCATACTGTTTTACTGACTTTTTCTTCACTTAATACCTGTTAACATTTCTGCAAACCCATGAATATTCTTCTACAGTAAAATTCCAAAGTAGCACATGCTAACTCATGCTATGGCTATGACATATTTTACTTAACCTAATTGTTCATGCGGGATGTTCACAGTGTCTTTGCTACGGTAAATAACACTGCAACAATTGCTGTGAATACATAGTTGAGCACATCTCTAGTTCCTTAGATACATTCCGAGAAGTGCCATTTCTAGATTAAGAGGGGTGAACATTTTGAGGGGTTTGATACAGGGGAACAAAATGCCCGAGGAAGTTTGTACTGACAATTGCTTTGTTACGCACTCCCATGCTTGCCTGTCCTCTGGGTGGCATTTCTCACCGTTGTAAGTGAGTATTTGATTTGTTGTCTTATGTTCATGTGATCGGCCGGAAGGTAAGTCCTATGAGCACAGGTGCCTGTCTGCCTCGGACACTGCCGTATCTTTGGCACCTGGAGCTATGCCTGGCATAGAGAAAACACTCAGTATGTTTCTAGAATGAAGGAGAGAATGATGAGCCAAGTGGGAGGGAGAGAAGAAGAAATTAGAAGTCTAGGGAGGAAGGACGGAAACATGGAATCATTTTAGCTCAGGTTTTATTTGTAAATCCAGTGGGGGTGGGCAGGTGGCTCATGGGCAATTCTTGAGCTCTTTGGAAGCTAACATTTTTCAGCCCTGGCCGTCATGAACAGTGTAAATTGTGTCTGTCCAGGTCACTGAAAATGGGTTTCAGAAATAAGTGTTTAATGTCAGGTAGTAAGTAGAAGTGTGTCACTTAATGCTGGCTCCACAAACCTGAGTGTGACGCGGGGTTACTTCCTGGTAGCCAAGCAGGTACTGATTTGTAGTGTTGGTACAACTCCTGGAGATAAAACACGGAAACCTGGGCCTTCCTGAGCACAGGGCCGTGCAGGGAGAGTGGGTGGCAATGATCCTGGTGAGATAAAAGGTAACAAATAACAATAATAGATGAAGATTTGCAAACACAGATTGCAAAACCTTAAAGGTAATAAATGTTTCCTTCTGAGAACTGCCAGAGAGGATAGGGAGGGCCAGACCAACAGTTGAGAAAATATTGTCACAGATTAAGAAAGACCCGTTGGTTAAAAGACCAGAACTCAGCATTTAAACTAACCTGTATTCACTGGGTGGAAAATGATTCAACTTACAAAAGAAGAAATTGTTTTTCTTAGGTCATTTATTTCACAGTTTCTCTTTCATCTTCCCACTTGTCTTTCTTAAAAACAAAAAACAAAAAACAAAACTTTTCCCCCCCAAGAGAAAAGGTTTTGGCTACTGAGAGGGGATTTTGGAATTGTTTAAAGGTATGTACTACTCTACTGTGTGTCAAGTATGACAAATAAATTGACATGGAAGAAAATCTGATCGCAATATCATTTTGATTGGAAATACCCAGGAGGGTACAGTGTGTATCTCAGACGTTAGTGCAGAAGGGGTATGTTTGGCTGGTGCCCAGTAAGTATTAAATATTAACAAAACGAATTCTATTGTTCTCACCCTGGGGAGAGACTCTGCTCAGGGACTTTAATTTTGAATCCCTGAACTAAAATTAGTGTTTGACAAAATACTGCTTCTCTATGAAAGGATAGGAATTTAAATTCTCCCTGTTAGGTTGATGCTGGATTTAAGAAATGCGAAGGTGATACGCCAGGAAAGGAGGTTAAGATAAGATTAGTAGTGAAAAATCAAACGGAGGGTATTTGAATACCATAGTATAAATGAGTAATACATTGAATCTTGTAAGAAGGCTTCTGAGATCTAAAGAAATAAATGGAACTATGGATAAAAAGGAATTTAAAGCGGGGAAGGTGCTTTGGAGGCTTCAGTGATTAAAGGGTACAATTCATAGTCATAACAACATGAGGCAAATAGCTTAGACTGTGCGGGCTCTGAGAAGAATTCATTCAATGTCTCCCATTTCTTTAAGAGGATGTAAGAAAGTCATTTACTCTGTATTGAGCAGGACACAACATGTTCCAGAATGCGGCTCTTAGCACTCCCTTTCTGTCAAGGGAGGGCTCTGTCAACAAGATGTCTTCCCACCACATCGAAATGCAAGCTCCTTCCAGGGAGACCTCGCTGCTGGGAGCTTTGCATGCTGTAAGATGTTACCCAAAGATAGAGAGATGGGGCTCAAGGGAGTTTCAGGGTCGTGCTGGTCATTTTGGCAGGGGAGGAGTGGGGAGAGAACTGCAGAGCACGTACAGTTGCACAGGGTTTCATTGTCCAGGTTTTTGAATTAGGTAGACATGAGCTTAACCTTCAGATGTGTCATTTCTTGGGCAATCCCAGGCGAGTTACTGAAACTCTCTGAGCTGTATCTCTCACCAGAGGATAATCCTTGTACATAGCAGATTGGGGTCAGGATTACAAACAGTTCCGTATCTAATGACCACAATAAGGCCCGGCACATTATAAGCATTTAGGGAATGCTTGTTTAAAACCAAAATAACAGTAAAAGAATAGTGGTTGCTTAAATATAAATTATCACATGATTTGGCAGTCTAAGCAACATAGCTTTTTAATTTAGTTTTTTGTTGTGGTTGAACAAGAAAGTGGACAATAGTAGAAAGATTCCTGCATTGATGTTATTGGTTGGCTGGGTCTATTTGCACGACTTGGGCCAAATGATCAAACCTTCTGGGCCTCGGTGTTCCTATATTAGTTTCTTATTGCTGCTATAGCAGTTGACCACAGACATGGTGTCTGAAAGCAAGATAGATTTGCTGGTGTGTAGTTCTGTAGTTCAGAAGTCTGGCATAGGCCTCATTAGGCTAAAATGAAGATGTTAGCAAGGCTGTGCTCCTTCTGAAGGCTCCAGGGGAGAATCCACTCCTTTGCCTTTTCCAGCTTCCAGAGACTGCCTGCATTTTGGGGTTCATGCCTCTTCCGTCTTCAAAGCCATCAGTATCTGGTTGACTCCTTTCCCTATCACCTTGTGCTGACCTCCCCCTTCCATTTTTAAGGATGCTTTCAATTGCATGAGGCCCACACAGGTAATCTGGGATTATCTCTCCATCCCAAACTCAACTGATTTGCAACCTTAATTCCATCTGCATTCTTAATTTCCCCTTGCCATATAAGGTTAATATGTTTACATCTCCTGGGAATCAGGACATGGCCATATTTGAGTGGCCATTATTCTGCCTACCACTTTTTTATCTATTAAATGGGAATAGTAGATATATAGGAGAAGCTATTTAAAATGAAACAAAAATTTCATTCACTGTAGGACAAGGGCTTATTCTTTGAGTTGGAGTTTTTCATCTTACGCAAACCATGCCTTTGATACATGTTGAGAGTTTCCCATTTCTTGTTTTAATTAAGGTGAAATTTTAGAATATATGTATTGTGAAGCAATGTGTGGGGGCTATTTTTAGATATTCTAATGATTTTACCATTTTTACATGATTTTCTCACTCAAACCTAGTTCAATGCCCTTTCCGTCATTTCTGAATATTTCAATTTAATTCTCACAGAAAAATGATTTCTCACTAATATCCACCATTTTGTGTAAAATCTAACTAAATTTTACACTTTAAATAATGGGAAGCAAATGGCATGAACAATTACAATTGATCTTGGTTTACATAGAATTTACCATGTGGAAGCACAGGTGTGCAAAAAAGCTGAGATCCAGGGACTAGCAAGCATTGGTCACTGGGTTTTACTGAAGCAGTGGAGGTTGCCAAGTCAGTTAAGTGGAGACTGATTAAAAGAACTTCTTCTACCAAACAGAACTAATATGATTGCATTCTTTTACATACCAGACACCGTGTGGTGGGTTTACATGTATTATGTCTCCTAATTTCTATTGCAACCCTTTGAGGAAAGTTGAATTAGATGAGAGAGGAATTTCCCAAGTAGCCAGTGGGAAGAAAGAATTGAAGTTACATAGTTTGACTCCAGCAGTTAGTCACACAGTCTTACTCCCTGGCTGTTGTCCATCCTGTCACACTAACCTATAGCGCTGCGTGTAGGATCAAAAGCAATAGTTCATATGGAAATGCCTGGTAGACATAAGGCTTGGTCATGGCTGGTATTTAACCATACTTGGCTGATTCAAATAAGAGTATTTAACATAGTAATTATTAACTGAAAACTACTGATCAATTTTAGAACACAGACTATAGATGAAGTCTGTGCCAGGACATGTTAAGATAAAAAAGAAAGCTACAATAGATATACTACATATAATAATAGCTACCATTTTTAATGAGTACAAATATAATAGAACCATTCTGGGCCAGCCACTTGGTCGAGTTCTTAGTGTATATTATCTCACTCAATCCAACGTCTACAACCTTATTGTCTATTATTACCCCATACTATTATTATTATTATTATTCCATTTTACAGTTAAGAAATCTAACCAAGGGAAGTTAAATTGTTTGTTTTAGATCACAGGGCTGGCAGGTGGTAAAACTCTGGAGAGATTTGATGAGGTTTATCAGATTCTAAAACTCAGTTCTTGGAAATCTCTCTCAGAGAAGGGTAGGTGGAATAATAAAATAAAGAAATAAATGACAAAATGTAGTTAACATTAAAATATCAAACTGCTTCATTTCCCACAGGTTACCTTTTCATTTCCATTTTTTTACTCTCTCCCCCAAAGGGCTGTTGCATCCATAGACACAGAAAAACCTAAGAGTCAGATATGTACGGTTTATCAAAAGCATATTGAGAGCAAGCCAACAATAATGAGATGCATGCACAGTTTTTAGGTCTATAGTTTCTGTTAAAAATTTTAGAATGAGCAACTATTTGAATGTAACACCAATTATGATAGTCATGCTGAGATCAAATCTGTTTGGGTAGAATACTGAGTCCCTAAATTCTTGGCCAGCTACCAACAGCCTTCCCATTCTTGAAGGAGATGCCAAAAAGGGATGTTCTGGGGAAAATGGAAGGCCCATGTCCTTACAGGGAAATTCTAACCCTGGAGCGTGAGGCTGAGCCACAGTGACTTCCGGTTACACTGGCCAAAGACCTTCCTTAAAACCAAGTTGGCCAGACAGTTTTGCTCTTTTCCCTAGACTAGGTTTACACCCTAACGAAGGCCATCGTGGTTTCTAAGCCGGCTTTCTCCAGAGCCTCCGCAGTTCCACAGACCTCCGAGCAACTCCATCAAAGGGCCGGTACAAACTGGAACAGGGTGAGCAGACTGGAATCTTGGTCCTGCACTTTGGAGTCAGTCTGTCTCAAAAGAGTCAAGCTACTCTTTGAGTAGCTCTGTCTTTATATGGTGTATTTCCAGGGCTCTTCTACTCCACCTGAAGGCCCAGGCTGATCACGTGACCCCTCTGACCTTTGTCCAGGGCCGTGTGGCTCTTTACTTTCTCACTTACTTAACTATTGTTTCTTTTCACAGTAGGATATAAGCCCCAGAAGGTAGGGCCCTTGTCTGTCTTTGGCATATTAGCCCCCGTTCCAGAAAGAGCATATGGATTTTGGAAAGCACCGATACATTTGTTTGAATGAGTAATAATTTTAAAGAATGGACGTCTAAATTAATCAATGAAGAGTCACTGGGGAGCAGCAGACTTGACAAGGGCAAATGAGGGCACAGGATGGTTCCAGTTTCATGTGATTACAGTGAAATGACTGGCGACGGAAGAGAGGGATGTCCACTGCGGTCCAATCATGATTTCCAAAGTCAGTATCCAGATCAGGTCAGCTTGAAAAAGTGGACATTTCTCTTTCCTTTGTGATGTATCACCAGTTGGGTCTGATTTAAATGGAACTGACTATTTCCTGGTATAGCATAGCTGAAAAATCTCCAGAAGTTGAAGGGGCAGAGTTCAGATTCCCTGACAGTAATTTACCGGCTGTGAGATTTTGTGCCCATCACCTAAGCCTGTCCGTGTGATGAGGTTTGTAACACTCTTACCTCCTTTTGTGGCATCAGCAAGTTAAGTCTCCTTTTTGAGAAGGAAAATGTGAAATAGATCTGTTTCTATCCTTTAGCATTTCCATCTCCGTATCTCTTTTGGCCCAGCCTTGATGAAAGGAATCATAAATTAGGCAAGGGATTTTTGCAAAGAGGAAACAATCCCAAGGGTCTAAAAATACTTTTGCATTCAGGTGCTATGACGAGCAGCGTTTTTATCTATAAACAACCCAGAGAAGGACATGGAATATTTACGGGGCAGCGGTTCCAGATAAAATTAAATTTGATTATGATCAGTTCTTTTTCATAAGCTAGATAATCTCTCCATGTTTTCTGATTCAATGTACAGAAGATGATCCTTTTTTGGAGCCAAAGACTCTTAGATTACACAGACTTTCTTAATTTTAATTTAGGACTCCAACCTTTATCCTGAAGACTTGTGTTAACTCTAGAGTTACAAAATGTGTTTTGGAGAAAATGTGTCATAAAGCTCTGTAGTAGGAAAAGTGTTCATAAAATTGGTCTTACCACCCGTGTGAGTTGTAAATAGTGCCTCCCATCCCCGCCTTTCCCCGGCATCCTGAAACCTATAGTGAAGGAGAAAGCAGTTCAGCTTGTACTTAAAAAAAGATTCTGACTCGTCATGAGTATCCCAGTGATCTCCAGAGCCCTTTAGTCTAGGTCACCTTACCCGTTTGTCGTGAAAATCAAATCAAATAATGGCCTCCAAACTTTTAAATCTCTAAGATGAAAAATACATGGAAGGCGTTGGGTAGCTGTAGGTGGGCTGCGCTTGCAGGAAGGAGAGGCTGAGGACTAACCTTCCTCCACTACCGTCTTTGAAATAAACCAAACCACAGTTCATACATCATCTCATTGTCTCCTTGTAACAACCTTTAGAGATTCAGTCTTTTAAAAGCCTTGAATATTAGAAAAACGATGACCTAAATTCCTACCTCCCGTGAAGTTCAAAATAATCAGTAAATAATACAAACATGAATGGATGTCTAACAAATTTCTGTTTTCCCCCATTATTATTTAGACTTTTTAACAATATGAAACAAAAATTTCTTACTCCCCAAAATGAGTATCTCTGCCTTTGCTGGTGCCCTAACCATATACGTAATTTGCCTCCTGGGGATTCCAGGGCTGGGTTTACATCATCCTCTGGGAGACATAAATTAAATAGTAAAATCCACCCCACATTTATTTCTGTCTAACCACCTTCATCCTAAATTCTTTTCAAAAGAGTTCGGGCATCTTCTAAGATTGATTATTATTGTTTTTTTTCCCCATTCCCAAGTTTGGCTAAGTGAACCATTAAAAGGGAAACAAATGGCAGGTCGTAACAAATTAAGACCCGCCTCGGGCAGCAGCAGGCTTCCTTTAAACTCCCATCTGCCGAGCTCAGGTTTCGGAGGTGCACTGCAGCCACCGCGGAATGTCAGTGTGTTCTTTCAGGTTTTCTCTTTTCTCTCCCTGGAGATCCATGACAGCATGACGTAAGAGTGGGACGCTCTGCCCAAATGCAGCCAGAGCATGAATACGATTCTGATATCTGGGTCCCCAGTGCACAGACCTCATCTGGGGAGCATGTTCCCTGATGTATTTCTCTTTGCTTTCCGTTTCTTTTCCTATCTGTGTCCTCTAGCGGGTCCCTGCACTCAGCCATGCATGCGGGCCCTGCCTGGTAGTGAGTATTGATGATGGGGCAGGAGGAATATTTTCCGGGAGACTTAAGAAAAAGAAGCCCATGTTTTCCTGAGCATAATGAAGAACCTAGTAAGGGTCCTGTTTCTGAAACACAGGTGCAGCAATCAACATTTCTCTCGTCTGAGCCTGAAGTATTGGGGGCTGAGCTGTTTCTTTCTCTATAAAATGAGGACGTTGGACTGCATCCTCTAGAGGTCTCTCGCCCTGACACCTGAAAGATTCCCCTTCACAGTAAATCCCTCCAATGTTCTCCCCTGTGTTTGGGAAAGATGTGCTCATGGCGATCTGCATAAAAGGCTCCAAACAGCAGCCAGAGTTGTTCTTTAAGGTGTAGGTGGAGGGAGGTTATTTCACAACTCTGAGTCCAGGGGCTTCTGGGATACGTGGCATACGAACCAACTTCTCACCAGTGTGCATGACCAGAGCTGGTCCCAGCTCACCTCCAGGACCATATCTAATCTTCTCCAAGTTCAGCAGGCCTCTCTGCCCCTCCAACAAGCTGACATATTCCAGCCACGATCCTTGTTCTGAGTGCATGGACCGTGTTTTTCCGGTTCTTCCCTTGGGCAGATCCTTCCCCACCATTCCGGTGTCACCTCCAATGTCACCTCCATGGAAGGGCTTCCCTGCTTCCCTTGACTTAATGTAGCCCAAGGAGGCATCCTCTCCTAGTCTTTTTTAGTCTCTTCATGACCATTAATGGAAGCTGAAATTCTCTTTTTTAGTTATTGCCTATCTGTTGTCCCTACAAGAATATATGACAATGAATAGAGGCCTTGCATATTTTTTGGCTGCAACCCCACAGCTGGAGGGGAGGATAGTGGGTGTCCAATAACTGTGCAATAACAATACATAACAACAACACAGCAGCTTATACCTACCATGTACTGGGTGCCTTCCTGAAGGTTTTTCATATATTGACTAGTCAAACTCTTAGTCAGCCTACATGATGGACACAATTATTATCCCCATTAATGGCGGAGAAAATGGAGGAACAGAGAGGATGACTAACTTGCCAGCGTGTTGATGGGATGGCTGAATGCACTGTTCTGAGCTTTATGCTTTGTGCATCTGCAGACACCTTCGGAGAAGTGGTCCAGGAACTTGGAGCTTGTACTGTGTCCTGATTGTCACCACTAATGTGAGAAACTCACAATTCCTTCATCAAGTAATTAATAACGCTTATTTAGGAGGCAGCATTTTTGTTTTTTAAATTCTTTACATCTCTTTCACTGCTGGGGAACCAGAGCAGGAGTTACCCAAGGACGCAGCCTGGGCATCTGGTAAACACCTGAGACTCTCAGGGACCAAAAAAGTTCCGTTTTCCTTTCTCCCTTGCCCTTACATCCTGCACAATTAAAGAAATCCTCTCGATATGTGCAGATTAATAAAGCAAATATTTTACAAGTTGATTTTATTTCTTGAGTACCAGACTGAGCGATTCAGAGCAACATGAACCCTACTGGCTTTATTGAAATATTAAAACATATAAATAATTTATGTGGAGACAGAGACTCACAGATGATAGGAAATCTTCAGAGCATTACATATATAAATTATATACCCAGTTTGACTCAAGAAGTTAAATGTGTTAGAAAATATCCATCTCATCCTCCCATGTTCAGCCCACCCTTAATAGGATTTGGGAGGGGTAGGAGGTTAAAATGAATGTGGAGAAAGAAAATTCAGGTTGCAGACTGCTGGTGTTAACAAAGAGCAAAACCAACCACTGTCCTCAAGTCAGCCAGACATGTTGCTCGGGAAAACAGATGCATGTTTATGAGAGGCCATATTAAAGTGTTATTGCTATAATAAAAAAATTCAAGCTAGGTTGGGTCTTATTAGCTTCCTCTGCCCCAACCCCCTGCATTTCCTGTGTAACAGTTGCACTGCCTGCAATTCCTCTTTTAATGTTTTCTTCCCCTCTAGACTTAACACTCGAGGAGGACATTGCCTATTTCACTGCTGTATCCCAGTAATCATAGATGTGTGATTTGGGGCTCATTACTCAACCTCTCTGTGCTTCAGGAATCTCATCTGTAAATTAGAGATAGTAAAAGTAGCTAACCCATGGAGTATGCGTACCAGTCACTTCAGTGTCTATGTGTCTACTGCTCTTTTGTTGATTTTTTTTTGTTTTGTTTTTAGATTCCACAAAATAAGTGAAATCATACGGTATTTGTCTTTCTCTGCTTGGTTTATTTCACTGAGCATAATACGTCTAGGTCCATTCATGTTGTTGCAAATGACAGGCTTTCTTTCTTTCTTATGGCGAATAATATTTCACAGTGTATATGTGCCACCTCTTCTTTATCTATTCATCTATTGGTGGACACTTTGGTTGCTTCCATGTCTTGGCTATTGTAAAGAAGGTGGCGATAAACATAGGGGTGCACATATCTTTTTGTATCAGGGACTTTGTTTTCTTTGGGTAAATTCCTAGAAGTGGAGTTACTGGGTCATAGGGTATTTCTATTTTAAGTGTTTTGAGGAAGCTCTGTACTGCTTTCCACAGTTGGTGCACTAATTTACATTCCTTCCAAGAGTGTAAGAGGGTTCCCTTTTCTCCACATCCTTGCCAACACTTGTTATTTCTTATCTTTTGAATAGTGGCCATTCTGACTGGTGTGAAGTAGCATCTCATTGTGGTTTTAATTTGTATTTACTTGATTATTAGTGATGGGGAGCATCTTTTGATTTGCCTACTGGCCATGTGTATTTCTTCTTTGAAAAAGTGTCTCTTCAGGTCCTCTGCCATTTTTTAATCAGGTTTTTTGGTTTTTTTTGTGTTAAGTATATGGGTTCCTTGTATATTTTGGATGTTAATCCCTTATTGGCTAAATCATTTACAAATATATTCTCCCATACTGTAGGTTGCCTTTTTATTTTGTTGGTGGTGTCCTTTGCTGTACAGAAGATTTTTAGTTTGATGTAGTCCCACTTGTGCATTTTTTATTTTGTTTCCCTTGCCTGGGGTGATGTGCCTAGAAAAAAATTACTCATGCTTGTTTTCTTCTAAGAGTTTTATAGTTTCATGTTTTATATTTAGGTCTTTAATCCATTTCACATTTACTTTTCTATATGGAGTTAGACAGTAATCCACTTTCATTCTCTTACATGTAGCTGTCCAGTTTTTCCAACACCATTTATTGAAGAGACTGTCTTTTCCACATTGTATACTCACGGCTCCTTTATCATATACAAATTGACCATAGATGCATGGATTCATTCTGGGCTCTCTATTCTGTTCCATTGATCTATGGATCTGTTTTTGTGCCAATACCATACTGTTTTTATTACTGTAGCTTTGTAATACAGTTTGAGATTAGGGAGCATAGTACTGCCCAGCTCTGTTCCTTCTCAAGATTGCTTTGGCTACTAAAGGTCTTTTATGTTTCCACTTAAACTTTAGGATTATTTGCTCTCGTTCATTGAATGCCATTGGCATTTTGATAGGGATTTCATTGAATCTGTAAATTGCTTTGGCCAGCATGGCCCTTTTGACAATATTAATTCTTCCTATCTATGAGCATGCAATAGATTTCCATTTATTTGGGGCTTCTTCAATTTCTTTGATCAGTATTTTATAGTTTTCAGAGTACAGGTGTGTCACCTTCTTGGTTAGGTTTATTCCTAGGTATTTTATTCTTTTTGATGCAGTTGTAAAAGGAATTGTTTTCCTGATTTCTCTTTCTGCTAGCTCATTGTTAATATATAGGAATGCAATAGATTTCTGCAGATTGATTTTGTATCCTGCAATTTTGCTGAATCCAGTTATTCTAATAGCTTTTTGGAGGAGTCTTTAGGGTTTTCATATATATAGTATCATGTCATCTGAAAATAGTGATAGCTCTATTTCTTCCTTCCAACTTGAATGCCTTTATCTCTTTTTCCTGTCTGGGTGCCACGGCCGGGACCTCCAGTACCATGTTGAATAAAAGCGGTGAGAGTGGGCATCCTGTCTTGTTCCTCATCTTAGAGGAAAGCTCTCAGCTCTCTACCATGGAGTATGATATGATGTCAGTTGTGGATTTGTTGTATGTAGCTTTTATTATGTTGAGGTATGTTCACTCTATACCTGTTTTGGTGAGAGTTTTTATCATGAATGGATGTTGAATTTTGTCACATGTTTTTTCAGCATCTATTGCGATGATCATATGGTTTTTATCTTTCCTTTTGTTAATGTGGCGCATCACGTTGATTAATTTACAAATATTTGTACCATCCTTGCATCCCTGGAATAAATCCCACTTGCTCTTGATGGATGGTCCTTTTAATGCATTTTTATTTCAGTTTGCAAATATTTTTGCATGTATGCTCATCAGGGATATTGTTCTGTACTTTTGTTTTTTTTGTAGTATCTTTGTCTGGTTTTGGTATTAGAGTGATGCTGGACTTGTAGAATGAGTTTGGAAATAGTCCTGTCTCTTCTATTTTTGGGATATTAGCTCTCTAAATGTTTGTTAGAATTCACCTGTGAGATCATCTGGTTATGAACTTTTGTTTGCTGGGAGGTCTTTGATTACCAATTCAATTTCGTTTCTGGTAATCAGTCTGTTCAGATTTTCTGTTTCTTTCTGGGTCAGTTTTGGAAGGTTATACATTTCTAGGAATTTGTCCATTTCTTCTAGGTTGTCCGATTTATTGGCATTTAATTTTTCATACAATTCTCTTATAATTCTTTGGATTTCTGTGGTATCAATTGTAACTTCCTTTTTCATTTCTGATTTTGTTTATTCATATCCTCTCTCTTTTTTCTTGATAAGTTTGGCTAGGGGTTTGTATGTTTTGTTTATCCTCTCAAAGAAATAGCTCATGGTTTCATTGATTTTTTTTTCTATTGTTTTCTTATTCTCTATTTTATTCATTTCTGCCCTGATCTTTATTATGGAGAGGAGAGACTTTCTATCTTTTGCCCACTGATGCTTTCCTTGTGCCTATAAGAATGTCTTAGACATAATTGGCACCTAGTTAATAATCTTGGAGTGAATTGCTTATTAAATATTTTAGATCCTTAATAATTATATTTTAATGCTATGTTACAGCATGGTAATGAGTACACAACACACACACCTTTATTTTCATGATTCTCAGTATTAAATTTTGATTAATTATAGTGGCCAACTATTTTGAGGATAACCAAATAGCATGAGATTTCCTCACAGCGCTGGGTATTTGGGAAGGTGGACCATTTGCCTTCCACTTTTTGCTGTCTTTGAACTCTACATCTGGCCAGTTCCCCAGATGCTTCCTTATGCTCTGGATCAAAGCCATAGCTGGTTTTCGTTTTGCAAGGGGGCAATGCAACTTGTCATCACAAGCATTGCAGCAGGAAATTAAATAGCCCCTCACCTTAAATGCCAATTTATTGTCCCCACTTTGTCACACTTGATTAAAATACTGAGTTTGATTCCAAGGCTGAAATTAGCTTTTCATTTTGACTGACTGCCATCCAGGCCTGAAAAATAGCGGCTCGTTTGTTTCAATATTTACCACATCCATTCAGAAGAGATTTACATTATTGCCAATTAGGACTTAATTGTTATCCATAACTCAAACATTTGCTGGCTCTTTACGGCGTAAAAGCCATCATTCTCCTTTTACTATCCTGACTTCCACAACCCTTAGACCCTTACAACATGGGTGGAGGAATTTTTTTTTTTTCCGTAAGATGGGGTTGGTAGAGAATGTACAACTCCTTTCAGCTCTTAGTTTAGGATGTGGCTGGAGACAAGCATTAATAATTGGCCAGCTTAATGGGAGATAGTGAAACTCCTGGGTTGGGCATCTGCTGTTTTTACCTCCGTGATCACATTTCCCAATATTCTGCCTGCAGAAGGCTGATTTGGCTTTAGAGACATTTTCTGTTGCTTGGATTATTACACCACCCTCCTGGCTGGGCTTCTGGCTTTTACCACTGACCCCTAGAGCAAATTCTCTGCATAGCAGTGCTCAAAGCAGAGTGACCCTTTTACAATATGTCAGATGATGTGACTTCTCCATTTCAAAGATCCCAACACCTGCCTGTCTCACTCACAGTTAAGGCCAGTGCCTGTGCAAAAGCTCTCAGACTCCTGCACACCTCCACCTCCTGCTCAGCTTTCCCACGTGACATCCTGCTACTCTCCTTGCCTACACTTGACATACTATATTTATTTGTTTATTGTCTGTCTCCTCAAAGATGTAAATCCCCAGAAGGCAGGGATGTGTTTATGTTCATTTATGTAGCTCAGTGTGGTTATTCTTTCTGTCTCTCTGAACTGCTGTTAGTCTCTCTGCCACCATCTTTTGGTATCCAGTGGCCACATGTTGCCCCCTGCAACTTCCTTTTCTCATAATGCTTCAGGTGGCAAAGTATCCTTTATTATGATGATGATTGTCATCATTATCCCACAGAAGTCTATTTCCTTCACTAATGCTAGTGAGCTCAGTCACACGAAGGTATGAGCGTACTTTCATGGAAAACAGCTTTTTATTATATCCAAAAATATATCTAAATGGTGGAATATTAAGCAACATGTCAAAATTTTATGTTTGCAGCAGATGCATAAGAAAAAGACATTGATTAACTGATCAAAGAGAAGCTTTTCAGTAGTGGTTCAGATTATTCCACCGTGGAGTTCCATGGGCCAGGAGATGTCCCACAAATGACAGAGCCCATAGACACATTTCTTTCAGCCTGCCATGTGTTTAAAAAGGGGAAAAAGCCAACGTTGAAAAACCAAGAGATTTCATAAAGAAATCCAATTCCCAGCTTTTTTTGAAAAATTGGATAGTCTGTCAAATTTCCTCCTGGCACCACCTGTTGGGTCCCTTTAGGCAGGACATGTCTTTTCCGTTCCCTGTGGTTCCCACCAGTACCTCCTCCTCACTCATTTATATGGACCTGTAGTTACAGATATTCAAGCCTTGATTTCGTGTGTTCTAGACTTGGCTTGCAGGGGAGTTGAATTCCCTTTGTCAATCTCAGGAAACGCGCCCACGTGTAGTGCCGGCATGAGTGGATATGCCTCCCATCAATATGCATGAATGGTTTGTCTCAGAGTGAGCCCAGTGAGTCCACGTTTTCCTCCTGTTCTGATACTTCTGAAATTACTTGCTCTTCAGAACTTCCAAGAATGACTGATGTCTACATCCAACCCCAGATGAACTGAATAGAAACCCCTGGGAGTGGGGGCCCAGTCTTGGTAATTCTTTAACCTTCTCAGAGGATTCTAAAGGTGCAGCCAGAATGGATGTCCATTCAGAAAGTTCCTTTTACAGGGGAGAATGCCATTCAGTCAGGGTGGCTCAAGTGCACTTTGCTTAAGGACGAAGCCTGAAATGACTGGTGACTGAGAGAGGGAGCATCTGCTGTCTTTACAATGGCTCGCCTTGACCCTGGGGTCCTCACCCCTGGCTGAGGGAGCAGCCCTAGCTGGTGGATGTTTCCCTTGGCTCACTTCTGTCTTCATTGCAACAATAAGAGCACGTGAGGAACAGAAATGGAAAAGGAGATTGACGGGCAGGACCGGTTCCTGACCAGAAGATACTGCCTTTGTCCAATGGGTTCCTAAGAGAACCTAACCTTTGGGCATCATTACTTTTACATCTGGTTCAGGATTGGGTTTGAGGGCCTTTATTTAGGGCAAGTTTGCTCTCAATCTTTCTATCACTCACCAAACTACCAGTAATTGAGCCCTGTGATTCTCCGTTTTAACTCTCTGAGTTGAAATTTATAGTGCCCCCCCTTAAACGGTCCCAGCTTGCCAGACATGCAC
Organism: Manis javanica; assembly: GCF_040802235.1. Lineage (NCBI taxonomy): Eukaryota > Metazoa > Chordata > Mammalia > Pholidota > Manidae > Manis > Manis javanica. The sequence goes on from NC_133160.1 coordinate 6,211,341, forward strand.
CTGAAAATGTCCTGAGACAAGTCCCCACTGCCTGAGGACCAGAAGAGGGACGGCTAATCTCCAGGGGCCTGAGAGGGGCCCAGGACATCCATAAATCCTGCCCACCTGGCCTTCCATCTTAAGCAGGTAGTTTATTGCAGGTGAATTTCTGAAAACTATTCTTCCAAGATTGTCGTCATTGCTGTGCAATGCTTCAGCCTGCTCTGCGGCCAGGAGAGGGAAGACTTTCAAACACTTTCATGTTAATAGATTTTTCCACTGGACCACAATTCACGGAAAAAAACCTGCCTACTGATCAAGCCTAGAGCCCGATCAATGGGATGAGGAGGAGAAAAGTTGCCTGTATTTAATTAGCTGTGGGTTGTGACAAATAAGAAGAGCAGCAGACGAGCTCCTTAATTTCAGAGTTTTAGTTTTGAGGATCACTCTTCCCTCCAAAACTTTGTCAAGATCGTTTTACCAAGAGCACTTGCTAGAAAGCCTTTTTGGAGAAAAAGGCAAATAATGCGTTCTGTCAAGCCACTTAGAGACACAGCACTTGCATTATGCTCTCGGAAAGAGAGAGAGTTGTATTTTAACTAGTTTTCCAAATCCCTCACCTGAGGGGTAGATTGAAAAAGAGCTCCGCATCACCCCTGGTATTACTGTTTGGATAATGGCAAAATTAAAAAGAGGATCATTCATCAAAAATGGCTCATTATTTTCATTAGGGCGTGTAATACGTGGTTTGTTAATGCAGAGTGGACTCTAATGGGCGTGTTTATCCAGGCGGCCTGAGGAGTTCTTCTAATGTTTTAGGCAACAGAGGACTGTCCCTGAATTTGCACCTTTTATTGGTTTCCTCTAATAAAGCAAGTGAGCTTTGGAAGAAGGGTTTCAAATGGAATCCCCTTTCCCTCCTCCAAGCCATTTTTATTTAACAGATTTGCTGGTCAGTGGGGAAAGCTTTTGAATAGTTTTCTGAATTTATTTCCATAGTATACTAATATAAACTCCATAATGAGAAACTAAAATTATATTTTAATCCAGATAAATCTTATTTACTCTTTGCTAAAGTGTGTTGGTGAGCAGAGGGCTCCAAAGTTGGATAAGCATCATATTAGCCTCGGGAAGCTCCCGGTCCAGAGGGGGAGATACGTGTGGTGAGGATTTTCTTCCCCCCCCTTCCCCCCCTTCCCCCCTTCCCCCCTTCCTTCCTTCCCTCCTACCTTCCTTCCTCATGACTCAGCTATCTTTTGCCCTAGTTAGTTGTTCAGGCATAAACACCTTATTCTAGTTGGGCAACCGAATCATTTTCCCAAGAATTTTGGATTTGGGACCAGACAGTAAATTGTCTAAAGTGATAAAAGTCACACATCTTTGTTTGTTTCACATGCACTCAATGTTGACCAACATTGGATATTAACAGTGCAAAAGGGAAGAGGTCTTTGCTTTCATGGAACCCGTGGTGTGCGAGTAGACCAATTTGCTGGGAAAAAATTATGAAGTCCTGTTTTGTAGCATCTGTCAATATCCATGGTGTAAATATTCCTGCCGTGACCATTTTCAAGCTAATGAGAGCTTAACAACTGGCTCACAAAACTCCTAATTATTTGACGGTCAGCTGTCATCAGCCTGCATGGAGTGGCCCCAGCAGAGCATGTGGAGCTCACGTGTTAGTGTGATAAGACAGAAGTTACATGGGTAAGCTAATAGGTAAACAGGACCCTTACAGATCTGGATAAATGCTATGAAGTAAACAAGCCATAGAACAGGAGTTAGCAATTAAATGAGAGCTGATGGTCAAACATTCAGGGGTTTCCTGAGCCAAAGTTACATATCATAAGTGCCCAGTAAATATTAATTAGGGATGTCCTCTCTTAGGAGTTGGTATCTGAGCTAAATTATAATGATGGAGAAAGAAGCTATCAGGCAAAATGCATTCCAGGCTTTGGGCATAGCACATACTGAGGGCCTGTGGCCAGAGAGGGTTCAATTCAGAGTGTGTATGTGAGGAGCAGGGGATAAGTGAAGTGAATGGGAAGTGTCTGGTTCCTTGTGGACCGGAGAAGTGGAGAAGTTGATTCTGCAGATAGAGAGAGGAGGGGAGGGGACAGTGGGAAGGAGAAGTGAGAAATAAGGCAGATACCCATAGAAAGATAGGAAGACCTGAGTAAATAACACAACATATGAGTCCTTCCTTCTGGATGTCTCTGGAATCTAACTAATTTCCTGCCCTGGGTCTGTATCTCTGCATCCAGTATCACTTAAATCTCTGCTGCAATTAGAATTTTATGACTTGTTACCAAGAGAGTTGTTACACCGCTTGTTGTGCTGGTACACACACACACACACACACACACACACACACACACACACACACATCATTTTTTTCCCAATGATTTCAAAAACTCAGTAATCTTGTTTGCAGATGATGCATTTACAATTTAAATCCAGGAAACATGCTTGTAGTGCCTAGAAGGTATCTCTTACACTTGTGTTTGCTACAGTGCTTAGTATAGTTCACTGCACACCAAGCCCTCAGAAAATAGCTAATGGAAGAATGACTAAGGACATGATTGTGTTTTGGGTAATGCTTATCAAGTTTGAGTATGCATCAGAAATAGCCTTGATAAAAATTCAGATGGAAGGACTTTACCCCCTGGGATTCTGTACTTTTAATGAGCACCCCAATGATGTAAGGTCCAGGGAAAACAAAGGATGTGCTTTGATAAGCTTGCATGTAGCAGAAGAACTTGCTGGAAAAGCATAGACAGAAGATTTGAGAATGATTACACATGTTGTTACTCAGGAGGTGGCATGGTCTGGCAGAAATAAAGTCTGGGGCTTAGCTTTGCAACCGAATCCATAGATTTTGGGAAGTCATTTGGTGGCAGTGGTTCTGATACACAAAAAATGGGAGGGTTTGATCATCTCAGGTGCTCCTCGTAGCTCTGACCTTCTGGGACTTGTTGGTGATCTTAGGAAACACACCTCCCCCGTGCTGTGATTTCTCCACTGACAGTACAGCCCCTTGCTTCCTTTAGGGGATGTTTTTTAGGATGTTGATGAGGTAACAGCCACTCAAAGTGATCATTTTGTCTGAGAACTTGGGCCAGGTTCTCATGGTCTCTCAGCCTCTGCTTCCTCATCTGTAGCATGAGGGTGTTGGACTAGATTCCTCTTTATTAAAATGCAGACCATGAATCTGAGAACATTTTAGATTGTAAGAGGACACAATAATGAACTGTATTCAGGAATGTTGCTACTCTTAATTCTTTTTCAATCTTTTCAAATAATCTAAGGCTCACTTGGGGTAACTGTAGCTATCATACCTTTACCACTGATAATTATCCCATTTTTAACAAAAAGAGGGCTAACTTCAAGTTTTGGGTTTTATATACGTACATCTTCAAATGTTTAAGAACTTTTAGTGGAAGCCTACCACTTCCCCCCATTTACGGGGAGAACCTGATACATGGGAAACCCGTCTAAGTTGCCAAAAGAAAGTATGGGTGTGTGGTTGAGATGGCAAATTATGGACTATAGAATCTGTAGAACATCCTTGCTTGAAGAAAGGATTTGAGGATGAAAGGAGGAAAATTACAGGTAAGCTTTTATTTGACTGGTTCAGGTGTCAGCCATGGGCAAGAAAAGTGGGGTCACTATATTTCCAGACTTCAGTTGCGCATGTGAAAAATTTAGACGTCTCAGGGGAGAATCACACATCTGCACTGGAGAGATGATTCTTGTTAAATGTGTTCTGAGAATAATTGATGTAGAGGCGATTCCTATGGATGTGAGTATGAGCTCTAAGGGGGAAAACCCTCCCCACCTCCACACACAAAAACCTGTGTTTTGTTTTAAACTCTAGCTTAAGCTGAAGTAATAATTATTCAGACCAGTTTTTACTTTTCCTGAGCTGTTCACTCCACATGATCTAGGATGATTAGACCTAACAAACACAAGTACAGGCTGCCCAATGGAATTTGAATGTTAGATAAACAACGAGTACTATTTTAATGTGAGTTGTATCTCATGCAGTATTTGTCCCATTATGGGATATGCTATCCTAAAAAAAAAATTCACATTTCTCTGAAATCTGAGTATAATTCAGCATCTTGTATTTCCTCTGGTGACCCCAACCACATTTACAGGACACACAAAATCAAATAATAACTAAAAGATGAGGTACATTTTATTCTGATCTCGTGTTGGGGACGTCAAATGAAAGGAAGAGAAATTTCTTATTGCTTCTTGTTGCTAAGAGAGTTATATAGACTAAATCAGGGGTTCCTAAAATTAGTCTACATATGTAGCAAAATTTACACTGTTTCATAGCAGGATGAGAAAAAAAAAGACCACGTGATAAGTTGCTTATAACACTAAATGTATTTAATTTTAAATAATTAAATAATTAAGTATTTAATCTTAAAATAATTTTAAATAACAATGATTTGTTTTGAGGTATTTTTCCTTTATCATTTTTCTTAATATTTGTCTTTATAAATTATGATAATGTATTATCGTTTGGTGAACGTTTGCGTTTCCTTACTGGGAGAAACAGAACTCGGCGACACCGAGTCAGTCCCAGTCTATTTTTTAAATAGGTCTGAAAATCCGAAAAGGCAGGAACAGCTGGATTAAGGGTAAAAAATCAGATGGTCACTATACGTAGCATGGTGAGCATTTGCTAGTGCATGTGATTGATGAATCACTAGGCGACCCATCTGAAACCAATATAATATTGTATATAAACTATATTTCAATAAAAATGTTTAAAAATGTAAAAGTCTTACTCAGATAGGTGACATGGTTTAATTAAATAGACCCAAGTCAGAGACATTGCATATTCAGTAACTTTGAGCAACTTGGGGAGCGCTGTAATTGGGAAGACCAGGTTCTGTATATTGCCACATCTGCTGAGAGATGGGAGAAAGAATAGATGTCAGGTGGAAAGAGCCAAGGAGTATTGGGCTGTGTTCCTTTGCATTTATGACTTTTTATTCCTCTCAGCAACAAGGCCATCTCCCAGAGCGCTGATGGATTCCGCTTGTTCTCCACTCGCGCAGAGCTCTCTCGCCTCTGCAATGGAATCAGCTAGCCACGTGTGGTGCCTCACCTCATGAAGCGGCCTTTTCTCCTGTGCTGTTTTTATGGTTCGGTTTTAGTAAACAAGAATATGTTTTTTAAGGGTTTCTTTGAAAGGTCCCACTCTGGGCTAATTACCTATGACTGTTCAACAAGTTTTGTCTCACAACTTAGCAGCTTGAAACAGCCCAGATTTTGACCTCACAGTTTCTGTGGCTCAGGCAGTCTGGGCTCCATTCTCCGATTCAAGATTTCTTACAAGCCTTTGGTCAAGGTGTCAGCCAGGGCTGGGGGCTTATCTGAAGTCTCAGCTGGGGAAGGATTCACTTGTAAGCTCACTCAGCAGTTGTTGGTAGGATTTGGTTCCTTATGGGTCTTTGGACTGAGGTGGGTGTTGGTGGGACGTGACTGACCTTCAGCTCCTTGCCCTGAGGGCCTGTCCATCATGGCAGCTAGCTTCATTAGAGCCAGCAATTAAGACAGTCTGCTAGCAAAATGAAAGTTACTATCCTTTGTAACCTGATCACAGATATGATTTCCCATCACCTTTGCTGTACTCTGTTCGTCAGAGAGAAGTCATGGGTCTCACACACTCAAGAGAAGGTGACTATCCAAAAATGTGAATGCCAGGATGTGGGGATCATGGTGGCCATCCTGAAAGTCAGACTACCACTCTCATTCTTGCTTCCCCATCCTATTTTTCTTACAATATCCCCTTACACTACTCCCTGTGTCGTAGATGGATATATAGATAATGGTCATATCAAAGCTAATCTCCTCTATGATGTAGCATTTCTGCTGACAATGATATTGTAACAAGTTCACAACATTAATTCCATAGAAAAGGACTGTGAGACCATGAAATTGAATTGACAGCTTTAAAAATATATGCTGAACTGAAATAATAATAGAAGGGTTCTAGACCGTTGGTCATGCCTTCCCTTATTCATTCTCTGTATCATCACAGAGTTTATAGGGGACTACAGGTTCTTTGAGCCTTTATCTACTAAATCATTAAAAAAAAATAAATGTACATTTCTGAATGTTGCCTTGATCTTCTCTACTTACTGACAGGCAGAGTAAGGGGTCATTCAAGAAGTGGCTGTCAAGCAAGTTCCATACCAATTTGCTATAAATTATTAGGACATGTCAATTATTGGGATCATAGATCTTCTAATGTAGGTGCCTTAATTGTACGTATGTTGCTTGTATTAGATGAAAGGAGTATTGCATTTTAATGCAGGTGATTAAACACGATCTTCCAAAGAGAACTGTCACTTAAGGATAATTAATTAAGCTGTTATACAAATGGAAGGTTAGAAAAGGAAGTCAAACCCCACTGTAAGCCATAGCTTGTGAATTCTGGACTCTATGATAATGACCTAAGTAGAATGCATGTCTGCCTGTCTTAAGAGTATTTTCTTTCATTTTAGCTCTTTACTTCAAACTTTCTTCTAGGGATTAATTCAGTAATGAGAACACTGCAAGTGTTGAAAATAGAGAAAACATTGTTAAATAGCCAGACATTTGATTTACCATTTCTTTTGTGGCAGAATATGTATAGCTTATTTTACCCATGCATGGAAATCATTTAATTTAACAGCACAATAAACATTTAGAAAAACATTAATATTTGATTACAAAGTTATATTATTATTATAATGTCATTTCTTTCCAAAATATATTGGTATTAACCTCTCATAGAATTACCATTTTGAGAAAAAAAGGAGCAGTAAATTCTCAGCATATGTCCTAATCTAGAAAGCAGATATCTGTCATACTTAGAGTTTTAGAGGTAAATCTAAACAGAAAAAAAAACCAAACCATGATTACTTGGTGCTTTGGAACAATTAATATACTTTTATAATGAAAGAAAATGTTTGTGCATTGATTCTGTTAAATATTTATTTCAGTCCTTGAGCTAAGTGACTCAAACCAGTTGCCTGAGTGAGTTGAAAGTGATTTCAACTGAATTGCCTAATACAATCTATCAACTTTTGTATTATCACTTTAATGAACTGTGCAAAAAAATTCTAAAAGAAAATATTCAACATTAGATTTTGATCTGTTATTTATAATAGATTTGCTTTGTACAGTGGTTCAAAAACTACTTGTATAAGAAAATAAGCCACAATTAATCAGACTTTTTGGAAAGGTAGTCCTTATTAATTGAAAGATCTATTTAGCTCAAAACTCACCAGCAAAGAGTTTTTAGTTTCAGATTCTGTTGTGAAAAACTATTACTCGAATTCATTTATTCAAAACTCCAATTCATTTATTCAAAATGTCCATACTAAGGATCTGGTATATTCCAGACACTGGTCCAGGCACTTAAGACACACTCACTGTTACAACAGGTGAGAGCCCTGGTCCTTAGGGACCTAACACTCTGGAGAGGAAAACAGATAATAAACATAAAAAATTAATAAATTATGTTTTGTTAAGATGGTCATAAGTGGAGGGCATGGTAAGGGGACTCATCAGTGGTGTGTGTGTGTGGTGGGGGCAGGAACTGACGGCTGTATTAAATATGGCGAGTGGGCTACGCCTCACCGAAGAGCTGCCAGTTGAGTAAAGCACTTTGTTACAGAAGTGGAGGAGCTTGATAAACAGATGGATGTCTAGGGAAAGAACATTCTAGGAAAGGGAGAGGTACAACCAAGTGCGTCAACTGAAAGTGTGCAGGGTCCATGTGCATGGGCTGATTTTTATTATATTGCATGAATTGGCCAAGATGGATGTGTGATTTCATGACCAAAGGTTTTAGAGAACTTCAAGGCAATTTAAACAGGGATGTTCATTGCTCAGGTCTATGTGTTGGAAAGGTCACAAGAGTTAGGGTTGAGCTAAGTGACTCAAACCAGAATTGATTCCATGTCCTTGGCACATGCTAGGAATTTTAAGGAATTCAAAAAGGAATTTGACGTCACCCCTGTCCTCAAGGTAACTAGGCTGGTTTTGCGAAATAGGAATTGAGTCAGATGACATTGCTAAAGCAGTGGGACTTGAACGAACGCTGCCAACATTCAGAGGGAGATGATTGGAAACACACCTTGTCAGGGAAGCTTCTTAGAAGAGGGAGGAGCTGAGCTGGATATTCCATTAATGGTGAGAGGTGGGAGGTGGCATTGCTCTCCCTCCTCACTTAGCACACTCATCTGCTTTAAGTATAAATTACTGGGCCAGGGACTGTGGAAGCCAGTCTCCCAGGGGTCCCCCAGCGGTCCCTGCTTCCAGGTATTTGCATCCTTTGGGTAGTCGCCTCCCACATTATTCCAGGTCGGGCTGGGTGACCAGTGGAGTCCAGGGGGAAGGACAACATGTCACCTCTGAGGAAAGACTCTGTGGTACTTCTGTCTTCCTCTCATCGCTTGCTCAGGCCGGCAGAGCCATGTGAGTGAACCATCTGGAAGCTGATCTAGTCAAACCTGCAGATGGTGGTAGCCCAGGCTGGCAACAGGGCTGAGAGACCCCAAGCCAGAGCCACCCAGCTGAGCTGCTCCTGGCTACCTGACCCCCAGAAATTGTGTGACTTAAATGATTTTTGTTTAAAGCCACTAAGCTTATGATAGTTTTTTATACAGCAATGCATAACTAATATGAGGCCACGTGCAACTTTTGCCCTTAACAGGTGTATCTGTCTATAAAATAAAACCGATCTGAAAAATTGGAATCTTCTCTTCTGAAAGCTCTTAAGTCACAAGAGGAACTTAAATAATAACTAGAGAGACATTCTTTTGGTTGCTAAGACCTGTAGTGTAGCTAATAAAAATTTCTGTCCCCTAAACCAGGAAACCAATGAACATCTGTGGGCAGTTGTTTTAAAACAATGCTGATAATTGAGTGAAATTGAAGATATTTGAGTCTTCAGGTCCCTATCTACATTTTCAGAGTTAACAATACCAATAAAACAGTAACACCTCAATAACAACTCCTATTTATTTGGAACTTAGCATGTTCTAGGAACTTCCTGAATGCTGTACAAATAATACAGTCTCATTTCATCCTCAAATAATTCTAAGAAGTAAATGCTCTTTCATTATTCATATGAATGAAGCAAACTAGACTCAGTAACAGTGCCTCTCAGACTGAAATTCATCTTTAAAATCTTCCTGGAAAGTCAGATTGTGTGTGTGTGTGTGATTGCAGATGGAAAGTACAAAATACAAAAAATAAAAATAAAATAATCCATTTCACTCCACCGTTACATGAGTGTGTAACTACGGTTTCCATTTGGCAAGTGAAAAAACTGAAAGTTAAAGGGAATAAGTAATTTTAAGTACATTTTTAATACTTTCTCAGAGTGCCCTGTTACTTAATAAGCTGCCAAGCAGGAAATTGACTTGGACACTCTATATAATCCAAATCTATCTAGTTGCAAATCTCACATTCTTTCCACTGTGTCACATATAGCAAAAGCAATTGACTATCAATAAAGATGTTTGTTGAAAACACATACATAACATAAAAAAAATAATAATAAACATTAGAAGATGATGGTGACACCTGCCATAGGTCGGATTGTGTTTCTGTGTAGGTCTGCCGTGATGGAGTTTCCACGCTTTGATAAAAGTATTTTGGCGATTCCTTTCCCTGCTCTCATATCTAGGTTTTGTTAGCATTTAGAATGGGATGTGGGATGGGGATCAAGAATTTTTCTCAGAATGACAGAAAATGGATCATTTGCATGGGAATGCCAGCTGGGGAGAAGGGAACATACGCTCGCGTTCAGGAAAAGTTTCACAGGATGTAAAAAGAAACCATCTGCTTTTTCTTTTTGTTCTTGTTTAAGAACAGCTTGTGTTTGCAACTCACAATTTAAAACATGGTAATAACCCACAGGACTTTGTGAAGCATGAATCCTACTGCCTTTTTTTTCTTCGCATTTTTTCACTCTGTGTTTGCAGAAAGCAGAATGCAAAGACGATATTTTGCATGTTGCAACTTGAATCATAAAATGTTTTATGTTCATGGCCTGAGTCTGCCTTTTTTTTGTGTTTTCGGGGCGTACCAGGATCCTGCAATGAAATCTAGCCAATATGAATCAAATGCAATGCTTCACTTCACTATAGGAAACACCCTGGGCGAACACTGTGGCTTGGTGCACTTCCTGTTTATCCTGAGCGGAGAAACATTTCTGCAACCCTGCTTTATCTGCAGCAGCACCTGGTGGGGACTTGGAAATAGTTTTTTGAAAAAAAAAAAAGCAGTTTTATATGTTTACTCTTCTCATTAGCATTCATCTCTGTGGCTTTGATGTGTGCCTTGTTACACTGTTGAAGTTTTCCTAATGATTCAGGCTTCACCACTGCTGAAATGCAAACCAGTGAATGAGCCTACTGTTTGGAGAAAGATGGACAGGCTAGTGGAATTTCCAGTGGAAAGGGCCTTAAAGATGTTTCTGGTCAGCAATCAGGTCACTTTGCCAAGTGGTTAGGATCAATTAGACTATCTGAGTGAGAATCCTGTGTCAACCATTCATTGGCTCTGTGACTTAAGGCAAGCTACTTAACCTTCCTGGACCTTAGTTCTCTTATCTATAATATGGGAATGATACCATTACCCATCTGCAAAGTTGTTAGGAAGGTTCAGTGAGTTTAGTAGAAAGTGCTCAGCATGGTATCTTGAACACAGGAAGCAATTAGGGGAAGAATCCGAGAACCTATGGCAGGCAATCTCCAAGTTGAATAATACCCTATCATGTTTTTCTGAGAGTTAAAACACTCCCACATGAACACCCAGGGATGTGCTATATGTATAATTACATGTAAAATTCATTAAATACCTCTGCAGTGGGGACTGTGAAGTCTACCCTAGCGTGTTTGGACCTCTGCCTTATTGACATTTTGAGCCAGATAGATCTTTGGTGGGGGCTGTTCCCTGCATTACAGGGCATTTAGCAGCATCCCTGGCCTCTACCCACTGGAGGCCAGGAGCATATCCCTTCTGTTATGATAGCCAGAAACATCTCCAGATATTGTCAAGTGTACTCTGGGAGTCAAAACCACCAATCGAATTGATCTTGCCCATTTTTAAATCACCACTATATGTGATCTGAAGTCCTGATGAGGAGAAAGCAAGGAATATATTTATATAGAATCTTTGGACATCACAGTGGAACAATGACTGCTAGTTTTGTCCAAACTTAGGCTTCAAGGAACAAATTCAAACTACATTCTTTGTATGTATGCCCAGGGGGTACAGATGTGCTAAATTTATTTGAAAAGAATCATTGCAAACTGATTAAGCATTCAATTTCCTCTCTCTTTGTATGAACCTCTTTCAAATTAAGATGATATCTTTTTAATAGGTGGTAGCTCAGGCATTACATCAGACTTGGATTTTCTTTAGAACTGGAAACTTCGGGGGGAAAATGCAAGGGCTAAATGTAGTTTGGAGCGATTTTGAATTTTTTAAGGTTTTGATATTGCATTTTGGAAGTGGTAGCAAAGCCCGTGTCAGTTTGTGGATATTAGTGCAACATTCATTTTTCATTAGCCTTTTCTAGAGGTTTTCAAAAAATTAATGACCAAGCTCCCATTTATCAAACAATTTAAATTATTCTTATTTATTTACATCCTTCCAAGTATCTAATTGACTCTTCTGTCAAATTCAACAGATATAGATGCAAAGTTTTATTTTGTTTTTAATACTAGAATCATTTTATGCAACATGAATGATGAACACAATTGCAGTCAAGAAGATATGCTGTTTTCATACTTTGACTAAATCTTTCAGCTGCAAAAGCATAGCAAGATAGATGAAATAGTAAACAGGAAATATCAAAAAAGACATGGCTATGCTTGGCAACAAGGTGCATATCTCCTTAGGCTGGGTTCCTGGTCTGGAAGCAGGCACCTCTGGCTGGAAAGAACTTTGTTTGGAGGCCAGGGTGGGTCTGCAGCTACTATTGGAAGAAACTAAGAAAGGAAATCTGCAGATTGTTGCCAGTGGTTATGCCTTTCAGAAAGTTGAAGATCTAGAAAAATGCACGTCCACAGTTTCAGCCTTGAAATCAGCAATCATCCCTGACTCAGTGGCTGGGATATCTTAGAATGGGATGACATGGAATCTCAAATTGCTATTTAAAGACCAATGATGGACTGGAGACTCAGAGAATTATGTAAAGACATACACAAAAGTTGTATGTCTGTCTGTGATCACAGATAAGAAGTGAAAAATATAAAAATAAAATAATCACTCCACTCAAAGATTCTGTATGAATGTCCAGCAAGTGCAGATGTGCTAAGTCAGAACGGTCTGCAAACCAAGCAGGTAAAGTCATCCAATTCTGAGAAAGCTGCAAAATAAGCACTTAGAACAATTAGATCCACTTGGAAAAACCTAGTGTAAGGCAAGTGTTGCCATACAAGCACTTGAGTGTGTAACATGCACCATTACATGAGTGTGTGACTACATCTTAAGTATGTGACAAGCACTGTTCATGGTGCCAGGCACTTACGGAGCTCAAAGCCACAATGGATGGGAATTGGGCCAGAATGGCGATGGGAAGACCAATTGAAAATGTAGAAACCGCATCCACAATGAAGAATAAGAAACTATAAAACAAAACGAGCAGAAATGAAATAAGAACTGTGGAAACCAAGTAGAAATCTTAGAAATGAGAAGCATCATCATTCCACTAAGGCATTCAGTAAATGGGCAATTCTAGAACGGACAACATCAAAAAGAATTTGTGTGGCCAATGTAATACTTAAACTCCCATGATACAGAAAAAGGAAGTTTAAAACTATAAAGAAGAGTTAGATGTCATGAAGCTTGAGAGGCTCCAACATGTGAATGATGCTAAAGGATAATTTAAAAATATGAAATCGTGATTTTTATACAGATATAAAGTGAACACATCTTAAAAATTTTTTCGAATTCATCTAATGAGGGAACCTGTAAGATGTTACTAGCTTGAAGAAGAAGTCAAGGAAGGACAAATGTATATTGAATAAAGGAATGTTGAAATTTATTTACAAATGGATGGAGCAAAAGAGGCTTTTTCCATGTAAAGGGCAAGTGAATTGAACTTACATGGGTCAGATTTTCATGTCTATGGAAAAAAAATTCTTCTGCATGGTTTTTAGTTACTTAAAGTTTCTAGAATTGCAAAATAGCTCGAAGTTGAGGAAAAGCTAGAATCAGGTAGCCAAGAAGAATATGCTCAAAGCCAAGGGTTGACAAACAATGGGCCAAGGTCAGCCTCCAGATTGGAAAAAAGCCATGCCCACCCACTTATATACTGTCTGTGGCTGCTTGCATGCTGCAGTCGTAGAGGTGAGTAGTTGCAGCAGAGACCATATGATCTGCAAAGCCTAAATAATAGTTATAACCTGGGCCTTTTACAGAAAAAGCTGGCCAACTCCTGTTCAAAACAATGCACTGTTTTCCATTGAAGTACAACATGTTTTTAATAGAGTTCTAAAAGAAAAAGATAGAGATAATTGTAAGGAAACAATATTAAAAAAAATACTTAACTTCTTTTTTTCTGGAAGTGAAGCAAGACTTGAGCCCTTAAACCAATTTTTCACTTTGAGAACAAACAGATACATAACATTAGACTCACCTAGGTATGTGGTAGAACAACTGCAAACATTACCAGAGGCAGGAAAATAAGAGAAGTAAGAGTGGTAAAGGGGAACAAAAGTTAAATGAGAAAATAAATTCTGTATTAGAAGTATAATGGAAATGTATTTTACGTGCATTACCGGATCTTATCTTTATAGTTATTCTAGAAGCAGATTGCCATCAGCCTTTAGTAATGAGGACGTTGAGGTCAAAGTCACATAGTTGGAAACTTGTAGAAGTAAGTTTCAAACTCAAGTTTTCGGGCTCAGTAATGACTGACATTTGACCCTTCTGCTCTTCTATGTTGTTATAATAAAGGAATTGACTTTTTAAAATGATGAGTTACACATGATCCTCAGTTAGGAACCCCAGGATGAGAAGAAGGTACCCTCTACTGAAGTTGCACAGAGAATTTTGCAGCCAAGGAACAGTATATGCAAAGCCTTCTAGTTGGAGGAATCCCACCACAGATCCAAGAATCAGAGAAGAGCTGTAGCTGGAAGTGAGAGGGCTGGGAGATGGGGCTGAAGACCAGGTAAGGGCTTTGCAGGCTGTGCAAAGTATTTCATATCATCCTAAGAGCATGAGAAGATGTCAGTGTTTTACAAATAATGCAAGGGGTGGGGGTTGTGATCTGATTTGCATTTTGAAAAGAACTTTTGGGTGGTGTGAAGAATGGATGGGAATTGGGCCAGAATGGCGATGGGAAGACCAATTGAAAAGCCACTGATAAATAACAGCCAAGATTATTTTATGCCCAAAGGAAGCAGCAAACCAAATAAGGATAAGAACTTGGGGGTATTCAGACTCTAAGTGGAGGAGCTGAGGGCGTGGTCACGATTATTTCCTTAGGGAATCTTGGCCCCTCTCTCTGGCTGGTTCTTTCATTTATATTCTTCAGTATTTGGCCTTATTAGCAGATGGAATAAACCTCTATTGTTCTGGGTGCCTGAATTCCCAAGGCACTGGGACATGAGGCTGCGATTGAGTCTCTGTGTCCTTCATGCCAGGGTGCTTTGGGCTTCTTATCGCCACACAGCACTTTCCACATTGAATTACAATGTCCAAACCACCTCCACCCTGCTGACTAACCAGCACCCTTGAGAATGAGGACTTCGTCTTATTTACCTTTGCATCCCTACTGCCTGAAAGTGTGGACCAAAAATAGTCATTCAATGTCAGTTGACTAAATGAATGGGATTCAATTATATGGAACAGATCATATTCTCCTGACAATCTTAACAGCGCTCTTCATTTACATGTTTCTAGACTAATTCCCAGTCTCTTTAGAAATTAAAAACCTTCCATAATAATGCAATTATTCATTTCAGCCAATAGTATTTCTCACAGAGAATATAGAGGCTTTTATAAATGCTTTGAATAACACAAACACACTTAAATTCTGCTGTAGTTTTTACCTCAATACTTCACCGATAAATTAATAATGACTGATCCACAGTGTCTCTTACTGTGGACTCTTGAAACATGTGTTATTTGTTTATATTTTCCTCTACTACTTGCTTTTTTTGTGTGACAGGGTTTCAATTTCCTCATCTATATTATATACTATTAACTCACTTTGACTGGTTTTGTAAGGATAAAAGAGATAACGTGAAGTATGTTCAGCATATAGTAGCAACAAAGGTGTTAAATCCCCTTCTATCATTTTGGATGTCTACCTATTTTTTTTTCCTCCATGTGCCCATCATGTCATGGATAATCTAACTACTTGGTCTCCTTTTTCCTTTTCTTACCTTGTATTACTGAATCGCTTTCAATATTTGCTCCAATGTTGCCGTTTATGCCTCTAGAAAAATGAAATCAGAAGGTCTACAACCTGCCCATCATGAATATTTTGATTTCAAAAATGCCCCTCAAATTTCCCCTTAGGAGAAGACAGTTCAAATTTGTCTGACATTTCTACCCTACCCATTGTTACCTCTTTTCTGCATTTCGTGGGTGTCTGCAGGTCCTCCCTTTTGCCCGCATCCTGTTCTATCTGCTGCAACTGCTATCCTGGGAACTGGGCACGGCCAGGTTGGTGAAGAGCTGGGAACAATAAAGCCTTTTATTCCAGGAATTGATCTGTAGGGTGGGCAATTTTAAATTCAGGATTGGCAGATGCATTCATATTCCCTCATCACCCACCCTACCTGCTGATGGCTCTGGATTTTCTTTAATCACTCACTTTGCATGAGTCTCCACTCTCCCAGTGTAATTTTAACAGGCTATTATTTTGAGTCCTAGGTGAGAATTTCCTACATTACAATTTGCAGTAGCAATTTTGTGCACCTTTGTTGCTTTCAATCGTCATATGAAACCCCTTTTAACGTAAACATTTTAATAAGCAAAGTTTTTGCCTGGGTGGTAATGCTAAATTGAAATGAATGCTTATAACAACAGAAATTTATTCTCTAGTAGTTCCGGAGGCCAGAAAGTTCAAAATTACGGTGTCAGCAGGGCTGTGCCCCCTCCAGGCTCTAAGGGAGACCCCGTTTCTTGCCTCTTCCACCTTCTGACAGTTGTCAGCATTTCTTGGGTTGTGGCTGCTCACCCCAATCTCTGCTTCTTGTCTTCACATGGCTTCTCCTCCTCTCCATATCTCTTTTAAGGACACTTATCCTTGCATTTAGGGTTGTATTAGGGTTCTCCAGAGAAACAGAACTGATAGGAGCTATATCATTGCTAATTACATCTGCAATGACCCTTTCCTCCATTTAAAGTCACATTAACAGGTTTTGGCAGGTTAGGATGTGGTCACCTAACCTGGGGGACCAGCATTCCGCCCACTATAGGAACCATGTGCCTGGATGACGTTCACAATGCCCTATTCAAGCCAGAGATGGGACAGTTCTAAATAAGAAAACCATTCATTTTTCTAGCACTCAGTGCATCAATGAGAATGTTTTTGCTTCTTAGATATCAGTGTTGTGGGAATGTCTCTAGAGGACCAGGGGAGATGGGAGAGGACTAGAAACTGTCGGTGCAAGCGGGAAATTCAAGGTAAATTCAAGGTGAGTCGAGACTAAGAGCCAAAGACAGTAGGAGCCAAGACAACCCTAAAGAAACTGAGTCCGTGGCTTCTACCCGAGACAATGTGAGTCACGTGGACCAGCTGAGGATCTTGTGAAGCGCAGTAGGTCTGGGACGCATCTGAGATTCTGCATGCTAATTAGCTCCCAGGTGTTGACGAGACTGCTTATCCACGGACCACACTCTGAGTAGCAAGGGCTTAGGCTGGGTGTAGGTAATGAGAAGATATACATATAAGCCATTAATTGGACTGGGTGTACATTGCTGGGGAGCAGAACCTTCTGGTTTGTGGAAAATTGGAGATTGTTTCAAGTCTAGTGTCACTACACTTCTGCATTTTCATAAGAATCTGCATTTTAATATAAAACCTTTGTAATTATCAGTGTTAGCAACTGATTCACAAATTCAAAAACAACTAGTGGGACAAATAAAAACCATTTTTTTTACATGATTGCCATTGTTTAACCACTGGCAAGTGGGTCTTTTATGACCCATTTGTAAACTGGGCAGATCTGTAGGACTCCTGTTATATACAACAGTAATCATTGAAATCACTGACAATGATAAACGGAAGAAAAAAAAAGATTAAAAAATGTGCTGTTAAGTGTTAACTGAGCTTGTATTCTGTTTTACAAAGCACACCAAATGGGTAGCTGTTCAGAGCACACCATGTCAAGAAGGAAATGAGACATTCCAAGGGTTATTAACCACTCCACTAGAGATCTTGGAAGATCACTGCAGTGTTATTTAGTGTCGATGTTTATTTAATTCTGGTGCAGAAGGGGTAAATTTACCATGCCCAATGGCCCTCAGACTCATACTGGCTTACATGAGTGTGGCTTAATGACCCATTGACAGTAGACTGTGGCATTACCTTATTAAATAAGTAGTGACAGGAGAAAGGACAGCCTGGAGTAGTGGATTTAAATATATTATACATTTAAAGAATTTTTTTTGTTTTTGGTAGGATTGAGTTGTCCTGGCTTTATTAGCTGATGTGTTTGATAGTATGGAGTTAAGCTGGTCAGGGTAACTGATGACCTCATCTGCTGTGAGTTTAGATTAATGAATCCCACTCGGTTGAATCTTCTGCACTCCGCTACATGATCTGTGAATGGCTGAATGGCAGAGCTTAGGCATCTCTGGAAGAACATGGCTATCCCTTTGCATATACGATCTAGATTTGAAATTTTAAAAGCTACAAACACTGATGTAAATGCAATGTCCCAAGGGAGGCATAATAAACAGTTGTTGGAGATCCAAGATATATAGGAACCATGTTTGCAACTCTCTATGCAAAATTAGAGAGCCATACTATAATATTTCACTGTATTGGAGTAAAAGGAATATGATTTAGCTGGCAGAAGGACCAGCATCATAATATAGCCAGATATTTCATCATACAGCTTTATTCTATAAAGCTTAGAGCCATTAAAAATGTTCCTGAAAACCCTTGAAAAAATATCCTACCCATTGCAAAGAGGATGTTTATACTCTGCAGAGTTCAGAATTGAACCAACTACAGGATGTATGGTTGAATTGGGGCCTTTGGGAACTTTATAAGGATGTTTGAATGAGTGATTGAAATATGGAAAAAGATTTTGGCTCTATTATTTACCTTACTTGGTTGTTTCCAAGAAGTTTTATTATTTTTTCTCTAAGTAAGTAAGAAGTAAAAAAAAATCTCATCAGCAAATCCAGTATGCAATCTAAGAAGTTTGATATTTCATGATGGATTAGCAATGTCTAGGCTGGGCACAGGAGGGGAGTAGAGGTGACATATATATGCCACGTATTTGCATGGATGTTTTGTATTAATACTCAAGGGGATTATTTTCTTTAAAATTTATAATGAAAAATATAAGGATCAATTGAGAATGCTGGAACCCTCTTTGCTGAAAGAGAACTAAATATAATTTATTAGGCAAATGATACTAAATATGATACCTTCAGACCACAATGGAAAATTTTAAAAACTCTGATTCTTGGTACTGACAATTGATAAATCTCAGATTTTTTCAAATTCTATGTGAAAATCCCACAGGAGCAGTTCATGAGCATTACTACATAAGCAACAGCAGTAAGAAAATGTTGAGAGACCCAGGTGTGAGGGTGCTGAGGGGTTGACTGGGACCATCCATCTAGCCAACTGATTGGCTCTGACATTTTAGTGATAATGATGTAAAAAATTGGCCTCTGAAACTCACCATTTACTTCAGGTCATAAAACTTCATAGTTACTCTTTGTGGGGGGGCAGAATGACACCTAACATGCTCACACCCTAGTCCCTGTGTACCTATGAATAGATACGTTGCATGGCAAAAAGGACTTTGCAGATTTTAAAGGTCTGAACCTCAAAAGTGGAAGATTATCTGGGATTATCCAGGGAGGTTTAATCTAAACCCCTGAGTCCTGAAAAACAGAAATATTATTTTTTTCTGGTTGGTGGCAGAAAGATGCAGCAGAAGAGAATGTGAAGAGGTTTGATGGGAGAGGGACTCAGCCTGCCATTTCTAGATGGGCCACATGGAAAGCATGGAAAGGAATGTGGCCGCCTCTAAGAGCAGAGATCAGCTCCCACCTGACAGCCAGCAGAGAATGGGCTCCTCAGTCCTATAACCATGAAGAGCTAAATCCATCCAACAAGCTGAATGAGCCTGAATGTGGCATCTTTCCAAGAGCTTCCAGATAAGAGTCCAGCCTGGCTGAGGCGTTGATTTTTCACCTTGTGAAACCTAAATGGAGGACCTGCCTGAGCATTTTGAGCCCAGACTCCTGACCCATGGACCTATAGGAATAATGAATAGGTGTTGTTTTAAGGAGCTAAAAGTGTGTCATGTGTTCCAACAGCAATAGAAGACGAATGTATTTTCAAACAGTTGAAACTGGTATTCTAAGGTCTTGAATATCGAATATCTTCTAGTAGGGCATATAACATCTGTAGGAGATAAATCCTGAATCTTAGTGGCACCATACAATACTTCTCTCTCTTGTCATGGTGAAATACAGGTCAGCAGATTCTTCTGAATGGCTCTCCCTAAAAGGGTGGGTCCAAAGGGTGAGGATACTGTCTCCAGAACTTGGAATTCCTGGGTGCTGTAGAGGAGAAAAGACAGTGGCCCAGTCGGGCAGGGGTATTCAAGGTCAGGCCTGTAATGGTGACACTGCTTCCATTTGACTCCGAGCTGCAAAGGAGAACAAGAAATTTGGTTTTCCCACGTATACAGGTAAAAGATACATGATTGGTGAGCATTGAGGCAGTCACTGTCATTAGTAATTCTCTTTAGAATCTGGCTCTTCCAATAATTAGCAATCCTCCTGTACTAGGGAAGCAATGAAATATATATCTGGATTTGAATAAGGGAATTATTTTCTTCTGGTTTATTCGAAGTCATTTGTTTTCCACCATTCTGATCACTGATTATTTGCTGATTCTTGAAAACACCCCAGGATAGTCCACGTCTGACCCCTTATCAATATAGGGATTGCTGCTGTGGGTCTGTAGAGCTCTATTCTTACTGAAGGGCATTCTTGGTTTCCTTGTCTGCAGTTGCTCCACATTTTTTAAAAAGACTTAATTATTTGAGACTGAGTTTTAGGTGCACAGCAAAGTTAAAAGATAAATACAGAGAATTTCCTATATACCCCGTGTCCCCACACATGTATAGACTCCTCCCTTATCAACATCTCTACCAGAGTAGAACATTTGTTATAATTGATGAACCCCCAATGGATTAAAAGTTGATTTATACATCATAATCACCCAAAGTCTATAGTTTACCTTAGGATTCTTTCTTGGTATACATTCTATAGATTTGGACAATGTGTGATGACATGTATCCAATATTATAGTATCATACAAGACTTTTAAAGATCCTCTGTGTTCCATCTATTCACCCCTCCCCACCACAGCCAGTAGCAACCACTGATAATTTTACTGTTGCCTTGTTTGGCCTTTTCCAGGATGTTACAGAGTTGATCACATATGATCAATCAGCTTCTTCAGACTGGCTTCTTTTACTTAGTAACATGTATCAAAGTTTCCTCCATGTATTTTCATGGCTTAACGGTTCATTTTTTATTTTAGCACTGAATAGTGTTCCGTTGTCTGGATGCATCACAGTTTATCCATTTGCCTGCTGAAAGCCATCTTGGTGGCTTCCAAATGTTGCCAATTATGAATAAAGTTGCTCTAAATATACATGTAGCAGTTTTGTATGGATGTATGTTTTCAACTCCTTTGGATAAATACAAAGAAGCACGATTGCTGCATCAATTTATCAATTGTTCCCAACTTGACCTATAGATACTATGTAATCCCAACAAAATCCCAGCAAATTATTTTGTGGATTCTAGAATTTATAGAGGGAGGCAAAAGGTCCAGAATAGTCAACACAATGTTAAAGAAGAAAAACAGAATCGAAGGATTAATATTACCAGACTTTAAGAGTTACTGTAACGCTCAAGTAATCAATACAGTGTGGCATTGGTGAAAGAACAAATAGATCAGTGGAGCAGAATAGCCCAGAACTAGACCCACATAAACACAGTCACCTGATCTTTGACAAAGAAGTGCAGGCAACACAATGGGGCAGAGATGGTTTTTCAATCAATGGCACCGAAACAACTAAACATCCGCACACAAAATAGCAATAATACTGACATATACCTTACACTGTTCACAAGAATAAACTCAAAGTGGATAATAGACCTAAACGTAAAATGCAAAACTATAAAACTCCCAGAAGATAACATAGCAGAAAACCTAGATATCATTGGGTCAGGTGATAACATTGTAGATACAATAGTAGAGGCACAATTCATGAAAGAAATACTTGGCAAACTGAACTTCACTGAAATGAAGAACTTCTTTGTGAAAGACACTGTCAAGAGAAAGAGAAGACAAACCACAGCTGGATTGAAAAGATGCATCTGATAAAGGACTATGATCCAAAATATACAAAGAACATTTAAAGCTCAACAAGAAAAAAAGAGAACAACTTGATAAAAAAAATAGACCAAAGATCTTAAAGACATGGCTCCAAGAAGATATACAGATGGCAAATACGCATACGAAAAGATGCTCCACATGTCATCAGGGAAATGCAAATTAAAGCAACGAGATACTGCTACACACTGATTAGAATGGTCAAACTCCAGAACACTGACAACACCAGATGCTGGTGAGGATGTGGAGCCACAGGAGCTCTCGTTCGCTGCTGCTGGGAATGCCAAGTGGTGCAGCCACTTTGGAAGACAGTTGGGCAATTTCTTATAAAACTAACCATACATTTACCCACATTTATTTTTAAATGTCAGCCTCCCTAATTGCTTTTTCCACATGATGCTCTCTGTGGTTGGAGCTTTTCTTTTTGCTTTCTGTTTCTGACTTTATGATGGTGGGGGTGGGATTGTGAAATGCAACACTCCCTTGAACCCTGCCCTTCCCTACTTTGATGGGAAAAGAGCAGTTTGCTGGCTGGCAGGACATGAAATAGCTTCCAACACTTTGGAGAAGTCATCACTTCTGTCACATCTTTTTTCTCTTTCTCCTACTCTCCAGCCCTAGCAATGGCCTGGGTTCTTTCTATTTAATTCTTTCTATTTACAAAGGATAGCTTACAGTAATACCAGAGAACCAGTTTGGTGTGTATGTGTGTATGTGGGGAGTGTCCTGTGCATTCTACAATGAATGTTTGCAGTGTCCGTGTCCCTGGTGTCTGCCTACTATATACCAATAGTAATCCTGACTTGTGTCAACCACAAGTATCTCCAGACATTGCCAAATATCCCCTGGGACACAAAATCACCCCAAGTTGAGAACCACTGGTCTGGTGTAAAGCTATCAACCCTGGTGGGCTTATTTCACTCATCTGTGGATTATGGGTTTTAGTAGGACACCATTCCCTTTTCCAGTGAACCCATTCCAAGAAAAGCACCTTCTAGTCTAGGTCAGTGTCATGATGAAGGCAAAAATCTGTGCTCTCTATGGGGCAGTCCTACATGTTGGCAGTAGATTGGGACTGAATCTTTTCTCCAACATTGAAAAGCTTAATTGAACCAGCAAATTCAGCTGGACGATTTGTAGCTCGTTGTTAGGGATCACTTCCAACTCCACTGCCCTCACAGCCAAAAAGAACTCATGCAAACAAAGCCTTATCCTGCCCACAAGACTAAGTTCTGAATGGCCTGATGTGGCATCTCTCCTTCTGTGCCACTGTGTCCCAAAGTGTGATCCCTGCATGTTTGAGTACGTAAGATGACCTCAGGTGGTACAATGCAACCTTTACATTTCATCAGGTATTTGTTCATCTCAATCATATATTGTGAGTTGGGGGAGGGGGAACACAACAATCACACCAAGCTCCTAGTACAAGTCTTCTTTAAAATAAATGTATGTGTGTATGCACAAAAAGTGAGCTGATTTAATGGAAGTAACAGGATGGAGTACACACATATGGAGAGTTTCCTGGTGCTCCTGCAACAGATCATCATAACTTAGTGGCTGAAAACAACATAGATTTACTCTCTTGCAATTCTGGAGGTCAGACGTCCAAAATGGGTCTGTGGGCTGTCAAGCCAGAGGTTTTTGGCCTGCAGGTTTACTCTGGATTTGGTGAGAGTGAATAACGGCAATGAATGTTGGGAGTAAAAGGGTTTATACCAAGGTTTATTTTCATGGTGGAAGGTCGAGTGCTAGAATCACGCCTGCCTTGGCCAAGTCCGCAATCTGTCTCTGTCTCTGCCTCCTGGTAGAGCCCTGGGAGGAACTCTTTATATCGCAACATAGGCAATAATTGGCTCCTTGCCAACAGGTATGCAAGCATGCACCTATGCAATAGGCCAATTGCATCACTGCATGTGCACAGTGGGCAAACAGGTTAGGGTCAGGTGAGGATCCTGGCCGTAGGAACTTCCATTGTCCCTACATGGGCTAAAATGAAGCTGTTTGCAGAACTGTGTTCCTTCCAGAGGTTCTGAGGAGAATCAACATCCTTGCCTTTTCCAGCTCCTAGAGGCACCCACCTCCTCCTATTGAAGGGCATCACTCCAAGGTCTCCTTCTGGTGTCAGCATCGCCTTTTTTTGACTGTGACCCTCTTACCTTTCTCTGATAAGGACCTTTGTGACTACACTGGTTCTACATGGATCTCTAGGACAGTCTTCCAATCTCAAGATCCTTAAATTAATCACATCTGCAAAGTCCCTTTTGCCATGTAATGAAACATATTCGGTTTCCTGGGATTAAGATGTAACATCTTTGTCAGGGGGACAGTTGTGGCTGAGCTGAGATCCCAGTCCCTTGGAGCTGCTGGCTGGAAGCCTCTCCTTGCCACACGGGCCTCTCCATAGAGCAGCTGGCAACTCACCTTCGTCATAGTGAGCAAGCGGAAGAGTGAGAGGGTGTGAGCACCAGGGACATCCCAGTGTATATAACCCAACCCCAGAAGGGACATCCCTCAGCTTTGCCACATTTGCTTCATTACAAGTGTGTCCCCAGGTCTGGCCAGTACTCAGCAGGATGATATACGCAGGGCATGAATCCAGGGAGCAGGAACCATCTCAGAATTGGGGGCCATTTCAGTATTTGCCTCTCCCCTCATCTTAGGTCCTAAGTTTTCTGCTAACCTGATGTGAAACTTCCGTTTAGCAGAAAGGTGACTACTCCATAGATTCACTTTCCTCCAGGAATCTGGGAGTCCCCACCTATCTGCTTCGAGTGTCCCCACTGTCAACAGCTGTACTGGCACTTGTCTTCTCGGTTTCCCTCGGGAACACGACGAGCCCTCTCCCTGTGTACCCTCCCCTGCTTCCAAATATTCTCCTTTGAGTTTCCAGTGGATTCCAAAACCATTGGCTATCTTAAAAAATACATAATGCAAAACACTGTTTAAGAGACTTCATGTATAAGGTAAAAAACATATAAATACATTTTCCTAAATTAAATGAAACCCAAATCTGAGCTCCTGTACTTTCAGGTGCTGGTAAATTCAATCCCAGAAATGTTTTGGGCAGGAATAGAGCTCTCCATCTCCAATGAACAAATCATGTTTTTATGTATCTGTGTTTTTCTCTATCATTTTGTCTTTCTCCTTCCACCTCCTAATCCCCTTTCTCTCAATTTTTGTGGATTTCATTCTGATAACCAAGGCTTTTTGAAAAATGCATGTTTTACAACTGGTTAATCTGCATTCTGATTTTTGTGGAGTCTAACGTAGTCAAAGGAGGAGTCTGTCTCTTTTGTGAAACCAGATGGCAGAAAGAATTGGAGGATGTTCCTTGCCAAGTGTGAGGGTCAGTTAATTTCTCCCTCCATCTATTATGATGCACTAGAGATAACCGTCGAATTTAATTTGGTGACCTTTTACAGCTGTCAGGCCTCAGTAATTTTTACCTGTTTTGATATCCCTCAAATTGCTGAAGACATTACAACACAAAGAGCTAGTGAATATGCATCAGTCTGTGGGGTCAGTGGTTTATGTGGGTGGGGGGGGTAAGGGAAGGACAGGTTGAGGGCTCCCCTTTTGCACCCTGTGGGGACAGCATTTTAGAAGATAGAGAGTTTATTTATAAACAGTGCTTTTATCCCCCCTTTGCTTTGATTCATCTTTCATAATAATAATAATGACCAACTATCCTGAAATACAAAAAAGCTTTAAAAGAAGTGCATATAATATTTTCTGTTTATTAAAGGGGAACGTGGGTTTAAAATATAACTGCTCATGCTAGTGGTCTTTTAGTCCAATACTAGGCACATATCAAGCTCCTTTTCATTCATTTTGGGGACAGCAACCAAAATGACAGAACCATTTTAGAACCTTCTTCATGCTTTACTACCGTCTCCCTACCCTTTCTGAAGCATTTCATGTTTTAAAACTATTGAATTTTTCTTGATACAAAAAGTAATGTTGAAATCAGCACAAGGAAGGCGACAGAAACACTGGGCTTCTATTGCACTGGAAATATTTTCACAATTTTTAAAATCATCTTATATGATGGCCCCATAGATTATTTTATAAAAATGACTTTATTGGCAAATTTCAAATCAAGATGGGAGAGTGTCTTATTTTCAAAGTGCTTGTTTGTATCTAGACTATTCTGCCATATGAAGTAGCTCTAGTAAAAAATTATTGCTGTTTTATAGTAATAAATATTTTTACCTGAGTCAGGCTTCTTTAAAACAACTGAAAAAGGCTTGCCGTGGAGTGGGAATATCATTTTTTTGAAATACTGGTTTCTTGTTTTTATATTTTTTTCTTTTCTTAACAGATTGTATATTACACCCAGATCAGTGGCCAAGTCCCCTGATTAAATCATCGTGGCTTTTCTCAACATTCAGGCCAAAAGACAAAACAAACCAGGAGTGACAAGAAAACTCTAAATGTGACTCATTTTAGAAAAAACAATATCCAAACCTGGTGTCTTCAGAGGAACTGTGTTCCACATGGAAATTGACATGCTCTGTTTTCCAACATTCAGATTGACTTGGAGGTTTTTGTACGTGTGAATAACCCCAGTGGAAAAGGTCTGTGACCTTTGTCGGGGTGGATAACACTTTATTGTTAAGAGAGGTTGATGGTTTTGTCCGTTTCATCTGGGGACAGTGCTGAAGCCAGTGGACAGGAACTATGGAGACAGACATGCTGGGGGCGTCTGCAGCTTCCTTCTGACCTCTGTCCTTGCTTGCCCTCTCTTTCTTTTACTTTTTATTTTTAAATTTTATTTAATTCTAATCTCTGCCCCCCACGCCAACATCCTTCTTCCACCTGTGAGCCTTGACCGACGTATCAGAAGGCTTGCAAACATAGTCCTCAGGGATTACCATTCTGCTTGTTTGGGGGTTTCCGCTGGTGGTGCCCATCAGGAGGACGGGAGAACAGCCCTGTCTCTCAGCAGCAGGTTCCCACTCAAGACGCCTCAAGGGCAGATATGCAGCCTCTCCCACCCCAGGACTCCTGGCCCTCATTTAATGGAGAGTTACCTGGTCTTCACTGCTTTCTGAGGTGCAGGAGTCGAATTCAAGTTTTTAACCTCATTATGCATCACTTAAATCAGCTTTTTGATACCAGTTATTTCTGTTTTCCATCCTCTGATCTCAGTTATAGATCTGCCATCTCTCATCCTTTAATTTCGACATGAGTTGAGAAGTAAATACGACTCTAAAACAATAATGACATGTTCTCTCAAATTACAATTTAGCTCGATCTATTTTTGTTTTCCGACTCATTTAAGAATTAATTTATCAACGTCACATTTCATGCTTAACTTTGACATTTCATTTCCAGCTTAGGCTTAGATGTCTCTTTCCCAAGCAGTCTGCAGTTTCCACTTCCAAGTCACCTCTAAAATACGTGTTAACTGTCCATATTTTGATTATTGTATTTTTAACTAAACTTGTTGTTTATGTAAAAAAAGAAAACAGAGTCAGTATGGACTAGTCTATTAGGAATAAGTTAAATCATTTTAAAGCCCATGTAAACCCATGAGACTTCAAATGTTACAGTAATTTTTGCCATTTACATTTATAATTATATATATAATTATATATATATTATATATATATATATAATTATATAATTATATAATCCTCTCTTCCTTCTCTCTACCTGAGACCATGGTATTTATCTTTGCTTCTTCAGTATATTAGCATCCCATAGGTGTTTTTATTAAATGAATAACTGAAAGTGTTATTTAAAATGAATATGAGAAATTTCTTACACAGGAATCACAGTTAATAGTTATGAATTTGACAAGATAATTTTTATTCTGTGCTTACTATATGCCAGATACGTTTTCAAGTACTTTGCATGAATTAATTCACTTATCTGCCAACAAACTCAGGAGGTCAATCTGTAATTATTCCCATGTACTGATGGGTAAGTTACAGCTAGTAAGTTCCAGAACCAGGATTAATTTGGATCTTAACTGCTATGCCCTGTGGTCTCTAAATAAAGCTAGAAGCGCTTGTTTGCACTTCATGCTAGCAGACTCTGACCAAGGTTTGTCACGTAACCCACGGGGAAATTCACCTGGGGTATTTATGTGTGGACTCAAGTATTTGACATTCTGTTCCACTCTAAATTTCAGAAACATCCTGAATTTTTCTCTTTTATGAAGGAGAGGGAAAGACAGAGGGAGAGAGAGAAAGAGAAGAGTTATTTGGTTGTGTCTGTAACACATACATTCAGGCACCACCCACCTTGGACATCTATCTAGTCCATTGTCATAACGTTTTGTCCGTTGGGTGGTTTTGAGGAGAGTAGTGACTTCGTTGTGTTTCTATTTTAACAGGATCCCTCCGTTTCCCTTTGAATGTAGGAGGGATCAGAGGGAGAGCCAGTTGGCAGGCTTTTTCAGTCCTCCGAGGGAGAGACTGTGATGCTTTAGACCAGAATACTGATAGTGAAGAGAGGAGAATGACCGGACTGTGGATATAATCCGATGCAGAACTGGCAGGATTGGATAGGGGACGTAAGGAAAACATTTTTTTGTTCTTAAGTAACTGGAAGGGTGGAGTTTTCACTTACTGACACGGAAAGACAGCAGGAGGAGAAGATCTGGGGAGAAAGACCAGGAATCCGATTTATGCATGCTAAGTTTGAGATTTCTGGCAAACACGCAAGTGCAGATATTGAGTAGATAGTTGGTATTTAGAATTCCTTCTATAGTATTCCTTCTAGGGAAGGAAGCCTAGGCCAGAAATGTAATCTAGGCAATATGTGGATTATATCTAAGGCTCGGAGATGGGATAAGAGCACATCTGGAATGGCTATGGAGACCAGCTCTAGACTTAGTGCTGGCCCACTAGTGTTAGAGTTGCAGGAGAAGAGAAGGGGTCATCCGCAAGGACAATGAGAATGAGTAGCAACTGAGGCCAGAGGAAAAACAGAATGTGCTTCTGAACTCCAGTGAAGAGTTTCAAAGAAGGTCAGGTGACCTACAGAATGAAATTCCACGTGTGTAGCTGGCCCATTGCATTGAAAACACATGTTGGGAAAGAAATGATCAAGGACATCGAATGGTCCTGTTTGCAATTATATTACTTCCCTGTACAGGGAAATGATCTTGGGTGGCAACCCAGCATAGCATCTGGCATATAGCAAGAGCTAACTGCCTTGCTGGCTCTTAATGGAGAGACACCTACAACTATAAATGGGTCTCTGGCCAGAAGTGTGACCAGGACTTGAAGTATTACTGTAGCTGCGACTGTGTCTCTATGGGGGACTGCAAACTGCTGGCCGCCAGGAACTCCATAGAAAACTCTTTTCACAGTTTGAATATGGGAACTACAAATAACAAGAAGGCCTCTCTGATAACCTACAGTATCTTCCCTGGGATATTTTCTAGGACTCAGTATTCAAAACTGGAATATCACGCATTAATTCATTCTCAGCATTTCCCTTGTCTAGCAGTAGACCTGTTTTGGAGCCCATGAGGGGAGGCATCCTCATAGGATAGATAAAGATTAGTTTGAATTTTGGTTTAAGCTGTAAGGTAGATGGTATTTAATGAAGGGATGCTAAACATTTGTCGAATTTTATTGCTTGAAAGTCATTAAAAAAGGTGAGGATGATACCAGCCACATAAGTGTGCTAGCCTTCTGCACCTCCCTGTGGAAGACAAACTAGAGGACACTTCATCAAAATCCCTATCATGACTCGTGATGCTTTCAAGATGTCAAAATGTTTTCCTTATCACTCTCTCTGAAGTGATGAATACATTCTTTTTCCTTATAAAAAATAACGTCAAAAATCACTAAATGTTTTAAAAGGCCGTGTGAAATAGAAAAAAAAACATAGCCTGGGTCCTTAGGCACAGACGATTTTCAATTCTATACAGAGAAATCTTCCGCATCCTGACACTCAGAAAATGAGTGATTCCAAAGGGCACCTCGAATTGCGCTGCAGGCTGCTTGAAGCTCCTTGGAACTTGTAAGCACCCCAAACATTTTTATCAGCTCCATGACAATACACAAGTCAATAATAAGGGGGTGATTCAGTAGCCAACCCACATCCAGATGACAGTGGCCTTAAAAACAAACAGCCCAATCAAAGTGACATTGATGTTGCTTTGAAGCAAAAAATATTAGCTCTGTCACTGCTTAACTGCATCAAAGTGCCATATTCTCTCTGACTGTCGCCTTCGAAAACCTCTGAAGGAAGGAAAGAAAAGCACCTCAATAGATTTCATTAGACTTGCAGCTGTGACTTGAAGCTGCCTTTAACTTCCAGTTGGTCTCTGCTTGCACCCTTGTAGATACTCGTCGCGGATGGAATGTTGGTTATTCTAAAGTGAAAGAGGGCTTTGCATTTCTCTACCTTCTCACTGTCTGGTCTCTCCATCTGTGATTTAAAGGGTGGCCCACGAAACAAAATCACTGCCTTGTTTCCTTCTGTGGTGCAATGATTTTCTTCTCTAATTTTGAGGAGAAAGCTTTTGTATTTCCCCCTTTTCGTAATTACAGTAAACATTGCAAGTGCACGAGTGATGTTAGACCTTGGTCAGAATCCCTGGAGCCACTAAACTAGTCTGCTAATAAGAAATGTATAAAAGTAAACTTACTATAAGACTAAAGTGAGAAGAAGCATATTGTTATATACATATGCATATATAGTGGGTTTTTGTGGGGTGGGGAGGGGGGAGAGAGAACTGGCACCCTGAAGGAGTTAAGACCTTGATGGTCTTAGACTGCAGCTCTCCCAAGTTGATTTCTAACATTCATTAAGGAGGTAATTCATTCACATATTCCTAAATCATAATGGTGAAATAACTGCTGTAATTGAGGAATGGCGAATTTCAGTTTTGCAGACTATATTCCTTCTTTTCTGTTACCCCAAGATTCTTTTGTTCACTATTCACACATTCATTTATTTCATTCATCACCTATTTTCAAATAGTGTTTTAAAATTACTAGGGATAGGAAATGTCTACAGTATGTCATCTGCATTTAAGGGACAAACAGACTCATAAATAACTGGCTACAGAAACGAAGTAAGTTCTTAAAAGAATATAAGCAGCGGTATTCATTGTAAAAGGAAAAGAAGCTACTTGTGGTTACCTGCCTATTAGTGAAAAACCGCAACAGTAGTCAAGACAATTTTACACAAATGAAATGCATTTGCCAGTCTGGAAACAGCCCCCACTGTTTGGCACCCGACTCTGTTGCTAGCAGTAGTTATCCTTCGGGAGAATATTCAATTGCCCCAACTCTGGTTGCTTTGTTTAGAAAAAAAAGGCAAAACCAACCTAACCTGAGTCAGCTATCAGCTTGATTTTTGAGCTTGAATCGTGCAAATCTTTTTAAACCCACAGTCACAACAGAATCACACAGCAATAAGTGTTTCACGAGTAAATAAAACACGATTATCCCAGGGTCTGGTGCGGTGACAGGGTGGCTTCACGGACAAGTGTGGGTGCCATGCTGGGTGTGGGTGGTCTTCTGGCTCCCGGACAGGAAGGGTGTCATCATAGTGGTTGAAATGCTTTCTCCTTTGTTAGTGTCCGTGCAACGCATTTGTCATGAAATGGATGTTGCTGTTAAAGAACTGGTAAATCTATTGTGTGAACTTACTTTATTTCAGGGAGTAAGGAGATAGGTCAAGCATTGACTAAAGACTGAAAAGTATTAATATGCAATAATGATAGATGTTGACATCTGCTTGTTGCCTAAGTTTTCCTTGCTTCCTGCTATCTGCTCTCTGCACTTTTCTCAAACACCATAGCCATTAACCAACTGCTTAAACAAGTTCTGACCTTAGACTGCTCTTAAAAGAAAAAATGCTCCCTATGTCTAGAGTAAGGCCTGCATAATAATGCAGTTTCCACCCTCAAATGGAGTAAAGAGCGCCAGGGCGTACCATATGCAATCTAACATTTAATATTAATGTAAACCACGGAGCGGAGGCTGAGGGTGTGGGGAAAATCCTCTCCAATTCCATTCCCCTGGACTCCAAGCCCTCCTTCACATGGCGTATCACTGAAGTAAAGGGAAGTCCATGCTTCAAACCAACAACATAATTACAGAAAGCTTTTCCAATGATAAGTTTTCCTGCCAATTCTAAAAAGCGTTGCAATCTTTAAACGGTGTGTTTATTGTAGAAAATGAAATGGTGACTTTTGGAACAGGTGACTGTGGCAAGGTGTAAATGGTGGGATTGCAATAGTGGAAATTCTTAGGAGACCTAAATTCTTCAGTCAAATGGACAAATGCTGTTCAGAGATTGTAAACGTTATGCGGTTGGCAGTAAATGGAGCGGTTTGGAATGGTTTGTGAACGCATCTTAATCTGTTTAATCTGCTTGAGGTCCCACCTCAAACCACCTAATGTAAAACTAAAATCTAAGCATAGCGTAACTTGCAAAATGCAATTTCATGACAACGTAAGCAAATATAATTTAGAGTTAGCTTAAAGAAGGAAAAAACCCACTTTACGGTACTGCAGGGCAGCTCAGATGAAGGGAGAGTCCCTTTAGAGTGTCTCTAATTCTAAACCCTGCTGTGGCCACTATTCTTTGGTATGAATGGTAAGTTGGGGAAAAGAATTGGCTTTGGAACACTGGTGTTGGTGATTAGCAATGCATGATGTGTGGCTAATGAAGTACTTCCTTCTTGCAGACCTTCAAGTTATTTGCTCTCATACAAACCAATGTTGTAGTACCATTTTCCTGCTTAAAAGACAAGAAAAAGGGCTCTAATGATATTAATAACTAGGCCAAGCCATATAATTAGTGATGAATAAAGACAAAAGTCAGAGGTTTCTCCTTCCAGATCTGTTTTTGTTTCACCAAGAACACCAAGTGCCTCCCATAATAGCAGAGATGCTTTAGATAGTTAGGCAAATAAACCTCCTTGGATGGATTAAGATGTCTGCGTCCTTTAAAAGTAATTTGAATTCTACTTACTAACCTTCTGAAGATTTGGGGGAGGGAAGGAAATAATTTGACAATGGTCTATTCTTAGGGAAGAAACTTCACTATTGTTTTGAGTCAATAATACATAAAAACGCAGATTTTTATGCTGGATTCAAAATGAAATATACTAAGTGGCATTATAGCGAGATCCTAGCTGTAGATATTAATGAGATGGTAAAAAATTGCAATGACTGTTTGGTAAGTAAAATGGTTTAATACGTTTAATGTGCTCCACAGACATTTGGAAGCATTGTGGTTCCTGCTGCTTGGTGTCCATTTCCATTCCCGAAACTCCCCACTCCGGTGGGATAACTTATAGTGCAACTTTCTTTGGGAAAATTAATGGTGATATTGACAATAAAGATATCTAATCTTCCTTAGCCGGTAAGGAGACCATGACCCCAGCATGGGCTCTTAGAATGTTTATCTCTGCATGTTGAGTCTTGAATGGACTCTAACACAGACGGAGAAAACAAATAATGGGACTAATTCCTCCCAGTAGTCCATGCCCAGATGTGATGACTGATTAACATCTGCAATGTGGATACCAGTTATTGCTCCATTTTGCACCTCTTTCCAGGCAGGCCCTTCAGCAATTCAGTGAATTTGATCATATGTTACTTTAAATTTATAATCCTATGAATGAGAGAGCATGGGGCACTTCAACTCAAATAGCACCACTTCCAAGTAGCCACCTTTGACTGTCTCCTTGGAAGCAGTGTCCCCACCACAGTCACCCCCTATTACTATACCCAGTTTTAATGTCCTCCCCAACAGCTCTCACTATCTGACCTTATCTTGTTTACTATGTATTTTTATATGTTTGAGCAGTTTGGTCTCATAGAGTTTTCTGCCAGTTACAGGAGGGTAGGAATGGAGAATATTTCCTACATGCCTGGGAGCATAAAAAATATGGTCTAAGGACATGCAGGAGAGACCTCACGGTCAGGAAAATAATGCAGCGAGGTTCTATGGAACAGCATCTAAAGGCCAGATGGGAACAAGGATGTCAGTAAACATCAAAGTGGAAGGAAGGAAATGCAAAAATCTAGATTCTCACCCTCCAACTGCTACTTCAATGCTAGGTGTGACCCCTTGAAGAAGTAAGACACACTCTGAGAAAAGATTTCTTGTACACTTGAGTTTGTGGACTAAGACTTATACCTGATGATAGGATTATGAATTCCTCAATGTAAAGAAATATAAATTGCAACATGAATCTCTTCTAATCCTATCCCCACAAGATGACCACTAGCAGCCATTCTTATAATTATGTCAATAGGGAGAGAGATCTAGGTATAAGTATGCACTTAGATATGGACAAAGTATATCTCTAGATGGAACTACAGCAATTTTTGAATAAACAGGTAGGATAACACCATATGAACTATGCAGAATCAATTAAAAAACAGTTCCCTTGATTTTGAGAAAATGAAATATGTCAATCAATGGCAGATTGACAGATGACAAATGTCAATTAAGAATAACATGTTTTCTTTTTTCATATCAAAACAAGGTTTGAGACTTTAGAGCCAAACTGATTGCTGTGATCAAGAGGCCACCAGAGTAAGATAAATTGTTCTCATATGAATGAGTTCTTTGATGAGAAGAGTGAACTTCCATTGTCAAACTCATGAGAAGTCAAAGATACTTACTGCATGACTTTGGAAGTTAAAATGATATATACTAGAAGTTTATCCTCTGATTAAGTACTATTTGGGAGCTCTAGACCAAAACAGAGTAAGCAAAACACTCAAATTTATTTTCTGTAAGGTCTTTTGGTGTGAAAAGCCAAGAAAAAATTTATTATTATTATTATTATTATTATTATTCTCAAAAACTATCAGTTGAAATAATCTCAACCTCAGGTGTACCTTGTGAAATACACAGAGTACATTTTTCTTTCAATGGTGAAATACCTGGTATTTAAAAGTTTACTCAACTCTTTCAGAGAAGTGTGGCTGCCAAAGAAATTTCTGAGAATATCAGAGTTCATAATGTAATTATCCCAGTGTTTGGCCAGAATTTTTAAGTTATCATCCTGTTATGTTTTTCATGAGCAAATATAAGTGACTGAAGGTTCAGGGTTGAGAGAAAAAATGTCAGTGAGTGTTTTTTCCTGAATAAGGGCTATGTTTAAGAGTTAGGGCTCTGACAGTACCCTAGGTGTAATTCATTGTTTGAGTATATTACATAAGACCAACAGGCAGCAGGTGAGAATGTGTGTCTTAGTTGTTCGAGCTGCTGTAACAAAATATCGTAGACAGGGTAGCTTATAAACAACAGGAATTTACTTCTCATGGTTCCAGAGTCAAGGAAGTCCAAGATCAAGGAGCTGACAGATTCATTGTCTGGTAAGGGTCACTTCCTAGACTGACAGCTCTTTGCTATAACCTCACATGGTGGAAGGGGCTAAAGAGATTTCTTGAGCTACATTTAGAAGGGCATTAATCACATTCAAGGGGGCTCTGCCCTTATGAACTAATCACCTCCCAGAGGCCCCACCTCCTGAAACTGTCACCTTGAGGATTAGGTTTCAACGTATGAATTTTGAGGGGACGCAAACATTCAGATCATAGCAGTGCATGCATGTTTATACATGTAAACAAATGTCCTATTTTTGTTGTGCTGTTTATATTAATGCATAATGGTGATAAATATTTACATGACATTCTAAATCTATTTCTACTCTTTATGGATGATGGTAAAATTAACATCCGTTTCTGTTATTTCAGTTACCCAAATTTCTAAAGATTTAGTGGAGAGCTGATGTAGCCTATTATATGTGAATATCAAGGAATGATTGAAGAAGTATAAAATGTACATTTTTCCATTTTTTATGTTGAGGAGGAAATAGATTAGATACATTTCCTCTCTCTTCCTCATAACCTAAAGGTTAATAGGCATCAGCAGAGATGAGCCAAGGAGTGCTGATGGGGAAGTGATGGGAAAGACGGATTGTTGAACTTGCAATCCTTCTTGGGTTCTGGGGGATGAGATCACACAGAGCAACAGAAAACACACTGCTGGTCTCCTCCGAGGTGCTGCCAAAGGAAGCAAGACTGACAAGGCCATGAGCAGACAGAGCTGATTATGGAAAGAGGCATATTTCAGACAAGAAGGGAGAGAACCAGCAGTTCTAAGCAGAAACACGGATTCACTCGACAAGTGTCAACTTGGTTTTCCAAGAGCTTTGCATGCTGGACGAAGTGACTGAGCTTAATCCTCTCACAAAGAAC
This sequence comes from Manis javanica, assembly GCF_040802235.1. Lineage (NCBI taxonomy): Eukaryota > Metazoa > Chordata > Mammalia > Pholidota > Manidae > Manis > Manis javanica. The sequence goes on from NC_133160.1 coordinate 6,247,167, forward strand.
ATATCCTTTTAGAGTTTCCTTCAGATATTAGGGGAAAAAAAAGATTCTAATCCAAACAATCTAGACATACTTATTGAGTAAACTACAAAGAATTGAGCGCAGTGATTAGCAAAATGGTAGCCGCGAAGACTTATAAAAGCAATGGTCTGTTATGAGGATGCTGATTCCATTTTTGAGGACTGCCTGACAATAGCTTTTGTACTTCCCCTTTCCCTTTTCCTCTTGGGCCACATCTGTACAAGCTAATGAGAAAGGCTGGTGCTTGTTCCTTGGCTTCACAGGGAGATTCAAACCATTCACGTCGCTGCCTGTGAGGGAGCTCTCATGTGGTCTCACCTTAACTGTAATCGAGACCCAGGCCCGTCTCCTTCCTTTGGACTCTCTCAAGCCAGTTTCCGATTTGCTTGAGAGACCTGCCCCCCTCCTGGCCATAGTTATGTAGGTAATAAACCTTTTCATACCCTCTTGGTGCGTGTGTGGCCGTATCAGCCTCAACAATGAACCAGACTTTGGGTGGGGTCCTTCCTTATTTTGAAAGGTGACCATGACATGGTCATTATCTTCTGGGAGCTTTGAATGAAATGGGAGATGCATCACCTGCATTGCCAGTGTTGTGTAGGATGACCTACCAGCACACGGCAGGCCTTTAATACATGTTGCTGAGAATGATGGGGTTTGCTTTGTTCATATCCTGTGAATTAATATCCTGTGACCATATCAGCACACAACTGACCAACTGATTTTTTAATCCCTTTTTATGTCCTATGTAGAAGGAGGTATGAGGGTGGAGATGACCTTCTCTGAAAGTGAAACCTTTCCTTCTTTTATAGGGAGTGGACATTAGGATTAAGATCAGAATTTTCTTATTCTAAAGAAGAGGGAATTAATATTTTATAAAGTTTTGAAGTCATAGTCTAAAGAACTAAGGATGAGCTCTTTAATTCAAGGGAGAAAAGGACTTATGAAAATTATGGTGTGTTGGGTGAATGGGTATGCAACAGAAAGTTCTAGGAAACCAGAAGAAATGAGAAGACAAGAGGGATACCAACCCAGAGCATCCTAAAATGGAAGAGTAGACCCAGTTTGGAAGTTGCCACCAAGCAGGTGGGCAAGTGAACCCAGAACATGACTAAGTTCTCAGGACCTACTCCTTTCTGTCTAGCATCCCATTCTTCATCTGAGTGGAGACAGCTCCATGTATCCCAGATTCATCTGGGTCATCCCACTGGTTCACCCAGAAGCCATGACCCCATGAGATGCACCCCATGACATTACCTCTACAAAAATAACCATAAGGTCAAAGGGGACCACAGCACACACAACATGGCACCCATAGGTTCACTGAAGGAATAAGAACCATATTGGTCCAGCCTAAGCTAGGAGAGTGCAAAGCAGATGCTGCTTTGATCACTTTATATTAATAATTAAACCAAACTTTGTGAGGCACCAATGTTTTTAGCATAGAGAGAAAAAAATTATAGGTATTCAGAAAAAAAGAGAGTTTTATTATAGCCTTGAGGAATATTATGAAAGGTGTAGTGGAAGGCTAAGATGAGAGGATTTTTTGAAGGTGGGACTGTCATTAATAAAGGCAGAGGCCTAGCATGTGCTAAAGAGGAAGGAACTGTAATGAACACAGCATAGGAAAAACGTGGTTTAGGAAGCAGAAAGAAATATTGTTAAAGGAGAATAGGGGGTCAAGAAACCAAGAAGAGGAAATTGGATTGAATATTTATGACTTGTATTTGTACATGTTTGTAGGATATATGCCATCCATCTTTTTAGGTATTCAGATGCCACTGCGTGTACTCCATGAGCAAATGATATATTCATATGCTAACTGGGAATAAGCTCTTGTGGAAAACTATGTAACGTGGATCTTTAGGTTATTGTCAGGTAACTCATAACTATATTTGATATCTGCCTCATCACCCAGAGTCTGGCTTTCAATTTACAAAAAAAAAGAGATTTGCCTCAGTTTGAAAAAGTGGGGCAAATTGTAGAAAACACTAGGGATCTGCCAGAAGTACGAATGTTTTGATCTCAAGTAAGATGCATGGGAATGCAATCTCAAATGTTACTAACTATAGGTAGAAATCTGATACCAGATTAGTTAATATAACCCTAGACCATTCCAAATAGTCAATGCAAGTCAAAGCACACACAAAAATCTATATGGATTCTCCCAAACTTAGGATATCTGGGAATCCAAGAGGAAAAATAATAAATGCCTGTTTCAAAGAGATGCTCATAATAAAAAATTTCAGAGGCTATAAACCACCATGACGGATGGTCAACAGACACAAATAATAAGAGAAATTTGCCCAATCCCCCAAAACATAAGTTACTAAAAGAATTTAGAAGGATCTGAAAGATAAATATGTTCAAAATGACATTATTTATTTGAAATTCAAACACAGGCAAACTAATGAATGGGATAAGCAGTCAGGATAAAGATCATCGGTGGTGGGGAGAGAGGGTGGGGACTCAGAGAGGCCCAGCAGGGGTGTCAGAGGGGCCGGACATCTGCTGCTGTTTGACCTGCGTGCTCTTGATCCAAGGGCTGTTCTTCTTATCGGTAAAAATGTGTTGAGCTACATGATCATGATTTGTGCTGTTTCTCTATATTTGTATACCTCACCCAAAGAGTTTATTTTTTTTAAAAAAAGGAACTCATGCAAAGAGACATTTTGAAATATATTCAAACTAGGAAAGTTTTCTTCTCCAAAATCAACTCTGGGAGAACTGTGGACCAGTGTATACATTGGTGGGAAGGGACCTGAATCCACGGAGCTCGCATCTCTTGAACACCTTCACCTTCACCCAATTCTCCCGCCCGCTGACCTCTTTTCCTAGGAGTTTGTTTTCCTATGAGAGCGCCATAGAGGTGAATATTTGTCTCTCTCTGAGTTGTGTCACTTTGGCATAATGTCCTTCAGATGCATCCATGTTCTTGCAGATGGTAGGATTTCCTTCTTTCTTACAGGTGACCAGGAGTCCACTGTGTGTATATCTATGCACCATGTTTGCTTTATCCATTCATCTGTTGATAGACACGGAGGCTGTTCTATTTTTAGGTTTTTAAAGAACCTTCTACTTTATGATCCTCTTATCTCTCATCTCTGTCTCATCCCTTTTTTCTTGGAGTGGAGAACACAGTCTGAGTTGTGGGAGCAGCCGAACCCGGATAAACCCTGAATCTGTTTTATACATTCAGCATTTACTGAACACATACTATGTTCCAGACATAAGATGTGGACACTCGGGGTGCTTGCTTCATCTGTCTGTATCTCAGTTTCTTCATATAAAGAAAAATTCAGTGAGGACAGGATTTGCCGTTTTCCCAGATACCTGAACAGTGCTTGGCACATAGCAGGCCCCCAAAATATAAACTAAATGCCAATAAAATAAAATATTTAATAAAATAAGTGCATGTACAACATTGAACACAGCAAATAGAAAATGTTCAAAAATATCCATTACTTTTCTTACTTCTCAGGAAGATGTAGTCCAAGAAATCTGGCATTCTTTTTATTTTTTCCATTTCTCCTAACAGATTAAATAAATAAGTAGTCTTTTAGGGTATAGTCATATAGATATAGCTCATCAGATTGGAGAAAAATGATATCAGCTAGAACAGAATTGGAAAAAAATTAGTCATTGTTACCAGGGTCACCTTTTCAAATCCGAAGCTGAAAATCTGTAATCTGCCTACAAAAAATCTGCTGCCCATGGGAGGGTAAAACAGTAGATTTTTCTGCTGCCTGTGGAGGAAGATATATCTGCTTTAGGTATGAATTCAGCCATGGAGAATAATTTAATCATACTTGTAAATGACATTCTAACAAAAGGTCATCAGATCTATCAGGCCCTCATCAACTTAGGAAAATTAGACCTGTTTTATTGATTTTGGAAAGTGATACACTACCTGACTCTGCTTCATAAGGAAACTGGGAGTCAAGAAAATGCGTCTGAGTTGAGCTGTAGAACCGCGGAGCCCAGCTGGGCAGCAGGTGAGCCTCTGCAGCCGCACATTCCTGCACCAGCATTGGGGGGGGCTTTTTCTGTCTGCTTTTTTTTTTTTAACTGTAACTAAGTAAACAAGTTACAAAGGGACAACATAAGCAGAAGCATTTCAAGAAACCAGAGATGTAGATCCTACTAAGGAAGCATGCAGGAAAAATATAGAATTATCAACATCTGCTGTTTAGTTAGGCAAGAGGCATTTGCTGACATGATGCCATTTTTTTCCAGGTAGGGTGGTTGGTCATAGGAGGGTAAAAGACACACCCTGCCTCTCGTAAAGAGAGCTGGAGTAGCAGGTGGGTGGGGCTGGGGGTTATTTCCAGTTCTATCACTTACTAGCCACATGCTCCTTGGCACTTAAGCTTTACTTTTATCACTTAACTTTTTCTAAACTTCAGTTTCAACTTTCATAAATATCTCCCAGTATGAGGGTTGTGGGGACAGTTGAGAAAATGCAGTGAAGAGTTAAGCATGATGAATGGCAAAGAGCAAGAATTCAATAATGTGAGGTATCTTTATTATTATTCAGCCTACTGAGGTCTAGAAGCCAGTGTCCACACTATTCCTAGTCATTAGTTACGAGATTCAACCCAAAGAAATCATCTCAATTGGAATATTAGTCTAAAATTGCTTAAACAGATAGATCACCGGGATAATTTTTTAGGTTGTACTCAGCAGTCTTTGGACACATCATAATTATCGTTTGACAATGGAAGAGGAAATCATTCAAATATTTGAATTAGGAAATTAAGCATGCATGGTGTGTTGTTTTCTCTTGCTGCATAACAAATCGTCACTTAGCAGCTTAAAAACAGCACATGCTGAGTATGTCTCAGTTCCCTTAGGTGTGGAGCCTGAGATGTTGTATCCTGTTCCTCTGGTTGGGGTCTCACAGGGCTGCAGTCAAGGTGTCCACCAGGGCTGGGGTCTCATCTGAGGCTGGGACCCTCTTTCAAGCTCACTGGCTGTTGTGAGAATTCAGTTCCTTGTGGCTGCAGGACTGAGGTCCTCTGCTCCCATGCAGTCCACTCTGCAGCACAGTGATGTTTTTTTATTCAAGGCCAGCAGGGGAGCGTCTTCTGCTGCTCAAATATCTCTGACATTAAAGCCTCTCTTAAAGGGCCCACCTGTTTATATCAGGCTCGCCCCCACTGTAGAGAGGGTGTTACACACTCCAAGGCATGGGGATCTTGGGGGCCATTTTAGAATTCTGCCTAATGCAGATGGCAAGTGGAAAAGGTCCACAGTGTTAAAGCAATAATGCACAGATAGGCCTTCATGGGCAAAACCTCATAATTGGTTTGTAAACATAGTTTCTCTCTCATTCTTAGTTTGTGGTCTCTCACATCCAAGGCTGTGCTACAGCTGTTTAAGGAGGAATAACACCCTCAAACTGCATCTGGGAAGGAATGAGGGAGCAATTACTCTGGCCATGCATGCTGAAATCACTTAGCACCTGACCTATTTTCCTGATTGCGCATGAACCTTTGCAATCCTATTTCTTACATGCCCCAAAGGAACACCATTCAGTCTTGCCTAGAGAGAAAACATATAATTGGCTTAATTTAGTAGGCAAGTCTCTGGTCGTGTGATCTGATTGATTATGCAGAGTCAAACCCCTGCTCCTCTTCTCGCTTTTTCTGCAGTTTAAAAAGAATCTATGCACGACTGTATTCTTCCAATTGTTTGATGTGGCTTCAACTCAGCCCCAGTCTGAATGATCACCAAGCCTCCAACTTGACATGTTGATCTATCCAGACTCTTTGCTGAGGCTGCCTAAGAGGACATGCGATGATAACAGGGAATAAGTCATGTCACCTTTCCATCCCCGGAAACATGAAGCCTTAGTCAGTGTTTATCCAGATCTTGTCAGATTTATCTTTCAGATTCTGGGGGGAAATGTGTGAATGATATGAGCACAGTAGAAAACTATAAATATATGTGGGTGCACCATTCAGAGCTGCAACCAGTTATGTGGGATTCATTATATAAGGGTCCGGTTTCCTTCCCAATATTTCTTTTGAAGGGTTATCAGCCTTTTCAGGCATTTCTAGATATTTTCTCTTGTAATTTCATTTTCCTAGTTTTGGAGTATTGATTTGAGATGTTGGTGCTGGTGACAGCACACACACACACACACAAACAGGCACTATATTATATTTTGATTAGATAATAATTAAAATTTGTATTATAAATAGTGAATCCCTGCCATGGACCCTTACAGCACTGCCTTTTTTCTTCTGTGCACGTACCATGGATTGTAATTATACTTGTATTTGTATTATTGGATATTTTTCTGTTTTCTCCACTAAGCTCCATGAGGGCAGGGACTGAATTTGTTTTGTTCACTTTTGTACTTCCATTGCTCTCCACGGTGATCATCATAGAATAACAGGGCAGTGTGTGTTTGTTGAACAAATTCATGGCTGAGTGATTAAATAGATGAGTGACCATTAATCATCAAATGTATTACATATTCTAGATTTTCTCTGTAATGGAATTTAACTCCTCAATATTGTAACAGACCTCTGCTTAAGTCTTCCTAACTTCAAAACCAGTACATGTTTACTGTAGAAAGTGTAAATTGCTAAAACCACAAATAAAAACTTAGCCATGGTGCAGTTAACTAGAAATAATTTCTGTTAAAATTTGATGTATCTACTGCTACTCTTTTTAGCCATTATAACACAAAATTGAAGGTGTAGGATAGTTATGAACTCGCTTTTCACTTGATGCATTGTGAACGTTTTCTATGACATAGTCCTCAACCCGATGTTTATTGATTATCTGGTATTCCATCATATGGATGAATAGCAATTGATTTAACTGATCCTCTATTTTCTAGTACATGAAATTTCTTTCTAAAACTTTATGCTGCTCTGCCAGAGAAAGGCTCATGACTAATGGTCTCCAGTGGTTGTGCTGTCCCCCTTACCCTTATGCTAGCACTGAATCGTAATATTTTAAGACAATTTGTAATTTATTAGGTGAAAACAATAAATTACAAATCAGCTTGATTGAACATTGTAATGTTTTTTTTTGATGTGTCAACGTGGCTAGGCTATAGTCCCCAGTTATTTAATCAAATACTCATCTAAGTGTTGTGGTGAAGATACTTTGTAGCTGTGTCAAAAATGTACTGTGCATTGATTCGATGTAAGAGATATTACCCTAGATAACCTGGGGGGCCTGATACAGTCAGTTGAAAGATCTTAAGAGCAAAGCTGGGGTTCCCTGGTGAAGAAGGAATTCTGCCTGTAGACAGTGGCCTCTCAGCCCAGGCCCAAGAGTCCCAGCCCTTTTTAATGACCTGCCCCATAGGTTCCGCACCTGTCCAGCCAGGTTCCACAATGGCCTATGCCAACTCCTTGCAATAAAACCCTTAATATATTATCTCTTACTGATTCTGTTTCTCTGGTTGGGCCCTGGCTGATACAGATTTTTATGTTTTAATTTTGTGAATTGCCCATGTATTCTACCTGCCCACATTTCTACTGGCATATGCTTCTGTTTATTATTAGTGGGCCACAGTCCTTATTAGATCAGATAACCCTCTTCCTGGTTTTGTATCTGGCAGTGAGGGTCCTCTGTGCTATTCTTGATGAACGCATACGTAGCAATTCATTAATTTCAGGAACATCTCAATGGGAAATTGATAGAAATGAAATGAAATTTATAAATAAATTTGGAAGATGTTGTCTCTTATTGTTTACCTAAAGAATAACAGAGTAGACAGATAATGTCCCTCCTGAATGTGTCTGTGCTTTAATCCTGGAACTCTGCAGCTCTTGTGACCTTATGTGGCAAAAAGGAAGTTTGTAAATGTGTGGAAGTTAAGAATCTTGACATTCAGAAATTATTCTGAATTATGTGGGTGGGCCCAATGTAATCACAAGGGTGTTTGTACAAAAAACTCTGTTTTTAGTTGGACTTTTCATGACTTGAAGCTAAAGATTCCTCTTAGTCACCATTCTTAGTGTGGATTTATGGTTATGTTGGTAGTTATTTTTATCATTTATTTCTTCTTAATCTGAAAGCTACACCATTCAGTGCTCTTTATTCTGAAATCTAAGCATTTGGTCCTAAATTCAAGGATCATGGCCCAAGAGAAAGGCAGAAATCCAACAGCCCAAACACCTGGAGGAAAATAATTTTTTTTAAAAAATGGCAAGAGAAAAGAACAATTCTAGGAAAGTCAAAGATTTTGTCACTTGGTCTGGGGACCTCTTTCCTGTAAAGAATGTATAGGTGGTAATACATATGTCATAAGTCACTACTCAGCAGTCAGGGGAGATGAGAGAAATTTGAAAATATGCCTTCTTTTTCTGGCCAGGCTAAGCAGAAATGTGGAAATAAAATACCAGGAACTGACACAGGAGTGTGAGAAGTCTGCTGTTGGACACAATAATTAAACACTATATGGAGAGCATAGCATGAAGGGAAAGAGAGTAACATGGACTTTTTTTGTGGGTGTTTCTGTTTGAGAGCAGCACAATATTACATAGATGGGAGTCAGTGGGAAGGGCGTGAAATTGCATTTATGATCGAATGGGAACTGCCTATGTTTAAGAGGCATTCCAAAATTTCCCCTTTTAAATAGCACAAACTCTGGAGGGAGTGGACATTATAGAAAGTTTTTAAAGAAATGAAGAGACAAAACACGGAAATAAAAGACCACTTGATCATTTGCAATCTTATCACCTTATCACATCCACTGCTCTCATGCTATCTGATTAGCATCTCTGCTCTTGCAACATACATTATGATATAATGTAACTACTACTCTTAACAATATTGGTGAAATAATAGTTTCATGAAATTATTATAATATATAGTAACTCTATATTATAATCATTTCATTAGAATCAATGATATTAACATCAATAATATTGAAAAATGGTAACATTTACTGAAAGCTTACAACATACCAAGTGTTATGGTTGAATGGAGTCTCGCCCAGAGTTCACATGTTGGACTCCTAACCCCTAGTACCTCAGAAGGTGGCCTTATTTGGGGATAGAGTCTTTACAGGGGTCTTCAATCAGAGGGAGCCTAATGTGACTGGTGCCCTTAAAAAAAAATATCAGACATTTGGAGACACACACACACACACACACACACACAGGGAGACTTCATATAAAATGAAAATAGAGATTGTAGTGACGCTTCCAGTAGCAAGAAATGCCAAAGATTGCCAGCAAACTGCTAGACAGTAGGGGAGGGGTGTGGCTCAGCTGTAGGAGTCGACTCTGCTGACACGTTGAACTTGGCCTTGCAGCCTTCAGAACGATGAAACTGTCCATTTCTGTCGTTGAAGCAGCTCAGTTTATCGTGCTTTGCGTCGGTTGTCCTAGCAAGCGCCGTGCTACGCAAATCACACATAATAATGTCTTAAGTAGTCAAAGAAGCCCTGTGTGAGGTAGTTACTTATCTTATCCCCATTTTGCAGGTGAGAAAGAAACAGACGGAAGGAGATTAAGTATCTTGAGAAGGTGTACACAGGCCCTAAGTGGGCAGCTGGGGACACTGCCCCCGGGGGATCAGATTCCCAGCACTGGAATCCCGTCTCCTTTGACTTCCCAGGCCAGCTGAGGCCTGTTGCCCTCAGCACAGAGTCTGACCCATTCACAATAAGTACGTATTGGACAAGTAGTTATAGTTCTACGATTCCCATATAAATTAAATGATAACACAAATAACACTTCACATTTCATTATAGGAATGTTCCATGTTCCTACAAAACTTAGTAATTTTTATTTTTATTTTTTCAGTAATTTTTATTTTTAATGGCTGTCCAAAATTCCATCCATTTCATGCTGCCAGTTTATTTCTTTTTTCTCCTATTCTTGGGCACTTATGTTGATTTAAATATTTTACTATTATAAATAACACCAGGATGGAGGTCTTATGCTCAGATATTTTTCCAGTTTTTTTAGACAGAGTATTCCTTATTTCTTTATGGTAAATCATCAAGTTTATGAGCATTTCTGAAGTTACTGTAAGAGGTATTATCAAATTACTTTGCAAAAGACTTTTGCAGATGAACTTTATGGCTGGCATGCACCAGTGTAGGCATTTCACAACATTCACGTCCATGTTGGGTTAAAATTCACAGTAATTTTTAAACGCAGTTAGTCAGGTTATAATTGTTTTGAATATGATCCTTTTGATTTAAAATCTACTGAAGTATCCTAACTATGTTCTTTCTCATTCCTTTATTAGAAATAGAGATTAATTTTGGACTCCCAATGACAAAGCTAGTTTTAAATCCTGAGGTTAGTTATATAGAAAAATGAAGGCACCCATTAAATAAGATAATCAACTGACGAAATCGGTGAAACTGAAGTCCTATTGAACTAGTATACCAATTGTGTTAGAATATTTGTCTTGAGTAACATAAATGGATGCAAGTAAAATGTGTATATCAAAAATTGATCAAACGACAGTATCTAGTATTCAATTGGAATTTCACAACACTAAGATGTTACAATGTGTTCCAGAATTATAATATCAAAAAAAATTCACAGAGCCCCATTGTTAATTAGTTTGAAACTGTTAATTACTTAAAATGTGAAAGTAGATTGATTGGAAAAGTAGGTCAAAAATGTAATTTATTCTGACCTCTAAGGTATAGAAAAATTCAGTTTGCTATTGGAAAGTTAAAAAGTTGGATCCTTGGCTACACCAGTTTTCTATTTGTGATCTATTACAGTTGGTTCGAGAAAAAGACTAAACTAGACAAGCAGGGCTGGTCGGTGAGCATATTATCTAAGTGAAGGAGCTAAAGAAAGTAAAACCCTTTCTTATTCACTCTGCTCTCACTAGCTGGCCACCAAGGCACATGGGTGGGAGGCAGAGGAGAAGGGAGGGGGGGAGGAGGGAAGGAAACCATTTAGGACACACGAGTAGATGTGTGAAGATTGTGGGCGCGCACACAAAAGGAACGCACTTCAGTATGAAATACTCAGTTATTTTTAAAAGCCCAATATTTTAATTGAATTAATGGATAGTGTGAGATGAATGGAAATTAAGTAAAACAACAACTGCATTCAAAGCAAGTTATTCATTGGTTGCCCCTCCTTTTTTAAAAAAATATATACAAGGAATCTTTAAGCAGGAACTTCATTTGTCAACGTCCTAAGCCACGGGTTTCTCTGAATCCGTCCATGGTATCCGCATCTTGGGGAGAGCTCATTGGCCTCCCCGGAGAGAACATGAGAGCTGGGAACAGCCGGGCTTTATGACTAAAGGCTGACACCAGGGCCACCCTGCCTTCCAAAACATTCCAAATGTTCCTAATACTATTTAGACTTAGCTAGTTACTGTACACACTTGAAGAAAGATTATCCTTCAAAATGAAAACCTCAGGTTTTCTTCTCCTGCTGTGATAATGGAAAAACTAAACTGATTTGGGTCCAAGTTTCCAAGTTTTATTCTTTCCCTTTCAGCATTACAGTAAATGATTAGACAGAAACAAAACAGGGGAATCTTCATTCTGTGACAGTGAGCAGAGGCTCAGAGAGGAGCAGAAAACAAGGGGTGTCTCTTAGCTGCCGTCCGCTTCAGCTAACACCAATAAAGCTTGTCTGGGCTGGGATATTTATAGACTCTGCAGAGAGAGAGAGAGAGAGAAAGAGTAGATATAAATATTTGAATACCTTTTATTTAGTAGCAATGTCTAGTCTAGTGTTGGTTTTTGTCTTTTCCAGTAATTGGTGTGGATGCCCAGAAGAACTGAATTAATTGCATGAGCAAACTTATTATATTGTTTATTTTGTTCTGGACCAAGTTGGGAAAATGTAATCGGGATACAGGATAAAGAAGGTGTTTTTAGTGCATTTCTTCATTCTTTCCAACATCTACCGACTCTATTTGTTCATCAAAATACTTCTCCATGTATCAGGCACCGCTCTAGTTTTGGGAACAGAGTGGTCAATCTATTATCTATCACCACGGTGATGCTGTGAATCACCATCAACAACAAAGAGCGGTCTAAAGCAATCAGCATTTATTATTGTTTATGAGCCTCCAGGGCATCTGGACTGACTGCCGCTCTCTGGGAGACAATAGGCAGTTCAGGTGATCTTGGCTGGGCTCTCTCACGTGAGTGGGGGGTTGGCTGGCTGTCAGCTGGCCTAGGACAGCCCCGCCTCGGACAGTGGGGCTCTTCTGCCCCATCTTTTATTCTCACCTTACCCAGGGCTCGATCCCCTGGTAAAGCCAGACTTCCGAGAGAGACTGGAGAGTCCTCAAGTCTGTAACATGCCCACTCTCGCTCTTCTGAATTCTGTCACCTAAAGCAAATGAAAGAACAGCCTAAATTTAAGGGTTGAGCAATAGATGCTAATTTGTATGGGAGAAGGTGCAAAGCCATATTGCAGGGGGCATGGACAGAGGAAAGGGAATGACTGGGGACAATTTTACAATCAATCTCCCGTAAGTGGTAAGTGAAACCTAAAAATTAGGGGTAGAGAACATAAGCAAATAATCAATATAACTTTAGGTAATGATGAAGTGCTCTGAAGAAAATAAGGTGATGGCACAGAGTAAGGCAAGGGGGATGTCTAGAGTATGAAATGTAAGGAGGCACTCTTTCTCAGAGATGATGGATGGATGGGTGGACGCATGGACAGATGATAGGGAGATGCTAGATGCTAGCGAGCTGACTAGATAGACATAGATATAGATAGCTAGAGATAGATAGATAGAGAGAGAGATAGATAGATAGATAGATAGATAGATAGATAGACAGATGATAGATAGAGAGAGAGATAGATAGATAGATAGATAGATAGATAGATAGATAGATAGATAGATGATAGATAAACGTACACGGTGCTCAAACACAAACACAAATATATTCTTACTAGAATAGGGCTCTTCTCTCGGTAATAAGATGGAGCCAGCAATTTGCCTTTAGTATCTCCACTTTCTCTGTTCTTCTCTTCCTTCATCTTCCTTATTGCTTTTTCACTGTGTTCGCCAAAGGCTGAGACATCCCACAAGGATTTGCCATTCTAGGTGGCTTCCAACATTCTAGTTTAGTGATTCTCAAACTTTCTGGTCTCACAACCCAGCCTTTGCACCCTTACAAATGCGTATGGATGCTGAAGTGTTCTGTTCAGGAGGGTTCTATCTATCGATAATTATTGTACCAGATGTCTCTTCACCTCACAAGTATGAGTAACCATGGTTTATCTGTCAGTCATACAGTTAAAAGAGATGCTCTAGGTAAAAGAGGCTGATTCCACCTGCGAGTGAGTATTTGCATGAGTGCTTTTCCTTGAGGCACGATAATTACCATCGGCTTCCATGTGCCAGTAGTGCATTAGGGGGACTTCCCATTTCATCACTCAGACCATTCATAGCTATTTACTTAAGGGTCAAGATTTTCAGAAGTGGATAATATTAACTACTGCATCAGAGATTCTGGCATGAAACTGGATATTTGGGTGTGTATGGTTTGTGTGTGTAAATATACAGATATATTGCTATGCTTTTTATATATTTTCATGTTTATGTATTCACACAAATATGTATTTACACATATATTTACTGTGAGTGCATGGAGGTGGACAGCGCAGTGACTACTAAGCCAAGTGGTCCCACTGCCTTGATTTAGTGTCACCACATTGACTCGTTGCTTTTGTTCCGTCATTGCAAATGTCAATAGGATGAAAAAGCGTCTTAACATAATTACGAACATAATTTCAATGTCATGGGCTTCCTAAGAAGCCTTCCAGTCGTCTCTAGGCCACACTTCAAGACACGCTGCTGCAGTGCTTTCCGGCGGGCTTCTCTCTGGAAACGCCCACCTGTTTGTTGCCCTGCTCTCGCAGAGCCAGGTTCCCTCCGTGCCAGAACTCGTCAGGGAGCTCCACGGTGCACCCCAGAGATTCTTCATAGTGGCTAAGGGGGCCCATCTGAAGGGGATGCTTCACCTTGGGGGTGGCAAACACCTGGCCCCCTGCTTGGCACTGCTCTGCCTGCACTCAGGCAGGCCTTGGTGGTCACCCACCATGCTTCCTCTTAATTGGTCTCACTCCAACCTCACATTTATTATTATTTTAACATCGGCACCCAGCAGACACTAGCAAGCCTTTGGAACTGATGGAGACTTGTCATCTTATTCTTTGCCCAAGTAAAGGGCTCTAATTTCATGCCAGGGAGATGGGTGCTTTTGAAAACATAATGTCTTGTGGCCCCCTCAAAAGAGGCTTCTTTTCCTTCTTTGTCTTTATTTGTGGGACCAATTTCTTCTTCTTGGGCTTTGGACAGTGGTTCTCAGCCCTGAAAGCACCTGGGAACATTCCAGCCATGTCAGATCCCAATCTCCTGCCATGGCCCAGGCATCAGTACTTTGAATTCCTTTTAATCTTTCCAGGTGATTCTAACCCGATAAGGTTGAGCCATTGGCCTTTGATACACCCTGGAGGCTGTTACTAAGGGCTCAGGGTTGGACCTCCCCTAACGTGGCTGTAAGACTTTTGCTTAGTCGTGTAGATATTTTTATCTTCCACAGAGAGATTGTTAAATTTTTATTTAATCTCCCAAACAAGGAGCATATTATTATTTTACAACCCCGTATAACTTCTGAAGGCAGAACCTTAACACTAATGGATAGTAGCTAGAAATCCCAAAGATAAAACTGATCTTATCTCCTCTGTATTAAAAGCATAGTAAACTGGGTGTTTTTAAAGAAAAATATTGCTTAACATAAAATAGCTTTTTTCCCTCACTTCAAGAAATTCTTAATTGGCCATTGCTGTCGGGGCAGCTGGTAGATATTTTCCCCTTTGTGCATGCCAAGCATGTGAGCCCTTGTCCTGCTTTTAGACAATCCTCTGACAATGGGTGATGAAGCTCAGATAAATGTTCTCATCAATTCCTGGCAGCTTCCACTTGAGCATATGGCTAAACTCAGCCTACGGAATGCTCCTGAAAGAGGCAGGGCCCATCTGGGATTTATTTCTGAGGTGAAGAGAATCTCCTCCATCAGGGTGCAGGGTGATGGGGGGTAGTGCATGTCGGTGGGTGTCCATGTGTGGCCTCCCCGTCCTGTAATCAGCCTTATGCTCAAACTCAAACCCTCATCTGTTGTCCATTTCCCCAGCTGGGCACTGCAAACTCCTCATTGACTCCATGAGCATAACCTTTCCACCAAGCCCTTTTGCGCTTTCGTAAGCCAAACATTTGTAATTTGATACGCTTAACAAAGATAAAAATAAACTAATAAGAATAGCTTTAACTTAACAAAGATGATGTATTTCTGTATGATTCACTGATGTTAAGCTTGTATCTTTGAAGGCGATATGGGGTTAGGTAGGGTTCTTGTTTCTCTTGGAAGATCCAGTCATGTTGGTCCCGCTTTTCCATGTGGCGCTAAGTGGCTGGACCTAACGAATGGCTCCTCTTTCAGATGATGGGCACGTGCACCTCTCTGCTCCCCACGTGGGATGCTTCATTTCCATCACTTGCTTGACTCCTGTAAGCTACTGTGTCACTCCTCATGTATTCATACCACTGTTTGCTCCAGAAAATATGCGTTCTACGTTATTAGACTATATACAATGCACTGGACTGAATCAAATTGTAAGTAGAGAGGAAAGCAATAAATGAATCCATGTAATAACAGTCATCATTATCACCCTCATTTTTGCCTGTAATTTTGCTTGTTAAGGGTAGGGGCCTAGTATTATCTCAGAGGTAAAATTAAGGAACCATTAGGGGCACATGATTAATTACACGAGTCACAGTTCCCAGAAGATAGAATGAGCTTATTTCTCAGGAGAGTTACAACTATTCTTGATGCTAAGAGAATATGAAAGTTCTCATATGGAAACCAAAAAACAAAGGGAAGCTGGAGGCTCACCACAGAATATCCTCAATAATGCTTTCTCTGTAAAGTGAGAATGATTTCTAGAAGACTATTTCATTTAATCTCTTATAAAATAGTTCAGTTCCACTAATGTGTCTTGGAGAGAGGAGAATACAGTCCAGGAACTAAAAATCTCCATTACTGCTTTTAATCAAGGAAATGATTCTAGAGTGTCTGTGTCAGTGGAGGGCTGTTGATTATGCTGTGCAGTATCCACTCATCTTTCTCTGTAAACCGTGTGCCACATTCTTCTGGGGACACCGGTCCATGACTCTTGGCCTAGGAGGTTTGGTTGTTGACCCCACCCTTTATTGCAGGAGGATGATGTTGATGTGACTGGGACCTGGCCAATGACAGCATCATATTGTCCTGGGGTTATTTTATTTCCCTTGGGGCTAATTCCCAAACGCCTGTGAACAATCACAGAATGTATATAAGAATTCTGACTGTTATTGTTGCTACAGTTACTGATCAGGCTGGTCATCTGAGTTCCAGAGGATCCCTGTCTGTCTGGTCCTTGGATGACGGGTTTGCATGAACTCTTCATCCCATGTTCTCTGCAACAGGGGTGTCTTTCAACACTAGATGGTGTCTCCATTGGGAACAGTTGTTCAGTAGTGGGATGGTATTTTGGAGAACATTTGAATGTTTTCCATCAATCCACTAGTAGTAGCTCTCTTTGCACGAGAGTCCCTTGGCATGTGTAGGATGTCTGTGTCATACCCACTTAATATTTTCTCTGCGCTCTGACTATATAATTGACTTACAATTAAAATAAAGTTTATGGGCCCTTTTCATGCTTTTCTAGTTGAAGGGGAATGTAATTAGATTTAATTGAGGTTGGTTCTCCAAATGACACCTCTAGATACAACGGACAGCATACACGTGTCTTGTTCTCCTTTTATGGAGTACATATGCATAAAATCATTTCATAAAAGAAGTTACACATTGAAATCTTTCAAAACAAAGTTGATAAAAATAGGATGTGACAGAGTCTTCCCTTTATTTTTTAGAGCTCCTGCAATTTTGTCTGACTCTCCAGGACATGGGCTGAGAAATGGTGTTTTACAGGAGTTGGGGATAGGTGGGAGAAGCAAGGAAAATAATCTTACAACTTCAATTTTTCTCAGCATTTTCCCATAAGATAATGTGATTGAGCTCAGGCAGTTTTGTAGCTTGAATATAGAAGGCTTGTCTAACGATTGATCTGTAGGTAGCCTCACCCCCTACCAATTGTGTTGTTTATTAGAGAAATAATGAAAGACCAACATTAGAATGATGCTTTTAAAATTACCTGCTCTTTGTGAAATGTGTTTCCCAAATTAGCTTGGAAAAAGTGGTTTGCAATGGCTCTAAGAACATATTAATGAAAGGAAATTAGGCAGCTAAACAAGGGCAATGAAGGGCTTTTTATACAATAATGTGTTTAATTGCAGCCAGGTTTAACAATGGGCTACATAAGAAGTTAGAACAGGCAAAAGCCCTGTGGTATTATTGGTGTACTGACGTTTCCAACAGCCCAGTGGAAACCGGAATTGTTGGCATGTCTGTGGTTCATCTCATCAGTGTGGACAGTTGCACTAGATGATTCATGGTTGAAGGAGACACATGGTTCATCTGTGTTTATCTGCCACCGAGGAACACAAATGCATGGCTGAGTTGTCTACACTGATGAAATTAACTGGAAAATTGTCCAATTTCGCTTCACTTTTTGTTGGATTGATTAATAATGAAGCTTTTCCCCATGGCTTACACTGTGGTCCTTCCTTACTGAAAATGGAATGATACACTACCCTTAAGAGGCGTCCACTTCCACCAATTTGTTTGTGGGCACCGTGGGAAGAGATGCCACTGATAAAGCCAGAATGTTTCTACCATTTCTACATTTGATCAGTGACACGGGTTTGTAAACACTGACAGATTGGAAGATGTAGTCTACGACTTTTGATTGGATCAAAGACTGCCACTTTGATATCAGAAAATGGATGGGTAACTGTAGAATTCCATGTGAAATGAAGTTTTCATATTTAGACTTTAAAGTTGAAGACTTTTTGAAGTTTTATTTTAAAATGTTTTTAAAAGATGCAATTCCCAGTATGATCCCAAGCATGGAAGGATGGGTGTCAGAATGATACCTCTGAGAGGGAATAATAAGAAACTTTAATTCTCTACTGTGTATTTTCATTTTTTCCCAACTTTTCCAAATCAGCAAGAGGTATTTTATAATGGGAAAATATTTTACTCCATTGTGTTTTCTTCCTAAATAGAGATGGTGGAGGTCTTTTAAGAAAATATTTCCTGCTTAAGCTCAGACTCAAATGTGAATTGTGCAAATTAGTAACAAGGAAACGGAAGGGAGAAGTTATTGAATACCTACTATGTACTGAGTTCTCTGGATATGTTATTTGTAATGCTCTGAATGACCTGGAAAGATATGATTTATTGCTCTTACATCACTTTTAAAAAACACTGGTAGTTGGACAGATTATATAACTGGTCACGATCACCTTGCTAATACCTGAATTTATCTGCATCTATGTTTGTCAAATTCTGAAGTCCACACTTATCCATTCAGGTTTCTCTTTTCCTCCAGGAGTCTCTCTTTTCAAACTGAAGGCTCTTGATATGGAAACAAATCATCATGATTTCCACATTTAGTAATAGATTAAGAATTTTATTTGTTTTGTGTTAAAACTTTAGCAGGTATATCTAGTTTACAATAAATGATATATTTAGCAGGTATATCTAGATATATTTAATATATATATATAATATAAATATATATAAAATTGCCTGCTGATCTTATCAGATAACTTTTGGACACTTATTGATGTAATCATTTTATTACTTTTTTGTCTGCCCATTTATGTGCTGAATGAAAACAATATTTTTCTAATATTGGATTGAATGCCTGAACTAAAACCCACTTAGTTCAATGAATTATTTTTGAAATGCACTGTGGATTCTATTTGCTGGTACTTTGTGGTTTTTGAATCAATATTCATGGATCTGGTTTATAGGTTCTGTTTTCAGTGCTACCCCTGTCAAGCTTAGGTAGTTATGCTATAGTGGTTTTGTAAAAAGAATTAGGAAGCATTAATTCTAACTTTATGCTTTAGGACAATTTAAAAAGCTCACGAACTATCTGTTTCTTGAAGTTTTGAATGAATTCATGCATGAAATTGTCTGGAACTTTATTGAGAAGTAGATCTTTGACAACTTTCTCAATTTCTTCGTTGGTTTTGGGTCTATTCAAGTATTCTATCTTTTGTTGAGTCAATTTGCAGTACAGTACTTTTATATTTATAGAAAATGGTCTATTCACATTCTCAAATTTATTAGCATATTTTTAAGCAAATATTCTTTTAGAATCCTTTTGATCAGTTCCACTTTTCACATCCTTAAGTTTGCATTCTAATATGTTCCTTTTTTATTAATAAACTGGTTTATTTTTTATTTAAAAAACTAGCTTATGTATTCATCAATTTTATTTTTATATTTTCCAATACCTGAATGTATGCTTTTATATGTATTAACTCCATTTTTATTCTTTTCATTTATTCCATGTGGTTATCATTTCTACTTATTTTCCTTCCGTGTAAATAAATTTCTGTTTATGTTTATTAATCCTATGGTTCTGCTTTCCTTAGCTTTTTCTTTGAGCTTTTTTCTTATACTTTAGTGAGAAATATAAGAACATGTATATTTTATAAGAAGAAGTGAACATACTCTCTGTTTTTGTTCTTTCTGCTTTTGGGTAAGAAGAGTGTTTAGGATTCTGCTTTTCTTTGTAGCAAATCTTTAACATCACATTTATATATGATATCTATGTATCATATAGAGAGAGCTTTCAGTGTCATTCAGATCTAATGCTTCAGCAATTGTATTTTTGATTGCCTCTATGGCCTTAGAGTTATTCAGTCTTTAAAAGAAAACATTTTCCTCAAATTGCCATTGGTTGAGAGTTGGTTTCTCCATTTGTTATGTGTTTCTGGGTGCATTGCATTTTGGGGGGAGCTACAGGAGACTACGTATATTTTATTTATATTCTTTGGACTTTGGGATTTGCTTTGAGTCTAACATACAGTCAATATTTGTTAATAACCTATGTATGCTAAAGAGGCAGCTATGTTCTATATATGTTCATAGAAATCTTTATATTTTATACTTATGGGCTATGGTATTCAGATTTGCCTATATTTAACTTTTGTTTCATATTGTGATTTATGAAGGATGGAATATTATGATGTTTTCAACAACTAGTTTATTTATATGATTCTGTGTTTTTGCTCTATCTGAAAGGTTTTCTTATATATTCCAAAGTGTGGGATCCTTATAAAGGTGATGGCAAGACGGATTAAATGGTACATGGGCACAGAATGGATAAGAAGGTTGTTTCCTTTTCATTTATCTTCAAATTTCCATTATGAAAGAAGAAAATCTCAACAAGTGGTATTAGCATATTTTCACTTCGCTAACTGTTAAGTTCATGTGATAGTAGAGAAGAACAAATCTTACCTAATCACATAAGATTAAGCAGAGTTCTGATAATCTTGTTTGCTTTTGCACATACACTCTCCACCTTTCTTCCCTCTGTTTCCTGCCCTGGGATGTGAGCAGACTTCTTTGGTTCTCTGGTTTTCTTTTGGATTCCACCCACTGGGCAATGGCAAGGGAGTGGGGAATATGAGGCCGCCGTCCCCTTCTCTGTTTACACTGGGTTGGCTGCATTCCCTTACCGAATGCAAGGCTTCTGTCTATTGGTCCTCCCCTGCCGTGGCCCATTCTGTGTCTAGTTATCACTCCATTTCTTTGCTCCCTCCGGCTAAGGAACTGCCCCCAACCACTGCCGCCTCCATGGTATTATACCACCTCTTGGAGACTTCTTTAAGCTTGTCCCCAACAGTCTCTTTTCAAAACTCCTTTATTATCCAGCTAGTGCGTTATTTCCTCCTTTGTCTTCAGTGACAAGAGCATCAGAAGAAATGCACTAATACTTTTGTTTGTTTAGTGTGGGGTAAATGTTAGTTTTCACTCAGAATTTCCCACCTGCCCTTGGCCTATGACTATTTGCATATCAATGGGTGTTTAGCATGGCAGAGTCCTGGCTTGGCAAGAGGTGAAGAGAAAACAGTTATTCTCCCCTCAACTCCATTCCTGGTATGTAATTGGTCTGTTGCCTGCCAGTCACCAGGGACCCTGTCATGGAGTTCCTTCCAGAAGGGGTGGGTGGGGAAAGTGCGTGAATCTAACAATAGGGATGGAGCCACAGCTACTTAGCAGAGCCAAGCAAGGTACCAAGCTGTAAGCAATAAAATCCTTCCTCCCAACCTGCCCTTTCCCTAGTGTTCCTTCAGTTTGATTGTATTTTTGGAAATTTGCCCTAGTTGGGCCACCCCCTCCCTCCACCCAGACTCCTGGAGTTACAAATAGTTATCTCTTCTTTACAGTAGTAGGAATTGGTTTGGCATTTTTGATAGAGATATGGAGCTTCACTTTAAAACTTTTTATTTAATTTAAAGGAATTCATATTAAAGAAATCATATTAAGCAAATTACAAATCTTATGAACACAGCAAAATATCATGAAACTAGAGCATGCATCATTGAGATTTGGAGAATACTGCTTTATACATTTCAGTGTTCCTTGATTTAGTATCTATAGTTTGTTCAAGTTTTAAATCACCCTACAAATTGACTTTTCCCCTGGTTTATGCTTTCCTTCCCCAAACTGCAGTCAATAATCCCAGACCCTGGTGCTGTGATCCAAGTGTCTTTGTTTTACTTTCCATTTTTCTAGGATATTTTTGCCCATCCTTTTATTTTTAAAACAATTTGAGTCACTTTGTTGTAGGATATATTTTGCAGCATGGTGTATTTTGTTTTTTTGATTAACTCTGAAAGCCTTTTAAATTCATATGCAATTTAATTTACTATATGGTTGAGACATTCACTGTTCTCATTTCTCTGGTTGGTTGAGGCTCAGTAAGTCTCCCTGTTATTTCCTTGGCTATATCATTCTCTAATATTAGTATTTTCCCACATGTATCCTCCTCCAGCATGTTGGAAGTGTCTTAATCTTACTTTTATTTATTTAATTAGCATATCTTAATCCTACATGTCTCAACAACTCAGAATAAAATAATATTCAGTGATTCCTTTTGTAAAAATAATAAGGCAATGAATGCGTTTACCTGCCATCTCTCACCCATTCTCCTGGTTTTGTTAGTGTGTTCTGAGATGCTGGCCTCACTGCGGCCTTAGTATAAATACTCAGGTTTCCCTTGCCTTGTGTCATTCATCTGTTAATAATGTTGCTATCCTTTTTGCTAATTGTGGTGAGCAAATGAATTCATACCCGTGAAGAACTTAGAACAGTCTACCTAATAAACACCACATCAATGTTAACTATTATTATTACTACTGCCACTTTTATTATATTATTTTTGTAACAATCGAAGCTCCTCTTTCAGGAATTATGACCTGCTGTTATTTAGACCTGTGTTGTCTGATATGCTAGGTACTAGCCTCATTTGTCTATTGAGCATTTAAAATGTGGTTTGTCTTAGTTAAAAGGTGCTCTGAGTACAAAATACATGTCAACTGTTGAACATTTAGTTTGAAATACAGAATGTAAACATCTCATTACTAAAGTTTAGATGGATTATGTAAGTCTGTGCCATCTTTCTTCCATACAGACTCATTTCTGCTGAGTGGAGGGCATATTTAGCTCCAGGAGGGTGTGCCCTTCACTTACGGATCCACAGCAGGGGGCACTCTTGTGCCAGATTGCAGCCATGTGTGTTGGCTGGTGATTGGTTCATGGATGAAGATGCACCCTGTTTGGTCCCTAGATATATGGGTGTAAAAGGCAGGAACAAAGCTATTTATTGGGCTGGCAAAGGGTATGATGGACACAGGGTGGTCTTGGATGCAGTAGTTGTGGCAATGACTTCCTCAGCTCCAAATCACCAAAGAGGTGGCTTCCTGGTTCCCCAGTCCTGACTGTGAAAAAGTACTATGTGTTCAGTGAGCCACTTTCTATAGTGTCCTAAGACATTTTCAAAATTTCCCTCAAGTCCAGTTGCACATACCTACCGCAATATTTTAAGGACATAATTTCATATGTTAAATTCTTTTGTGTTTAAACCTGTGATTCTCAACTGGGTAAAATTTTATCTCCTCTCCTCCAGGGCACACTCAGCAACATTTGGGAGGATGCTCCTGGAATCTATTGGGTAGAGGCCAAGGATTCTACTCAATACCTTAAAATGCCTAAGATAGCCCAAGAGTTATCTAGCCCCAAGGGCTGATCGGGCTGATCGTGTTGATGTTGGGAAACTCTGGTAGCCAGCTTGGGACGGGCTGGTCCAATCAAACACGGTGCTTTCTAGAGTAACAGTGACCATGCTTAAAATGTGTTTCCACCATAGTCATTCACAAGACAGGTTAATTACTGGCAAGTGTTTTTCCAATCATCATGCCATCTTCAGACTCCTGCAAAGATAGGATCCTTGTGCTTCCGATTTTAGTTTGCCTAGACAGAGCACGGAGGGATGTTTTAATACATGGAGATTGCACACTAGGTGCTATGAGGAACTCATGGATCAGTGGGGTGTCTGGGTCCCGTGCTTTAGACACAGGACACAGACATCCTCTGATAATTAGGTGCACATTGGGTGAATACACAGGAGGGAGATTTATTGGCAACTGGCGTGTTTCACAGGCAGTTTGTGGGACATGCCACATGATGGTCAGAGAGGTGAACAAGTAGTGAGGCCAGGATGAACCTCCACTGACACTTGAAAATCAGAAAGGTTCCTTCTTTGCTTGCCAAAACAAGCCAAATCCTCATTTTCTTTTCCTTCCTCTTGTGATTTTATTATGACATTTGTAACCACACAGAAAAATAGAGTGACTAACATAATAAAGACAGAAACACACTGTTTTCAATTCTCTTGGTTCTTTTGAAAAGTAACTTTTCCATAATTTCTAAGGGTTTAGGGGGATGGAGCTATTGTATTGAGAACTCAGACTTGCATCTTGAATGTCACAACATATATCCTTTCTAGTTCCTCTGCCTACTTTTGCATTAAAAATCTTTAAGCAGTGGGCTGTGAGCAAAAATGGTAATTCCCCTTTGCACACACATGCAAATTCATATATCTGAGGTTATATTTGCACAACCAGCTGGATTCTCTTATTTTGCACCTGTGTGCAAAGCCCTCTTGATGCTATATTCTTTTAGTAATGCTTTCTGGAAAACATTGCTTACATGAAATGGGCTAAAATGCCTTAGTTGACTCTGATTTCTCATTTGAGCAATTCTGATATAACCCCAGTAAATGGCCTGTCAGTTGCTGCCTGGGGAATATACGAATGCCATCTTGTCGACATGTTAATCAGACTAACTATTCCCCATTCACACACTGGCATATTGAATTCTCATCTGTGAGAGCATGCATCATTCCAGAATTTCCTATCCAGGTTCCTCATACTTCTTTTCTTCAGTACTTTTGCTTTTCATCAATATCACCAGAGATTTCATGTGCATAATGTAGCTATTGCAATCATAACACCGTATTTTCAAATCTAAGAACATGTCACATTGTTAAAAAATTCATATTTACATAGGACAAGGCAATGTCATTATTTTTATTTCAGATCAAATCACAAGAGCAACCGAAAAGCACATTTTTCATCTGTCTTTTGTTAAAACTGCTTTGAAGTAAAAAATAGTCCAGCAAAATGGAAAGGAAAAAAATAACGCAAACACATAAGCCTTTATCAGACTACCTATGTGTGCATATTTACTAAATAAAATTCATGGAAAAGCACGCAGTATATCAGAAATCACTTCAGATCTGTTTACAAAAATTCTGTAAGTGAATTTCTGCAAGCAAAACCCAGTGCTCCTTGAATCAGTGGGATGTTGCCTACATTATTTATCAGTGAACTCCCGGGAACAATCATAGAAGGCTTGATCTTATAGCCTTCCCACCCCACTTGGTTTCTCTGGCTTCCAAGCAAGTCATAGGCACTTAAGTGCTACATGACTGAGCTGTAATTAATTATGAAAGAAAACCTGCTCGGTCCTGTGCCAGCTGAGAGAATGGAAGTCCTCTCAGTTTTGCCTTTCTCTTTGTGTTCTGATGTCAACATATCTGTTCAGTGTTGCCAGTTTAACCAATTGGACTTCCCTTTTTTGTTTCTTTTTTTAATCAAATGAGTCATCTGAATGACATCTTCACACTGTGAGGTCCCTCATGTATACAGGACAGTCGGACAGGGTGTCATTTCCATGTCAATGATGCTTAGAGTCATCTTACCCAAACAGAAGGAAACGTAAATACAGGGTGTTTTTAATTGGCTCTCTTGATGACGGATGTGCCGAGACATAAATGGTTTGCGTTGCTGCTGTTGTTAAAAGGCAAGAAAGACAATCACGCTGAATCCTTAAGCACCAACTTATTAAAATAAATACAATTCTGAGTTTTTTGTTTGCTTGTTTTTTTTTTCTTCGGTTGCTTGTGTGAAACCCTGATGGCCAAAGCTCCTTATGTAAGAGGCAGTTTCTTAAAGACACCTGTTCAAAGAGAAGGGCAAATAGGTATGAGGATTTGTAATATTGAAAATGTGAAGTGTCTCAGAAAATAGTTGAAGAAAGCCTTGCATAAAACAAATACCATTTGGGTTAAATCGTGAAATAAACTGGAGCTTATGGATCAGCCTGTGCTTCTTGTTGGATACACCAAGCATTGCTATCATTTTCTTTAGGTGCGTGTCCAGTGTGGACAGAAACAGACCCGATGTGAAAGCCTGCAAGGGCAGTGAGGGTGCGGTCCTGGGGTGGCGTCCAAGTGTCGGTCTGCCATCTGCAAATCCTCCAATGATTTTGTACCATCTGGACGAGATGTTGCTAGTGTCCCCGTCATATCTTTTTGGTCTACATTCACTTTCAGCTGCATTTGTGATGGTCATTTCCAACCCACCTCCCACTGAGACTGTCCTGCCTGAAGCGCACACGCTGCTTGTCTCTGTTGATCACACTGCAGAGCCGAGCTGAGAGCCCCTCCACCTGCACGCAGTGCAGCCAGCAAGCGTGAGGAGGGAGTCAGGATACCCGCTCAAGCCTGGGCTCCGTTGGCTAGACTGAACTGGGTAACATGATTTCTACTTTTCAGAGGTCTTGGAGAAATTCATCTGCTTTTCCCACAACAGCACAGAGAACTTGTCTTACATGGGCTCTTCCCCTTTCCCCACTCAACTCTGCCTTACGCCTGTGTCCTAGCCCCAGCTCCCAAATCAACTGCTTGCCTCCAGTCTTTGCTCAGCTTCTGACTTTGGGGTGAACCTAAACTTAGATTCCACCTCAAGATACACATATTGTCATCAGCTGCCAGGGAGTGATAATTGGATGTGAAAGGAAAGATGGATTCCTCATTTGGGAGCAGGTGGGAAGATGGAGCAGTTAGAAGCTAAGAAGGATTCCAAGAAGGTAGCATAGGAATTATATTTAATAATTATGATGATTAGGATGATTTGCTTAATAGAAAACACTTCTCCATCAAACAATAATAGCTGTGTTTTGATTATTGCTAACCTTAATTAAATGTTTTTTTTTTTAATGTGCCAGACACTGTGCTAAACACTTACTGTGCTCAGGTAGATTGTTTCCAACATGAGCACAGGAATTGCCCAACCTCTAACCTGGCCTTGGAAGGCCCTTTCCTGTGTGAATTCTGGGATTATTCATGTGACTTTGGCAAGCGAGACAACAGGAAATGCGAGATGAGCAGAGTCTTGGAAGTGCTTGCACATCTGGGTGTGTGCCCTCCTGCTTCACGCGAACAGCAGGGCCACCTGAGGGAGCCCACCAGGTGAGCCACGTAGAGGAGAAACCAGGCACTGGAGCCAATAGGCTGTCAACTGTCAGTTATGTGCGTGAGGCCATCTTGGACCAACTGACCCAGACCCAGGACTAATAAGCATTCATTGTTTCAAGGAGCCAATTTTCCCGTGGTTTGTTGCACATCAAAAGCTAGCCATACAAATGCATTATTTCATGTAATCCCTGCAGTGTTAATAAAGCAAGGTGTTATCACCCCCTATTTAGAGATGGGAAACTGGGCGCAGAGAGGGTGTTTTCCCCCAAATTGCAGAGATGGTAACTGTCAGAGCAGTTTCAAAAGTAGTTGTATTTGATCCCAGAGATTATTTGTCTTTGGGATCAAACATAATATTTTTTTTATGAAGCTATTGATGATTAGTTGATTAATTCATTCACTCCAAAAACTCTCTTGAATACCTGCTTTGTGGCAGGGGCTCTGTAAAGTATAGGTGGTGCGCACATGAAGACACCTTCAAAAGAAGCTCAGAACTGATTAGAGGAAGCAGACATGTGACCAAGTAAAGGCAGTGCAATGCAATAATACAGGCATTCATGAACGCTGGGGACAGACGGATAGTACTGGGAGTTAGAACATGGGGAAAACCAGAATTTAACTATGTGTTGGAATTTTGCTGGAAAAGTGTTTCTCTGTCAAGTTCTCTTGCTGCTAAGCATTTCAGATTTACCTGGGGCCCAAACATGCAAATGATGTCAACTATCTTTACTAAATCTTATTTCATCTATATCTAATAATAATAATACCCTTTCCCTGTCCCCAACCATACATTCACATGTTATGTATTAAGTGCTTTTTTGCAGTCTAAGCTCTTCAAGTGCATTGCAGTTCCTAACTTAAAGCCACTGGGATTGTGAACAGGCTCTCTGTTAGAACGATTTCCCTGCTCTAATTACCTCAGTTCCCATAGCCTCCGGATCAGAAGCTGGAAGTGTTTAAGAATGCTGGGTACTAAGCAATTCATCATGAAATATTACACAACAGTTAAAAAGAATGAGGACCATATCTAAGGCTGCAAAATAACATACATTGCTCAGAAACACTGGAGCAGAATTACACATACTGCATGTAACATTTATGCTAAAATATTAATCCAGATATGGTTTCACACACACACACATACACACACATGCATTCAAATCAAATCCTATGCTTTAAATGACTTTTCAGTCTACTGTTTTTTTAACCATTGCTGCATTTTTTTCTATTCCTTTTCTTGGCACTGTTTACTATAGTTATATACAGCTTACGTTACTCCATTAACTGTAAAATTCTTGAATTCCTATCTGCTAGATGAAATCATCCATTAATGGGGTCCTGAAAGGGGCAGACTGATTAGGAAGGAAGGAGAGGTTCACAAAGTCAGGTGGGGCAGAGACTGGTCAGGAGAATCTAAGATTTTGGCCTGGTTTATAAAACTTCTTGTGATATGTCTGCTTAATCACCTGAGAAAGGAGATACCAGAAGCTTCTCTTTTGTCCCAAGTGCCTGCCTTTCCCTGTAATTACCAAGATGGTTAGTTTCTTCTCAATTAAGCAGGCTTGGACTTTAACCACCAGGGATGACATTGAAGCTATGGGAGAACACAGTTTGGGGTTCTGATAAGCCAACTTACAATTCTCTTGAAATGAAACTTCACCTGATCCTGGGTGCTCATGTCCACATCAGAACTGGGCAGGCAGCTTATTCCCTTTGCACAACAGACCACCCACATGTCTGTTCCTGCAGCTATAAATAGATTGTTAACTATAGCTAGTTTCATATCTCTATATAGTGGTGGATCTGAAAAAAGTATTTCTCATTTTAAATAGTGATGTGCTTTTCTGAAATACGTCAGAGAGAAGATCTCTGCTATAGTTGATCTTCTGCTGAATTTCCTCTAGTATATTCACGTATTATATGAGCACCTGCTCTGTGACAGGTGGTCTGCCAGGCCATGGCTGTGGCAGGGTGAGTGGATAGATATGCTCCCTACAGACATGGAGCTCCATTCTAGGGCTGGCAGTACAAAAAGTATTTTCTTTATAAAACAATACATAACAATACAATAACACGCACAACAGTGAGTCCAAGGAATGAAGCTAGGGCTTTTTAGCTGGGGTGATCAGTAGAGACCCCTCTGGGAAATGACACTAGAACCAAGGGGTGGAAGATAAGTAAGAGTTCCTCACAGCAAGATACAGGGAAGTTGACTTCAGGCAAAGGGGACAGCATTTGGGGAGGATTAAGGCAAAAGAAAAGAACTGGCCTGATCTTGGGGCAGAGAGGCGGCCAGCATCCCTAGAGCAGGGGCTGCAAACTTCTTCTCTAAAGTTCCAGATAATAAAGGTTCTCATCTTTATGGGTTACACAGTAGCCCTGTCTGCCTCAACTATTCAACTTTGGAGTTGTAGGGCGGAAGCAGCACTGACAATATAAATGAATGGGGTGGCTGTGTGCCAATAGAAGTTTAAAAGAGCGGGTGGCAGGCTGGATTTGGCCTTGGTTTGCCAATCCTGGGATGGCAAGAATGAGAGGGATAATAGGAGTGTGGTTCAACACCTTCCCTGGACGCCAAGGAAGGAGATGCCGGAGCAGGCACCCACTGGCTGTGGAGCCTCCACCGTAGAACGGGCAGGGTAAGTCCTGGTCAGGCCGACCTGGGCTGGAATGTTCCCCGCCACTTACCAGGTTTATGACCTTGGGAGAGTAGCTTCGCCTCCCTTGATTTTCATATTATCAAGGAGGTACTCGTATCTGCCTGGTAGGGCAGTTACTAGGATTAAATAAAACAACATGTGTCTGTAACGTGATACTCAGTTATAGAAGTCTGTTTTGACATATTCAACAAATTCAACAAGCCTCAGTTGCCACTATCCCATGTGAGTATCTGTTATGTCTTGGAATGTGAGACAAGCTTGCTGTGCCTTCTGGGGGTTGGCTGGAAAGCTTCAGGCAGTGACGCTGTCTGTGGGGCTTCCGAGGGTTCCCACCTGCCTTTGGAGAATGGCTCCGTCCCTCTGTGGAGCTTCCCTGCAGATGGGAGGAGGGTCCCGGCTGCACATTTAACCTTCCATGAACTCCAGAGAAATGGTGTGAAGGTTTTTTTTTTTTTTTAATGTACAGCATAGGTTCAACTTAATTTTTCTTCCTTTGTTTATTTAGAGATTTGAAAGAAATGGATTTTGTTCTTAATAAGTGAGAGCAGAGAGCATTTTATGTTCCATGTCAGGATGGGGCAAACATTACTGCTTCTAATAAACAAGAATAAGGTAAAACATCCTACCCATGAATGGTATTAAAAGGATTACTTCTGTTTCAACCTTTGGGGTCCCTGTGGAATAATATGAAGAGATTTTAAAATACAAGATGGAGGAAAATTGTTGCTTTCTCAGAGAAAGATGTTATATATAATATTCAATTAATCATATTAATAGAATATATAACCATATTAAATAAATAAAAATAATTATATAAATTTTATAATATATACTAATAATATATTTAATATATGATAAAATATATAAATAATATAAAATATATTAAATGATATGAATATATAAAATTCAAAAAATATATTATTTATATGTAAATAAATGTTAAATCTATATATCATACATAAATCATATAATTACAATACGTAATATGTATAGATATTCCCCAAATTATGATAGTTGACTTATAATATTTTGACTTATGATGGTGTGAAAGTGATATGCATTCAGTAGAAACCTCTCTTTGCTGATCGCCATCCTGTACCCAGACAACCATTCTGTTCTTCATCTTTAGTACAATATTCAATAACTCACCTGAGACAGTCACCACCTTATTATCAAATAGGCTTTGCAGTTGATGATTTTGCCACACTGCAGGCTAACGTAGGCATTCTGAGCATGTTTAAAGTAGGCTAGGCTAAGTTCTGATGTTCAGTAGGCTAAGTGCATGAAATGCATTTTCGACTTTTATTATTTTCAACTTATGATGAGTTAATCAAGATCTAACCTCCTTGTAAGTCAACAAAGATCTGTAATTATATAGTAGATAATTAATAATATAGCATATATGAGCATAGAATATATATTTTAAGCTTTTATCATTAGACGTCTGAAAGGTGTGTGTCTGCGTGTGGGTGCATGTGCATGTGCGCAGTCTCACGCGTGCCTCTGTTTTCAATATACTTAAAAATCATTCCATCGCTAAAGTGAGAAATGTGAAAGGATTTTAGCATGCTTGCCTAGTGACTTACCTAAATAGCTATAAGCAGACTCAGGAATTTTACTTCTCATCCCATTCTCTTAATGACTGAGCCGAGGACCATGAATACATGACAAATAAGAGGAGAGAACAGCTACCAGGCGGGGGAAAAAAACTCTTCTGACTCAACAGGTGTCCAGCAGGTTAGTGTGAGGTGAGCATGGCTTCAGTTCCCTGACCACACATGCTGCTACTGTCCTTAGAGTTTTTCTACTAGAGCCAGTGTGAGGACGCAACCTGAGACTGTGCATGCAAGGAGAGGAGAAATATTTGGAAAAGGATCTGAGCAATTCTGAATTGAAATCTAACCAAATGCTGACTTTTTTTTTTGAATAATCAGAAAAGACCTGCATATGTGCACACAAGTTTATTCATTATTTCTTTTTG
Source organism: Manis javanica (assembly GCF_040802235.1). Taxonomy (NCBI): domain Eukaryota; kingdom Metazoa; phylum Chordata; class Mammalia; order Pholidota; family Manidae; genus Manis; species Manis javanica. Next base: position 6,278,597 of record NC_133160.1, read on the forward strand.
GAAATGAAGACTTCAGGGTCCTATGCTCCAAGATTCCAGTTTAGTACATCAAAGGCAAGCCCTTGGAATCAGAATTCATATTAAGGACCTTGGGTGATTTTTATAAAGTTGAGCCAGGGGCCATGCTTTGAGAAACCCTGTAGGGTGACTCTTGAAAATGGCTAGTTTTACTAAAGCCAACTTATTTACAATACTTTTTCCTCTCTCTCTCTTCTTGTTTGCCTATTGATGAACACTTCAGTATGCATGGCTGTATGCCAACCTGTGAATTTTCAAGAGTTAAGCCCCAGTCATTTTTCTCACAGACTCAAAGGATCTCTCTGAGAGTTGACTGGCAAGGAGGGAGAGTCCAAATGGCTGCTTTGGTGTAACTGCCACCCACTCCGCCTCCCCTCCACCTCATAACAGGTGTAGAGTCATGAACCATACCTCCTGATTACTTTTGGCATTTTGCAACTGATTATTTTAGAGGCCAAACTGTTTGGGGAAAAATTTAACTTGTCATGCTGTCAGAAAGCTTCAGGAGGATATTCGACATTTAAGAAATTTTTTTCAAGTCAATAATCTAGGAGACTCAACACACATTTCTTTGGATGTTTTAAACATGCCCGTCCTGAAAGGAAACAACCTTCAATGGAGATTAAACAAATATCTGCACACATATAATCCCCCAAAAACCTGGTCTCAGATGCAATAGTTACGTGAGTGCTGTAAATTTTTATCTGTCATTTTTGTCTATTATCATGAATTGATTTAAGAGACTATATTTTTGCTGGAAAATATAAAAGAATATTTTGATTTGTCTATAGAAAATGCTCTTGCCAGGAACGACACATGTATGTTGATGACAGAAAAAGCAAATGCACTGCATGAAAAATTCTAGTGTGAGAAGAAAAATAATAACTCATACTAAAAGCTACTACTTATTGCAGTGGTGTTACGATTACCATTTCTGTGAGCTAAACACTGTGATCAATGCCCTACACATATTAACTCATTTAATCATTGACAGGCCTCATTATCATCATTTATGGAAGTGGACGCTGAGGCTTAGAATGCTAAGTAACATCTTCCAGACCCACACAGGCAGAGTCCAGCTCCCAATCCCACCCTGTTAATCATGACACAAAGCTGACTCCATTTTTGCTTTTGCCTGGTGTCTTGACTATTTATAAGTCTTGCAAACTTACATAATTCAACTTCACTGCACTACTGTTTCATCTCCAAGAAAATGAATGCAACAAATAGCTTTACTGGATTATTTTAACCAGTGAATGACATGATAGAATTAAGTGTTTTATAAGTGCTAAGCATTAAGCACATAGTAGATATATATAAACATTGCATCAAGAACAATATCAAAATAATTGTAATATGGTTACAGTAGGACAGGAGCAGCCAGTATCAAATCCTGCTTTGAGTCTGTTTATCCACTTGACATTCAACCACAGCTACATAAAACCTGGCTTAATTGGAAGTGTCTGGTGGTGCAGGCAATGGGGATTTTCAAAGGTCAATGACATGATCCCAAGCTGGTCATCGATATGACTTACATGGACAGCTGGAGTCAACTTCTCTTACCTTTTCTTTTCCCCAGGGCATTTGTTTAACATCTGTATGCAAGTATTTATGACCGAAATCACAGTTGCTAGTGAGAGCAGGGACTAGGGTCACATTCACACGTGTATCAGGAAACAATTCTGATTGTAACTTAAATTTTTCTTAAGAACAAAGCAGATAAAGGTGATCTTTACAGTCAATGAGAGATTACATTAAAAAGAGGCTATGTTTCTAATTTCCCAGAGGTGTGGAATCGGCGTGCTCCGAATCTGGGCTCCTGCATTTTCAGTTGGTGGTGTTTATGTGTTTGTTCCCATTCTGAGCATTGTTCTGTATACTGGGGAGAGCTCAGCCATTCAGAATACAAGATTGATTTCTCTTTTTGCCAAGTGCAAAGTTTGTTTGCAAGGAAGTCCAGCAAAGGAAGTCCTTTGAACAACATGGTTTGAACTTTATGGGTCCACTTCTACACTTAGGCAGTTCATTTATTAAAAATAAATACAGTATAGGGCTATAAATGTATTTTTTCTCCCTTATGATTTTCTTAATAACATTCTTTTTGCTATCTTACTTTACTGTAAGAATACAGTATATAATACAGGTAACACACAAAATATGTTAATTGACTGTTTTTGGTAAGGCTTCTAGTCAACAGTAGGATATTTGTAGTTAAGTTTTGGGGGAGTCAAAGTTATACATGGATTTTTGACCATGCAGGGTCATTGGCACCCCTAGCCCCTGTATTATTCACAGATTAACTGTAATTATTTTCTAAAAGCATTGTAGCAAGCAATTAGAAATAGCAGTCAAATAGATGTGTGGGCTGCACACATCAGTCTATAAAAGCTTCATTTTGTGCTTACTGACTTGAATGCAATGCAGAAAAGAGCGTTTGAATCTGTTCTTTCTTGGGTCTGGGGAGAATGCTACATCAAGACAGGGGAGAAAGCAAAGTAATTCACTGATCACTTGTTCGGTGTCAGGAATAGTGCCAATCAGCTAGAGATTTTGATAACAAGCAGCATCAGCAATAACCACATCAAACATTTGTTGAGCACTTATGCATACCCGTTTCTATGCATTATCTCTACCTCCCCAAAAACCCTGTGGGGTGAGTATTTTTTTTTATCTCCACTTGATGAATGAAGAAAAGGGACTGTGGCCCAGAGACATTGATTAACTTACCCAAGTCTAAGGAAGTGGCAGAACTGTGATTTGAACCCAAATCAACCTGTCTCCTATTCCAGAAGACTGAGAGAAAGATAGAGTAAAACAGTGTAACTGAAAGGCATTTAACCAGAAATAGTAACAGATTATTGATTGATTGATCAGTTACAAATTTTCATGTTGTAATTTAATGTAGTTTAACACCGTAATTTAGTAAAAAGAAAGCAAAAAAGACTTTCTAGGGATGTCAGCAGAGGTTAGACAAGATTGTTTTTCAGTCTCTTATCCCTTTGTGGTGTGTGTCTGCTATTTTGAGTGTCTACTATCCAACCTCCTTCTTTGTAAAAGCATCCTGAGCCCTTTAGGGGAACGGATCTTTATCTTCTATGCACATGGTTTGGATGGGGACCTAGGTCTGGCTGACCAGTGAGTGTCTTCTCTGACCTACTGAGCAAAGTGATTGGATCCAAGTCCTCCAATGACAGTTGAGTCCTGGACTTGACACTAGTATTTTGGGAAGTGCGTTCCCTCATTTGCCCGGGACTGGTTAAGGGACCTTGGACCTGAAAACTAAAGCGCATGAAGAAGGGGGCAGAACTGAGAGAAGGGGAGAAACAGATTTGTAATGATGCTTCTCTGGCTCTGATCAAATCCGGTCTCACCTGTGGACTCTAACGTTACTTAAGTAATTGATTCCCATTTTTGGCTTGAACCAGACTCAGCTGGGTTCTTCTATCACTTATAATTGGAGGAGGCTTGCTTATTATTGCATCTACCCCATCTAAAGTGGGAGGAGTGGAGGGGACACAAAACGAGCTGTGGAATTCCAATCTGCATACCTATATTTGACTTTTTGCTCCATTATTTATTAGCTCTGGGACCTTGACCAGTCTCTTAATCACTTAGAATGTCGGTTTCCGTTTCTACAAAACATGGGCCTGAAAACCTCTTTCTCTGATGCTGAAGGTAATGTAAGGACCAAATGATTACAAGAAAGGATGTGGAGAACAGCAAAGAGCTGTACAGATGAAAAGATTCTTATCCACAATCTAGATCAATTAGGATTTTAAGACACTTAACGTGTCTCTCAATTCAAACATTTTCTTTAATTGAGGTGCTGGAGTATTGCTGCATTCAGCTGCTGTGATCTGGCCCTACGCTTTCTGTGGAAATAGAACAATGATGATGTTAATCTTATTCTGGGATAAACCAATGTTTCCTGTTTCCATTATTCACTTAAAAGAAAAATAACCTTTATTTGCAAATGCACTGAGGAAGTTTGAAAAGCCAAGCCTCAAAAATGTGTCCTAACAAAATGAATGTCAACCTTTATGTAGGAAGACTAAGAAAATTCTTTTAGTCATTGATGAGTAATTAAGTATGTTCTGACTCTTTTGGAAGTGGCACCTGTGTGGTTTTGAAACAATATAAAAATAACACACAATCTGGGTTGAAATTAAAGTGTGGCAAATCACTTTAAGTATTTTTTACATGGGAAAAAAGAAAATGTCCAGTCCCTTGTTAAATGACTCTCCTTTGAAGGGAGAATAGAATGCATTTCCTTGATAGACAACTATTCAGCTTACTAACTAGAGAAATCTTGTCAATGATGCTTGTCAGAATTCATATCTAAAATCCTAGTACCTACTCAAAAATACATACAGATTAAGGAATGCAAATCTGAATGAAATGGCTGCGCATAATAGGCATGTATGTGTAGCTGTTACCTAGACTATTTCAAAGTAAATCTGCCCATTTCAACCCATGTCCATCTATTCCCCAGAGCAGATTTGCAATCTGAAGAGCATTTGGGAGTGTGCTAATTGATACAGACATAGACACACAACCTCTGAAATCAGCCACTCTCATCAGAATTCTGTCTGAAGTCTGACTCCCCTGACTTAGACCTGCTAGGGTCTGAACACTTATGTTCCTCTTGAATTCATATGTTGAAATCCTAACCCCCACTGTGATGTATCTGAATATGGCCTCTGGGAGGTATTTAGGTCAAGAGGGTGGTGCCCCCATGAATGAGGTCAGTGCCCTCATCAGAAGAGACTCCAGAGCTTGCTTTTGCTCCCCGCTCTCTTGCAGGTGAGGTTACAGTGGTGTGATGGACATCTGCAAGCCAGGAAATGGCTTCTCCCAGACACCGGGTCTGCTGATGCCTCGCTCTTAGACTGCCCAGCCTCTGCGTATATATGTATACGAGGATATTTATGATAGGAACTGGCTCACGCAGTTATGGAGGCTGAGAAGTCCCGTAATCTGCCATCCACAAGGAAAGTCAATGGTATAATTCAGTCTGAGTCCCCAGGGGCCTGAGAATCAGGGGCAGATAGTGTAAATCCTCGTCTTGGCCTGAAAGCCCAAGAACTAGAGTGTCCGTGTCTCAGTCTGAGCAGAGAGTGAGTTTCCCTTTCTCCACCTTCCTGTTCTGTCCAGGCCGTCAGTGGGTTAGTGATGACCACCTACATGGGTGAGGGTGATCCTTGACTCAGTCTCATTCAAATGCTAATCCCTTCCAGAAATGCCTGCATGGACAGGCCCAGAGACAGTGTTTCACCAGCTTTCTGGGCACCCATCTGCCCAGTCAAATAAATATACTGTTAATCTTTCCTCAGCCTTCCCCAAAGGAACTGAAGGTCTTTCATCAGGATAACAGTGTAGCAGGGAAGAGGAAATAATCAGACATCTGGGGACTACTGGACACTGACTCTGAACGGATACTGATTCCAGGAGACCCCAAATGTCACTGTGGCCCACAACCAGAGATGGGCCCGTGGAGGTCAAGTAATCAATGAAACTTGAGCTCAGGTCCAGCTCACAGGGATCCAGAGAGTTCGCTGTCTCCTCCTGTCATTCTCTCCCCAGTTCCAGAATGCATAATTGGGACAGACATATTCCTGCACTGGTCCCTTGCCTATGGAGTAAGGGCTGTGAGGGTGGGAAAGGTGATGTAGAAGGGAAGCCATCAGAACTGCCTCCACCCTAGGAAAGCAGTAAGTCAAAGTGGTACTGAGTCTCTGGAGGTACTGTAGAGATTAGTGACACACTGGGGGACTTGAATGATACAGGAGTGGTGAGTCTGCCACATTCCTCCTTCAACACTCTTATTTGGTCTCTGCAGAAGACAAGTAGATCTTGGAGAATGACAGTAGATTATCGTAAGCTTAACCAGGTGGGGCCTCTGGTTGCAGCTGCTACACCAGATGTGATTTTGTTGCTTGAGCAAATTAACACATCCCCTGGAACCTGTATGCGACTCCTGACCTGGCAAACAGCTTTGTCTCCACACCTGTCCAGAAGGCCCACCAGAAGCACTTTGTGTTCAGCTGGCAAGGCCAGCAATGTACCTTCACTGCCCTAGCTCAAAGGCACTTCCCATCTTCAGCCTTATGCCATAACTTAGTTTGCAGGAATCTTAATTGCCTTTCCCTTCCATGAGAAACCACACTGTCCATCTTCTGATGACATTATGCTGATTAGACCTAGTGAGCAAGAAGTAGCAAGCATGTTACAGTTTTTGGAAAGACATGTGTGTGCCAGAGGATAGGGAGTCAATCTGGCTAATACTCAGGGATCTTCTATTTCTGTGAGATGCCTAGAGGTCAGCGGTGTGGGGCATGTTAAGACATCACCTGCTAAGGTGAAGGATAAGTTTTTGTATATGGACCCCCCCTATGACCAAGAATGAGACAAAATGCCTAGGTGGCCTCTTTGGATTCTGAAGGCAACCTATTCCTCATGGGCTATGTTACTCTGGCAACAGGTTGCAAAATGGAATGTGTACTCTGATCACATTTTTTCCTAATTTCAGAAAATTAGAAAACTATAAAAAAAAGTGTAAGAAAAAAATAAAAACCATGCAGAATTCCACGTCCAGAGATTTTCCAACATGTTATATTCTGCTCTTAGTAACAGTTAAAGTAATATCTATTTGAAGCAATTAACAAAACTGGGATCATAGTGAAAAGCAGGTTTATAGTCTATCCAAGGTATCATGAACATTTTCCCATTTTGTGAAATATTTCTTCAAAGCATGCTTCTACAAGGCTAAATGCATCTCCATCATAGCAATGTACAAAATTAAGAGATTTAAAGAAAAAAATGTATAAATAGGTTTCTACCTAATGCACATTTTATTTTTATGAAAATAAACAGAACTCTATAAGAGGTAGTCAATACCCCAATTTCTCATTCAGAGATAATTATTATTCACTTTTCTATAAACAGCTTCATTTTTTTTCTGAGTATATAGACATCTGCATTTTTAGAAAAATGTTTTAGAAATAGGCTTCTTATTTTGAAGCCTGTTTCTTTTTCAAAGATCATACCTTGTCTTTTTTCATATAAATAATTATACTTCTATAATACTATACTTTATAACTGGGTTCCATTTGTGGATATACTATAATTTGCTTTAAAAAAATATCTGTAATTGAAGATTCAGGCAATGGAGCATAGTGATTAAAATCAGAGGCTTTGAAATCAGAGAAGGCAGTCTTCAAATCCCAGGCCCGCTACATTGGGTACCTTGTAAGGATTCCTATTTCTGCTGTAAGAAGAATAAGAGTTCCCTCTGCTATAAAAAATTAGACTCCAGACTAATTGTTTCTACCTCATTGACTTGTTCTGAAAATAAAGATAAGAACTGTATGGAAAGCACTTAGCATAGTGAACAGCATGCTAAATGCTGTTTACATGCACTGTTGTTACTATGAATCTATTATTATTATCATTATGATTATTTTTGGTTTGGAATGTGTGGTATGAGAGAGAAGAAAGAACCCAGCACCTATGGGAAAGGAAATGATTTTCCATTGTGGGGAGTGATACGCAATGTGATGAAGTATCCACGGTGTCCCACTTACAGCTCTCAGTTCTCTGCACATGCTAACTTCTGCCATCTTTCCGGAAGTCCTACTCTTACTAACTCCACTTTGCAGATAAGAAAACTGAGGCACCGTGAAGTTAGTAATTTTACCCACCTAATCTGTGGCAAATGTTATGACTGAAGCCCACCCCACATCTTTGGAGCACTTGTTCTTAACAACTCTGTTCTGTAGCTTCACAAACAAACCTTCAGTAATGGTTATTCCCCAAACCTGAACCCGGCCCGGCCTAGTAGGTTAAAAATGTCACTTTGGCCCCTGAATTTCTGCTGCTATTGTCATAAAATCATATTATATAGAAAAAGGAAACTGGATTTCTAAAAATATGTATTTTGGCTCCGTAGGTGTATCTAGGTAACTTTATTATTAGGGGCTGGTTTTGCCTATTGTATTCAACACACACGTGAGAGGACATCAGGCACTGGGATCACAGGGAAGGTGCCCCACGCCGCGAGGCCTTCAAAGTGTCTTCAGCCATGGTTTCCCTCTGGCCAGGAGCGTGGCTGTGTTCTCATGGTTACCTTTCTGCCATAGGTCACCTGCAGGTACCTGGTGACTGATGTGGTGTTGGCCAGGGAAGGGTACAAGGCAGAAGTGGCCATTACAGAGCAAAAGGGAAGGTTTTATGATGGAAAAATTCATATGCTGCTGTCTTTTCCCTAAAATGACTGCAGTTCTGTCCTGAGGTGAAGAGCAGTGACTGAGGATCTAACCTCCACCCTTGTTCTGTTTCAATTCGAGCAGCAGTTGGGACGGGGCATCCAATCCGTGGAAGTCTGGCCTTCTGTGCCAGGTGGGAAGGTGTCATCTCTCAGCTCAACACACCCTTGAGTACTTTACCTTGTGACTTTTGGAGCTGGGACTGCAGACTGCCCGCTGGCTCAGTGTTAGGCCTTGTGAGTGGGCGGAACTAGAGGGAGACCCAGAGGCTGCTGGGTGAAGGAAGGGCATGCTCGTTGCAAAGCCAGAGGGTGTATTACTCCTTCCAGTCTTCTTATTGCTCCTGTCAATGTCACCTGTCTTTTCCTTGATAGTGAGAGCTGGTTCCAGTCTTCACACACACACACACACACGTGTCCTGTTATGTCCCCAGGGACATAAAGATCATTCAGACAGTGATCTTTCCTCTGCCAGCTCTTAGGTCACTACAACCAGGCAGCCCTGTCCTTGAGGGTAGACTGTCAACTCCGTGGGGCTACTCCTCTAGGCTTCTTCTAGACGCTTATAACTCCAACCATTTCCTCTGCCTCCCATGCCCTCCAAGAGGTGTGTAACCATCTCTGTGTAAGAGAAGGTGAACACGGGTGTTGGTGAGCTTCAGAATTTTCCAACTAGCAGGTATATTCATCAAGAGTCCAAATTGTGTATTATTAATTCACTCAGTCATGTAGTTTCTCCCTGGTGAACAGACATGGTGCTGGATTCTGGGGATAAATAATGGTGAGCTAAATGGCCCCTGACCCCGGTCCAGAAGGATGCTGGAATCAAATGTTCAATGATTCTGCTTTCAATCACGGCCCATGAATTATGTAAATCAACAATTTAGGGGTTTGCTTATAGAAATCCTTGCTAACTGGGGACAATAATCTTTCCTAGAAACAGACAGAATATATGACAACTCTAAAAAAGCATTTGTTAATGGATAGATGCCCATAATGAATGTAATAAAAAAAAATAAAGCTGAAACAAAACATAGAAAAAGTAACACAGCAATAATAGGTGAGATACTGTAAGTTAACACAAGATAAATTGCTAGTGTAGCCTCTCTCTGCTGGAATCCTTTTCTCTGTTTTAACTGGCTGACTGCTGTTTACCCTTAGGACTTCAACTCAGTATCACTCCTCCAAGAATTTCTTAACATTTCTTTTGCCAGCCCTCCTCTCAGCCACACCCTGCTCGGTCTCAGGGTTGGATGTCTCTCCCCACGTTCATCACGCTTGTCTTGGTATCATATTCAAACCATTTGCTTTCTTATCTATTCCCTCAACTGGACTTGAAGTGCCTCACAGAGTGAGCATGAACCTAAGTCCTTCCTTTCAGTTCTCAATGTTTGTGACCCAGACCGTGCTCAGTTAATGTTCATTCAATGAATAGGTGATTGAAGAAATACTAACGTGTGTTGCTAATATTGGATTTTACCAGGTTACTATACAGGTAGAGTAGTTTTAGAATGGAGGGATCATGTGTCTGGAGAATTAGGGAGGATTTTAGGCAGAGAGGATTTGGGAGGAAGTTCCAGGAGAAGTATGTGGGATGTGCCAGGGGCCTTAGCAGGGAGAGACCTGAGTAGGGCACTTCTGAGCGGTAACATGTGACTGAAGGGTTTTCCTATAGGGGTGTTGAGGATGTTAATAATGATGACAGATTTCTGGGCACTTGCAAAATGGAAGTTATTACGGGCAGTGCTCCCCAGCTCCCCAGCTGTGACCAGGGCCGATAGTGGGACTCCGGGTGCTCCAGTTTTGTCTGGGCTGCCAATACAGTGGGTGTCAGACCCTGAGATGAGCTGCTCATGGAGATTTAGAAAGGAAAAGCGTGCAGAACCTCCCGCCTACCTCTCGAACCCCTTCTCCCACCTAGAAATTAACATGATTAGAGAGAGAACTCTGGGAAAAGAATGATGGTGATCTCCCCACCCCAAAACTCAGTGAAGGGGGGTGCTCTGAGAGGACCCAATGGATTCCCCGCAGCCCTGAGACAGGCAGAGGTGTCTGCACTTTATTTCCACCACTAGACTTTTATCTCTTTCTCTGAATAAACCTCGATTATCTTGACGACAGGGACTGACGTTCCTCTTTCAATAAGAAGCAAGGGAAGACCGTTCTCAATTTGTACATTTTAAAAGGACAACAGGAAAAAAAACTTGAATTGTTTATTATGACCACAATTCACATGTTTGACACATACGTGGTTGCACATATTTTAATGCATTTAATCCTCACAAGAACCAGATGAGATTTTTGGTATTATTATCTCTAGCAGGTAAAGGCACTAAGGCTGGGGGATACTGAGTAACCTTCTCAAGCCAGCACAGTCAATGTGCATGGAGCTGGCATTTGAACCGGGTCTTAATAGGACGCCGATACTGACCCTTATATTGCTACCCTGTCCTGTTTCCATACAGTAGTCCCTCACACGTGGTGGCTATAGGCCTGGCCATCTATGGAAAGCCTCAAATGCCAGCTAGAGTTAAATGTTTTCCCGTAGTCAGCAGTGCATCACATGGCTAAGGAGCTTTCTCAACAGCCTGAGATACTTTCAGAATGCAAGTACGGGTGTGTAGACACCACTCATGTATTTCTTCAAAGAAAAAATTTTGAGTACCTACAATGTGCAAAATACCGGGTATAAGAATGAAGAAAATGGACAGGGTCCCTGAAGGCAGGCAGCTTGCATTTCAGGGAGGGAAACTTCTCTCGATATTACAGTTCAACCAGAGGCCATTTGCACAATTTAATATGCTATGTAGTGAGTACATTAGCTTTATTTTAGGAAGTGTGAACAAAACTGTGAGCCCAGAGATGAGGGCTGATACCAGTGGCTGACAGATTCTCATGAACGAACTGGCATGTGAGAGGAGAGAGAGCCATTTTATCTGTGTTTTAAATATTCCCTTCTTGTCAAATTCCTGCTGTTGTGTCTCCAAATTCAGAAGAAATTAGAGAGAAATGAACACAGAAATATTAGTTTTGCAGCTTGGACTCCATAAGGCATCAGGAAATATTCTCATTTTCTCACCAGCGATGCTGTTCACACAGCTGGGTCTGCAGGAAGTATCTGTCGGCAGTTTGTCAGGGCATTACTTGGTGTTTAAAAACATCACCAAAAAAATGTGCTTTGGGAAGAAAGGGGGATTTTAACTCCAAAGTATTATTTTAGGAATAATTGCCAAATACCACCAAAGCACAAAGGCCTCCTTGGAAGTTATGCTCCTTGTTTTATTTTTTGTAGACTCCTAGAATTATAAAATCATGCCAGATTTGTGGGGTCTCATGTTAGAAACTTCCGGAGTGTCTCTCACTGGAGCATTGTTAGCAAACAGAACAAATTTATGAGAATGTGGGACGAGTCATTGGAAGGTCACACCTGTTAATCTAAAATCTTTCTGCAAAACCAACACATTCTGTACACATTTCCCAAGACTGGGGCAATCAGAAGAATTTATTTGTATTGTTCTGAGGATGCGCATTCTGCATGGGAAATGAGTCGCACATGGACTTTTCTATATGTCTTAGCTGACTAGTTGGCCATTGAGAAGATTCCCCTGCAGGTGCTGATGAGTAAAACTGCTGTTTGTGGTGCTTAGAGCTGGTGGGAGAGAACCTTGGACCTAAGCAAACACCACGTATCTGCTTCCCAGGAAAAGGTCTGAAAGAAGAGAGAAGGAATGTATTTACTCCTCTGCACACCGTTTAATATTTTCCATACTCTGTTGGAGTCAATAATTATTTTAATTTGAGGGTGGCTTAGTTTTTGTGACAACAGGCCAGGAAAAGGATGTCCTCAATGGCAGAAGAAAGAATGTCTAAAAAAGGAGGAAGAAATGGAACATAGAATGTTCCTTGGCCTGGAATTCACAGTGCACAGTGTTGCACTCTGAGTCCGTGAAGTGCATGCACATGGGGAATGGGCAGGAAATAGTAGCTAAGGTGGCTGATTGAAAGAATGGCTCCTGTTCGTCTTTTCTCCAGGCACCTGCCCCTTGTTTTGTTCAATCCTCATGTTCTGACTTTGAGCTCTACTTGATTTGGCCAACATCCCCCCGGGAAGAGCCAGCATGGCAGTTCTGAACATTGTGCATCTCTGGTTTTTCTCTTCTGCCTCTGCTGCTTCCCCAAGAGGCACATGTCTGGCTAGACCACCGATCCGAGAAGGGTGAAAGCCATGTGGCTATCAGCCACCCCAGACCCGAGTAGAGCCGGTTCACTTCAGTGGTGACAGCCTACCGCAGAGCTGCCCAGCCAAGCCCAGGCTACAGTAACCATGCCCCAGCTGAGTCAAGTCTTATCCATGAGAATAAATGATTCTTTTTGTTCTAAGCCAATGGATCTGGTTGAAAGCTTACATAGTGTGTGTGTGTGTGTGTGTGTGTGTGTGTGTGTGTGTGTGTGTGTCTGTATTCAGGCAATATCTAACTCATACAATTTTAATTCATAATTCCCTTCATTTGTGTTTCCACTTGGCGGGGGCAAGGGAGAAATATATTTAACACTCTGTGGAGCTTAAAGTAGGAATTAGGGAGGATTTTCTTTTGTCGAGGTAATAAAATAACATGTAAAACTCAGAAAAATGGTAGAAATGCCCTGATACTATTTGAACATCATGATGAGTTGCTTCCCTCACTGCTAGGGCGATCTGAGTTGTTTTCTTTGCTGTAGAAATGGTTAAGAATGAATCCCAAATCCTTCTGTGGGAATTGTGGACTGTCTCTGGGAATTAAGGCCAGGACGCATGAATGGCTGTGACTAACCAAAAGTTCCCAGCCAGATAGAACTTCCATTTCTGTTTTTCTTGCAAAACCCCTACTTATTGGACTATGAGATCTCCAACAGTGGGGCTGTGTCATCTTTAATGTGCAGCCCACGTGGTGCTTGCCGCCCACACTAGAATTCATCTCCTTCTTGCTGTCTCCATTAGGTTTTGTTTCTTTTTAAAAAATGTTCCTTTCCCTACATTGCGATCCCACCTCACACCCATTAGGATGGCTACTATAAAAAACAACAGACAAACAAAACAAAAACAAACCCAGGAAATAACAAGTGTCGGCGAGGATGTAGGGAAATTGGATTCCTTGTGTACTGTTTGTGGGAATGTAAAATGGTGCGGCTACTAAGAAAAACAGTATGGAGGTTCCTCAAACAATTAAACATAGGACTACCATATAATCCAGCAATCCCATTTCTGGGTATTTATTCAGATGATCTGAAAGTAGGGTACGGAAGAGGTATTTGCACAGCTAAATATATATTAGCATTATTCACAAAAGCTAAAACATGGATGGAGCCTGTGTCCATTGATGGATGAACGGACAAGAAAAAGTGGTATATCCACACAATGGAATATTGCTCAGCTTTAAAAAGGAAGTAAATTCTGACACATGCTACAACATGGATGAACTTTGAAGACATTATGCTAAATGAAAAAAACCACAAAAAGAGAAATACTGTTGAGTTCACCTATGTGAGATGTCTGGAGTAGTAAAGTTTATAGAAACAGCAAATAAAATGGTGGTTTCCAGGGGTTGGGGGAGCAGGGGAGAATAAAGAGTTTTTGTTTAATGGGGGCAGAGTTTCAACTTGCTGGATGTGAAAGTACTGAACACTACAGAACACTATACTTAAAATGGTTAAGATAGTGAATTTTGTGTGATGTATATTTTACCACAATTAAGAAGAAAATGTTTCTCTCAAAGGTATATGATCTCACTGTCACAACTGTGGGTGAATGAAGGCCAAGATGGTCAGACGAAATTGCCAGGCAACTTTTTCCTAATCATCGTTAAAACTATTGACAGAAATTCAAGGGCCCTTGTCCCTTGTACACCACAGATTAATTGCAGACGTGCTGACGGATGCCTGCATGGGAACGATTGCATCCTCATGACTTGAAGGTTCCTCAACTGTTTCATTTTTTGCAGCTGAATAAAGAATGCCATAGCACGAATTAATATTTTATGAAGGTGACGTGGCCACTGTGGAACATGAATAGCTGCTTGACTTTTACTGTAGAGAGCAGGGTAATGGCAGCTCTGTCACCTTGTTTCAGCTGACAAGACAGTGCTGATGAGGTGAATGGGTCCAATGGTCTAACAGAGAGTTTTTGTTTAATGGGGGCAGAGTTTCAACTTTTCTTGTTTTCGGATTGTAAGTTTTTCTTACAATCTGAAGGCATTTGAGCCAATAAGGCAAGTTAGGAATTAAAAGATTCGATTAAAAGTAATTAAAAATAATTAAGAAACCACTGTACTAACTAATCCTTGAAAAGGAGATGAGTCAGATTTCATTGCATCAGCTCGGATTCTATGTTGCAGGTTCTGACTGGAAGAACTCTCTCTTACTCATAAAAGGGGAACGATTGTTTGGAGCTGATATTTTTTAAAGTGGTTAAAAGTTTCCCTGATTCAGCACCAGTGGGAAAATACAATGAACCCCAAAAGTGTCTTCAGATGTATCACTGACAAGTATTTTGCATCAACATTATTGAAGCAGTGAGCAGTATACGTGATGCAATTCGCATCAGAGTGTAGGCAACCAGGGTTCATTTCTCCTCTCCCCTAAATTTCTTCACTTGTTGAATGGATGTGGGTAAGTGGCTGACAGGACTCTTAGATCCTGAGTCCCCAGGTTCCTGAGTGCATGGGATCTAAGTTCCAAGGCTGAGTCTGCAGACCAGCAGCATAGTATCACCTGGGTACCAGTTAAAAATGCAGCATCTCAGCCTACCAGTAAGTCTGGATCAGAATTTGTATTTTAACAAGGTCTTTAGGTGAATGGAATGCATTTTAAGTTTCGGGAAGCACCGCTCTAAACCAATAGTCTTCAAACTCCAATAATCTTTTGCCTGTCATGTTTACGACCTCTAATATAACCATGTGCTATTATTTAATTGCTGTTCTTTTAATCAACTTATCTTTTGAAATCTAGCTATATTTATGAAGATCTAAATAGAAGTATCATTTACTATATGTAAGATGAGATTGCACAAAAAATTTACAGTGAAAGAAAGCAATAGTATTATATTTGTACAGGTTGCTTGGCACAGTTCTTGTAAAGATTAAATGTTACCAAATGCAAGGTCCTGGGACAAGTGCCTGGCCTATAACGGTGCTGTGACAGCTTCAACTGTTATCATTCCTATTCAAAATTAAATAATTATTAACAATAAGCCTAATCTTTTTAATCAAAAGGGAGATTATTTGACATTAGAAAGGAGGTAAGCTTAGCTCCAGAGAAACTGACAAGGAATTAAGAAGAGGCCAAATTTCTTATCATCTGATTTAAGTTTATATAATTCTGTGTCTATGTGCCATCTAAAACCATCTCAGGGCCACCAGTGACATATTTACTATGCACATTGAGAAACACTTGCTTAAATCTGAATACACATGACATTACAATGAGTTAATTTCAAGGGTCTAATTCAAATGTATCGGGATAACATTTCCTTGCTTGACTATTGCACAATTAATACAATCAATTTCCTACAGTCAAATATTTAGTGTTTGGCTTGTTTGTTTGATTTTTGATATTATAAATAATGCTATGATAAACAATGTTTCCTTTCTCATTGGCAGAGATGAATACAATATCCAGTGTTGATATGATTATAGGGAACAAGACATCTTCAGACTCTTGATGGTAGGAATTTAATATTATCACCTTCACAGAGAGTGATCTGTTAATATGACCCCAAAATAAAATTTTGGGTAATCTGATGCAGAAATTTCATTTCTAGGAATTTATCTTCAAAGGTAGAATTGTTTATATGAGCACTTCTTAAAAAATGTAATTGTTCCTCTTAGATTACTTAAGGTTCTAAACATTTAAAACATTTTAACGTAAATTTTTCTATATGTAAGATGAGATTGCACAAAAAATTGTGCAATGGAGGATTAAATGAATAGTAGCAGAGTGAGACCACACAGCCACTCACAGTCATATTGCAGAATAATTCTAAACTCAAAGAAAACTAATGGTGAAATATTATTAAATGAAAATGTTGCTTATTCAACAGTATATATGGCACATTCTGTAATATGTAAAAGTAGTAAAAATATATTGTGAGGACACATAAAATGCCAACCATATCTTAGAGGGACAGGATTATGAGTTATTTCATTTTCTTTTTTGTAACATTTTTCTTTCTAAGTGTTGATAATATACTAAACATGTGTTCTAAATCAGAAAGCAGTGTTATCTATTCATCTAGTAAAATATAATAGACAAGAAGTTGGGAACTCTAGGCTTGAATCCTAACCTTACTGATTTAGCTGGGAGAGGCAAAGAGAAATACGTGTATAACGTGATCTGGGGGCTGGGAGCACAGCTGGCTTTCTGTGAGGTTCCGATTCTTCACGTACAAACAACTGTTACTGACAATGGCAGTCCTGTGACCGCTGAGGATCTGGGGTCTGAATACGTGGCGATCTGAATGTAAGTTTCCAACCTGTAAAAATATTGCCCCCCAGTCATCACGATAGCGATCTGACCAGTTCTCACAGCCTCGATACCGTAGCCTCCCCAGGCCACCATGCACTCCCCCCTGCTCTTGGCAGTGACTTTCTAAGGGGTCTTCCTGACTGTGTCCTTCATCCTCATCGGTCCTCCTGCTAAATGTAAGCTGTACCAAGTCCCTTCTTTGCTCAAACTCCCCATGGCCTGCCATCTCATGCGTAGGGCAATGCAACCTCCCCAAGGCACTTTGTAACCTGGCCTCCAGCGTCCATTCTGACCCAGTCTCTCACCATTCTCCCTTATGCCCACTGTACTGCAGTCACCTTGGCCTTCTTGCTTTCCCTGGGATATACCAGCCACATACATGCCCCAGGACATTGGCACTTGCTTCCTTACTGCCTGGAACACTTTAGTTCCTGTTGTCCACTTGACTTGCTCCTTGATTTCACTGAGGTTTCTGTTCCAAATAGCCCTATATTAAATAGTACCCCTCCTCACCTCTGTCAATCTCTACCTCTTAGGAATTTTTAAAAAATTTTTCTTTGCAGTTTGAATGGTTGGTATTTATGTTTCATGCTCTCTCTCTGCATGTTTATTTTTCTCTCCCCACTATAATACAGTCTCCACGATTGTCTCCCTCACTACTAAATACCCAGCAATTAGAGCAGCCCTGACATTTAGTAAGTGATTGATAAATAATTTCATAATGGATGAATAAATGAATGATAAAAAAATCATGTTAATTATTTTAGTTGGCTATTACTGAATAACACACCATCCCCAAAACTTAGCGGCTTAAATTGAAGACAGCTGTCTTTTGCTCAAGCCTCTGTAATTGGGCAGGGCTCAGAAGGGGACACTTTGTGGGCCAAGTGGGTCAGTCAGCTCAAAGACTAGGGAAGAACGTAATCAATTATTTAATCATGATCTAATCAGGTAGCTTCTATTGGGCATGTAGTCAAAGAGGAAACAGTTCCAAGAGTCAGGGTTCAGCTCCATGCAAAAATAATGAAAAGTTAAAGCAGACGGAAGGTAAATAGATGTCTGGGTAGGATATAGCAAATCCTTTTTTAGACATACACTGTGACCACATGGCACAGATATGGGGGATTCTATCACTGGAAAATATGGCCATTATATTTTCTTCTATTGCCAGGCTCTAGCTTCTAAGAACCCCAGACTTCCTAGCTAACCATGCTAATGAATTTTTTCTATTTGGAGTCCTAATATTCTCATCACACAAAAGAGTGGTTGAGGACCTAATTAGTCTGTGAGTGAGACACATCTCCTGGTTCAATTAAATTACACAGTCCTGCAAAAAACAATTACTTATTTTTTAATAGGTACAGTAATATGCCTGGAAACAATATTAATTAAAGCAGAAAGTTAAAGCTAGAGACATAGGCAGAATCGTGTGTGTGTTATTTCATGATCGATGATTAAGTTACTGAATGTACTTAGATGAACTGAGGATCTCAGCAACCATTTCTAACTCTGCATGCATGAATAATTGATACACACAAATAAATGCGAGAGGAGAGGATTTATTATCATGGCTCTCAGTCTTTATAAAGGGAAAACTTTGTATGGAGTCTTATTTTTCAATACTTTGAGAAGGTCAGTGACAGAAAGAGTAGTCTATGTTCAGCAATGCTTTTCAAATTTGTTTATTTAATAATTGCAAAAACGTTTATGAATAGCAGATTGGTGAAACATTCAGAGTTGAGATGGACAGATGAAATTCTGCTTCATAGCAGCTATGTGACCTGGAGGAAGTTGGTGACCTGTCTGAGCAAGCCCTGTATCCCAGGTCTTCAAAATGAAGATAGAATAGTGTCAGCATAGTAGAGATGTTATGGAGGTTAAGTAATCTGGTACATTTAAAGCTTTTAGGACATAATTGTTGCTCAGTCAATGCTAGTGACTATCGCGCGATTCCCGTGGGTCGAGTCAACGTGATCACAGGAGACCTGGTTCGGTTTCAATCAGCTTTAATTTCTTCTCACAGGTGGTGTTACACAAAGATTGCAGCTTGCACGCAGGCAAGTTTGAGTTTAAGCTCTTTCAGTTTCTCTCTAGCTTATTCCTCTGTCTCTGCAGGGTGGCTCGCTAGCTTCCAGTTCTGCTGGCTTCTCCTCTTTTCCTACTACTAACTACTGCTATATATATGTTTCCTAGACCAATCAAAGGGGAGAGCATGCGTGACCTTTAACTCTATTGGTGACAGGGCAGAAATCATGCAGTGTGCACGAGCACGGAAGTACTTATAAGGTCTGGGAGGGGGCTTCTCCTACTCGGCAGAGCGGATGCGTGGCATGTGCCATTACGGGGTGTGAGCACCATCTTAGAAGGGCTGGGGTCTGACCTCGGCCGGGGCTCGGACCTCTACAAGTGACGATCAGTTTTTTATGATTATTAAGTGGTTGTCTATGATGTACATACATTTAAAACCCTTTTCAAATACTCTGCAGATCTCAGGATTTCTTAGCCTATGTGTTGGGTAATACTGATTTGTATATTCATGTCTCTAGTCATTTAAATTCTCCATATTATCTAAGAAAGTTTGAAAAGTTTAATATCTGCTCTAGGCAAACTATTCACTTCCTAAAGTTAACTAAGAGCTCGGCATTAATACAATAAATAAAACAAAATATGTTACCTATAATATTAAAATTTTAAATCATAATAGGTAATTATCCTAAAATGATATGCAGGTTCTTGGCCACATTAAAATGAAACTGGGAGATATGCAATTTTAAAACAATAAATACATGAATTATTTTTTTTATTTCATTTTGTCTTCTAACAAAAGTCTTTGCTGGTCAATCAGCCGATCATTTGTTTATGAAGAACCCAAACTTAAATACAATTTCATCATCATCAACTTCACCCCCAGGTGTGAAGTGTAGGTCTATTTTTAATGGTACAAGTTGAGTTTCCTGATCAGTTTATAAGTTATGCCTAATGAACTCAACTTTAACAATCACTGGCATTTTGATAAATCAGCCTTACTAGGTTATTATATTCCCCAAGAGTTAGATAATGTTATTAGCCATTTTGCAACTGTATCAAAAGGCATCTTTAATGATTTATTGAAATCTGAAACAAATACACAACTACACAAAACATTTTAAAACCTCTTTTTGAATGTATGGTTTAGCAAATCATTAAGCCTCGTGTTTTGAACCCAGTTTCTCAACCTCAGCACTACGGACACTGGGTGCTGTCATTCTGGGCTGCCGGACCATCCTGCACATTGTAGGGTGTTTGGGAATATTTGTGGCCTCCATGCCCAGAAGCCACTAGAACGTCTTCCTCAGTGGGACAATCAAAAGTGTCTTCAGGCATTGCCAGTGTCTCCTGGGGGAGGGCGGGGAGGGCAAAATTCACCCCTATGCAAAGCCACTGTTCTAAACCAACCATCCCAATAATTTTTGAAAGAAATAAAGAGCCTGGCTCATGCACATCATTTCTGCATTACTGAAGAAAGCAAAATCCTGCTGTACTCACAGCTCTTTCTACTACCTTCCTGAATCCCATCTCATCTTCCTTTATCTCCTCATTCCTGCCTTCTACTAGGAATTTTTTTTAATTTAAATTTCCCCTGAATTGAAAAGTTAATGGCAATGGCATAGTTTATTCAGTAAGGTATGTCCCCTGCTGAATAATAGGTGGATAAAATTTATTGATTTGCCATAAAAGTCATAAATTTATAAAGCACCCGACATTTGGGAAAATGGTTATAAAAAATCTAAATCCCAACTGCAATACAATGAACACGTAATGAGGTTGGAGCTGTGTGATAAAGGCAGGAGTGAAAGATGTTGCTAGAATTTGTATTAACTCTGTGGTCCACAGTGCTGGTGGAAGCTCAGTAGAAAAATGTAATAAGGATGGTGAAAACTCTGCCATTTGAGGGGTAAAAATAGTTGCGGAGAACAAAGGGTTATGCGTCCTTCTGATTAAGTCTCTCAGGACCTACATGCCGTGGCTCGTGTGCGTCATACGGTGTGTGTCTTTGACAGTGACATACTTCCAGAAATGTATGAGCAAGCACTAGGAGTTTCTACTGAGAGTCGGAAACCCAGCAAAACAATAAATGTTTATGGAAGGTGGTAAAATTTTAGGGCTCCATTCACAACAAATGTTAAACACATCAAGTCTTGCTAAAAGCGCCAGCATCATTGGGATTCTACCAGCATTACTGGAATTCCAGCATTATTGGAATTATTGGAATCTCCCCCCAAAGAATAGTTTGGACTCTTGCTTACAAGAACCGATTTAAGTTGAAACAGAACTTTTTTTTATCTTTGACGACAGACAGCCCCATTGCCCAGTACCTGTTGCTGCTGGGAAGAACCTCACGAGTCTTAATGTTTTTAATCTACTTCCTCATCTTTTCTTGTTTTAGAAATTCTATTCTGGGCCTCTGGAGTTTTCCATGGAAACACTTATTATTAAAATAGGTATCCTTCTGAAGCCTAGCATGATCCAGATCGGAGCAAACCTGTTTTCTTTGTAGCATTCTCACTTCTCAGTCAATTCTGACTTCGTGCATCAAGTAAGAAACCCTGGAGTCGTCCTTGATTCAGCTCTATTCCTCAATCCTCTTCCCCAACCTGGTAGCGCTATCATCTCTGCTACCAGAGCAGAAGCTGTACCCACCCACTTCTCTGCATTTTTAATGCTCTCTCTTGTTGAAATGACCCTCATGTCCCCAGTGAAGACTGCTCGCCTATAGGTTTCCTGTCCTGCCTTTAGACAGTCCATTGTGTCTTCATCCCACAGCAGTCAGGGTCAAAAGAAAACAAAAGAAATCAAAGTCAGATCACATCATTGCCCTGCTTAAACAGGGAAAACAAACTCATTGAAAAAAAGGTAGACTTGTGTTTATCAGAGATGGGAGTCAGGGAGAGGGGAAACTGGATGAAGATGATCAACAGGTGTAAACTTAGTTATAAGTAGGTCCTAGGGATGAAACGTACAAGAAGCTGACTACAGTTCTCAACAGTTTTGTGCACTCGACAGTTTGGCTTGCTTGGTTAGGTCTTTGCTCCCAGCAGGAACACAAGCTTCACAAGCTTGGGGACGCTGGCTGTTTCGCTCTGTGTCCCCCGCACCTCTGCAAACTTGGCACACAGGAGTGTGCATGGAACATCCGGGTCGACAGGGAATAAGCACTGGTGACTGAAAAGTCTTCCTCGATTCTTGTCCCTACACTCTATTGGGAATTAATCATTCTTCCTGGCATTTTCACAGAAACATGTATTAAGGGAGACAGGATTTTAACAATATTAGTAACTGTCAGTTATTGAGTGCATGGTCTTAGAAAAAGACAATTTGAAGTACCCAGCTGAGAAAAACAAGTGATATGGAACTGAAGGAGAATGTCACTAAGGGAAAAAAAAATTGTGGAAAACAATTGCATCATGAATTGTTGACAAATTTGAAGATTACTGAAGACTTAATACTGGAGCTCATTGGAAGCACGTGAGCTGACCAATGCCCTCAGAACCTGAGAAAGCAGGGCTGTTTTAAGAGTAGCCCATGGAAGAATACACCCTTGTAACCCAGAAGAATGACTTCCTGGGAGTTTATGGCCATATAAGAGGACAGCAGGAGAGCCGACTTTAAAGGCAGACACAGTAAAGGCTACAAAGCCAGCCATCCATGGAGAAGTGCTGGAGTTCTCAAAACAGAACTTCTTTGAAGGATCCAGGCCCCTGTGGAATTCAATATTATTGAGTAGACCAATGGGAAACCAGAGGGATTAGGGGCCCATTCTGGCAATTGCTCCTAAACAGACCTCTGTGGAATATTGCTACACATGGGGTCTTCATTGACTCTAAGTGAAAGCCTTGAATTGTGAGATCAATAGGTCTTGCGCATGGTTAAGTTTCAGTGAGGACTAAGTTTATCTGTTCTCTGAATTCCCAAAACTCTCCATAGTGCCTACAATATAGTAGATACCCCATAAATATTCATGGAAAGGACAAAAGTAAACAAGGAAGGATGGCATCCCATTAGACTTTGATATAGCTCGTATTTTCCAGAAATCAGATGCCACCTCCTCCAGAAGGTGTCTCCACTCACTGGGGTATACTAGTCCCTGCCCTGTAATTCTATGATGTCCTGCACTTTTCTCCAATATTGTATTTTTTCTGGTTATAAACCTCTCCATCCTTACCCCTGGACTGTGATATCATTAAGGCAGAATTCTTGGTGTACTGATATGTATATTGTTTCTCACACAGTGGGATTCAATAGGTATCTAATAAATAAATGTATGATTTGGTCTTCACTTTGTAGCATTACTCATTTCTATAAATTTCAGGTTCTAGCACAATGCTTGGTACATAATAAGTACTGAAAATTGTTTTATAAAAGAATGAGTCAAAAGCCTTTAGTCTCTAGAAATAATATGAACATTGAGCTAATTGGAGATAGAACTCTGGAGTCTTAGAAATCTGGCATCCCTCACAACCAGGACTAGATGAAGGCTTTTCAAATTCCTAAATACTAAAAAGATTATGCAATTTAAAATCAAAACAAAACTCACATGAATAGTGAAATTGAAAGAGCTTGTTTCCAGGGTGTCAGATGTCAGATTGTGAAGCCCCCCAAAGGTGAAAGGTTCTTCCCCCTTTTTTGAGTGCTTCTGGGTAGCCGCAGCTTAAGAACGTGCTGTCTATTTTGTGATTCATCTTACACCAAAAGTGACCTGTTCAAGGTCACACGGCCAGTTAGTGGGAGAGCCCAGCCCAGGCCAAAGATCTTTTTGCCTTATCATGATGCTCTGCTCTTAATTCTCACCACATGGTGTTTCTAGACACGAGTCCAGGTTTTACAGGTAATGACGTCAGCTCTGGGGTTGCCTTCTCAGAAAGCTGGCTTCCATCCACTTAAGCCAAACTTGAGCAGCCTGGCTGGGTGACGCTGGGCAGGACTCACTGCACAGCAAGGTGTCCTTCCTGTTCACCTGCTGTGGGATCATCCAGCTGCTTTTGCCTGGAGGTTAGTTCAGTGGCCGCCAGGAACAACCTCAGGTAGCAAAATAGACTCAACAAGGTAAAGCGTGCTGACCTGCGCACCTCCAGGATACCTAGGCTCGGGGCCAGAGGAGCTCTCAAAGGAAGCTTGGAAGTTCTGTAACAGGGAGACAAGGGAGGAATGAGACTTTCTGCAAAGAGTAAGTGGGCAGGGAGAGGAAGGTGACAGAAAGAACACCCCGTCTGCTTTGTAACAATGCATTTCCTCTACCAAATTCAGTGTTACGTCAGGCCTCCGTCCAAAAGCTCTGGAATAGACAGCAGCTGAAGTGTGTGGCTTTGGTTTCTGTTTCAAGTCAGAATTTCTCAACCTCACCATTATTGACCTTTGGGGCAGGCTGTCCAACACACTGTAGGATCTTTAGAGCGTCTCTAGTTTTTACCCACTGAGGCCAGTAGCATCTTCCCTACTTTAATCATGAACTTGAAATGTCTCCGGACATTGCCAAATGTTCTAAGGGGGTGAGGTATGGACAATATTGCCACCCACCCCATCCCCAAGTTGAGAAACATTGCTTTAAACTAATTGATAAAAGCCATGACACATGAAATACTCTGAATATGCCAACATTTGCCTCACATCATTCAATCCCTCACATCACAATCCCTGCCAGGTTGTGGGGCTGGAAGAAATTTGTCTCCCTATTCTTGTGTGTACAAGGACACAGGGGCAGAATAGAAGGACACTGGCTCCAGAGGGAATTTGAATCTCACAAAGGGAACAACTCACTTCAGCATGCAAAAACAAAAAAAAGAAAAAGAAGTCTTTGAATACAGCCAATTTCCATCAATTACACTTACATAGTATAATTGACCTTCTATTAACTTCCCAGGGAGATAATAACTAGGTGGTAAATTTAGTTTGTTGTGGAAAAACCTCCAAGACATAGTTAACCACTGTTGTCAATCCAAATGACCATTTCGTTCTTTGTCGGTAAAGAGCAGAGTAGATGTTTTCCTACTACTATTTAATGTCCATGCTGTATCTGAGCCCAATTTTCTCCATCTGGAAAATGGCACTAGTAGTATTTGTGGAAACAACCTAACCGTCCCTTGTTTGCAAGGTGGAGAAATAGATTGTAGTCTATTCATAGAATATTTTTCTGTAGATAAAATAAATGAACCACAGCCATATGTATCAACCTGGGTAACTCTGAGAAGAATAATACTCTGTAACAGAAGGCAAACTACAAAAAGATACTTTACAGGGATACTATTATGTAAATTTTGTAAACACACAAAACCAAACTGGATATTGTTTGTGGATATATACATATGTAGTAAAAGTTAAAAAAGATGCATGGGAATGTTAAGCACAAAAGAGAAGATTGCCCTGATTTCTGGAGACAGAGGGATGCAGGGGAAGTTATGAAGGAATGCGTCTATTAGTATATGTGTAATGCACATTCAGAGAGAGGGATAAAGGGAGAAAGGAAGAAGGAGAGAGGGAGAGAGAGACAGTGTGTCCTTATGGCAACATGTTAACATATGTAAACTCTAGATGGTATTTACATGGGTATGTGCTATTTACTTTCCGTTTAGTTCCTGTTGTTTCATTTTAAAAATAGTAAAACTGGGAACAACTGGACATCCACATGTCAAAAATTAATCTAGACAAGGACCTGACACCTCTTCCAAAAATTTACTCAAAGTGAATTAGAGACCTAAATGTAAAAGAAAAACTATGAAATGCCTAGAATATAATAAACATACAAGACAACCCAGATGACCTTGGGTTTGGAGGTGACTTTTTAGATATGACACCAAAGGCAGGATCTATGAAAGAATTGATAAGCTGGACTTCATTAAAATTAAAAACTTCTGCTCTGAGAAAGTCACTGTCAAGAGAATGAGAAGTCAAGGCACAGATTAGGAGAAAATACTTGCAAAAGGCAAACCTGATGAAAGAACCAAATCTCAACAATAAGAAAAACAACCTAGTGGTTAAAACATGGGCGAAAGACCTTGACAGACCCTTCACCAAAGAAGATCTACAGATGGCAAATAAGTGCGTGAAAAGATACTCTACATCATATGTTATCAGGGATGTGCAAATTAAAACCACAATGAGACACCGCCACAGACCTACTGGAACAGCCGAAGTCCAGAACATTGACAACGCTGAATGCTGGTGAGGATGTGGGGCAACCAGAACTCCCACTCATTGCTGGGAGGAATGCAAAATGGTGCAGCCATTTCAGAAGACAGGTTGCTGTCAGAAGATACGAGACTCCTGGGTCACAGATAAAACCGTTCATTAGTCACAGAAACAGCAGTAGCCCGTGTATCTGGAAATCTACTTTTGCACCTTATTGCCTCAGCTGGAGTGGCTGGAACTTCCAGAACAAGGCTCCATAATAATGATCCCCTGCTTTGCTTCTAAGTTTAGTGATAATGCCCAAATATTTCAACATTGAGTCTCATATTGTTTGTCTTGTCAGAAAGTCTCTATTTATTCCTATTTTAAAAAATGATATTAAATGTTACCAGATGTCTTTTATACATCAGTGTACTTACTTACATTTTTCTCCTTATCCCTCTCTACCCACTCCCATCCTCCCAAACACACACTTTCTTCCTAAAACGTGCTATAGTGGTAAAAAAAAAAAATAGCTCTAGCTTGTCTAGTTAGTGGGCATGCCTTCTTTGATTCTAATTCTTTTATCATTTTCCTGAAGAAGCTTTTCATAATTTCTTACCCAAGATGGTATCTTGGAAGTCTCCAGATACACAAGTGGTTCCCCCCATCCTAATGTGTCTTTTTAGGCATAGCAATCAATGAATCCATAATTAGTTTAAGAGGTATTATAACATAGAGGTTTTTTGACATTCCTGAAATCAACCTTACTTTATGGTATAAAATGTTTCTTATATAGTGAGGGGCTGAATGGACTAATATCTTATTTTTCTGTCAGTGTTACCACCTGAGATTGATGTCTTATATCTTCTCATATAAAGCTTTGTTAAGTTTTGATTTCCAAGTTATGCTTCATAAAATTAAGTAGAAATGTTTTATTATTTTGCTATTGCTCTAGGGCAGATTGCACAGCGCCGGGAACTTGAGTGAACTAGTCACAAAGCCCTCTAGAGCTGTATTCATTGAACAACTGTTTTACCACCCACTGCTCCCCTTACTGTTTTTCACTAGAGTTTTTTTCCTTGGATAAATTTCAGAAATTTCTATTTCCCGACGATAGCATTCATCTAACTTAGAGTTTCTGATCTATTAATATAGAGTAAGGGTCAGCAATTTTTGGTGCGTGTAACAGGCTGGGTATTTTTGGTGTGGCAGGCCATTTGGTCGCTGTCGTGACTATTCCATTTAGTAGTTACAGTGCAGTGTAAAAGCGGCCACAGGCACGGACCTGGCTTTATTCCATTAAAACTTAGGCGGGCAGGGTTGGTGCTGTGGGTCATAATTTGCCAAACCCCAGCATGAAGTTATTTATATTAAATTTTATATTTAAAGAAATCTATGCTGGACAAGTTTTCCTATTTCTCATTTTTTCTATTGTTGGAAGTAAATGAACATCTCAGTTTCTATTTTTACCTATTTAATAATTAAAGTATTCAGCTTGTCCTCTATGCTGCTCATCTTAAGTTTTTCCATGCATCCTTCATTCTTGGTAGGCTGTGGTATATATTTCAGTAGTTATTATTATTATTATTTTTTGGCAAGGAAGAGAAAGTACTAAAACCTTCTCATTTTTGCCGAATGAAGTATTTTTTACGGCTTTCACAAAAACATAAAGTTTTGTTTCTTGAGACAAAATTCTTCTGTGATATTATTTGCCATCCTCAGTGTCACTCCATCGTCCTCCGAGACTGGCAAAAAAGGAACCCAAGCAATGCATGCTTTGTGAGTTGATGGGCATCAACCTTCTCGAAGGCCAGGACCCTGTCGGCCCGATGCTCAGCATTTCTCCAATACACTCACCACTGCTTGATACCTAGCAGGTGCATTAAAATGTATTTGTTGAAGCAATGTCAAATAAATGAGTCCAGAAAAAAGAACTACAGGACTGCCTTTAACACTAATTTGCATTAATGGGTTGGTGGGTCAGCCTTCCAGCCATCTAGAGCAATGAGAAGGAAACCCATTCTGAACTCCCTTCTGCATCTCTGGGCCTGATTTCTCTGGTTATCATCAGTTTCCCTGCTGGGACTCCCGGTTCTCAGCTTGTCCAGTCATGTATTCTGCATGATCACAGACCAAGCCTAGGCCACTGAGCTCTGTGGTCCTGCTTCCTGCTGGCTTACAGATAAGCTTACAACAGTGTGTTGTATTAGCCATCCACTGCTGTGTAACAACCGACCGCAAAATCTCGGCAGCATACGACAAAAAGCCTTTACAACACAGAAAGCCTAAACAGTCATTTAGCCTTCGGATCTGTGCATTGGCTGATTTAGGCTAGGGTCTAGCTGAGGGGCGTTGGCTCTGCTCCCCGTGCCAGGATCAGAAGGTCGTTCTGGTGTGCTCCGGCCCTGAGGAAGCCAGTGGTGTGAAAAGCAAAGGCAATCAAAACGTCTCTGGAGGTCCAGCCCCAGCCCTGTGCATCGGCACTACTGCCTCATTCTGTTAGCCACATAGAGTCCCCTGGCCATGATCCAAATCGGAAAGCAGAGTGATGCACCGTGTCCACGAAGCGGGTGGGCAGGGGAGGGGAGCTGCAATGTTCCACGACAAAAGGCGTGGTTACGGGAGGAGGTCCGGAGTCCCAGAGGGAGCCTGCTGCACGGTGACCTCCTTGCTAGAGCCACGGGTACCGAGAGTAACCTGGATGTTGGCACCTCCGTTCTTTCAGTCCTACTTTCAAAGTCAGTTCGCAGAACATGCCCTGATTTGGGCTCCAGCCCTTTCTTCTCCAAGTTTAAAAGGCCTTTGCCATGGTCCTGGACGCTGTCACCCTGAAGATCTCTCCTAGAGTCGGTGAGCAGTGCAGGCGGAGCCAGCCTGCTGTGTCTTTCTTCTTTCAGTCTAGTTCTAATTTTACTAGGAAGAACTCAAAATTCCTTACCTACTATGGCTTCCTTCTGAAGTCACCAGCTTTAAACACGGTTTCCATGCATTTTAAAGTGGTGTTAAGCCTTTCAGTGGAGAGACGAGAGAGATCTAAATGCTTGCTTTTGAGTATCAGGCTTAGGTAGAAATCCCTAATTGCCGTCTAATAACACCTTTCTCAGATGTTTAGTTTTTCTCCTGCAATCACGGGTTGATCTCTTCTGTTTCTTAGTTCCTTCCTCCCTGTCCCTTATCCTCAAAGCCTCTGTCCTCCACTTGGTCGAGTAGAACAGGCTTTGGGCCACATGCCTTCACCTGTTCCTTTCCTGGGGCCCTCGTTGCCTTTGAACGCCTCTGATCACGCCCACAGCAGTGTCTGTCCAGGCGCCTGCAGCTGTGCCGCTCTCAGCCCGTCTGTGGGGTGTCTGTGGACATTCAAAGAGGACTTCTGAAGACACACAGCTGAAAGGAAAGATGTTCTTTTGCCGGGGAGAATTAAATCACTAACTCTCTACCATCCATCAAGTTTAATTTCAGGGCAAATTTTAGAGGAGGGATTTTGGAAGAGAAGGGGGGAAATCATCAAGTGGATGGGACAATAAAATAAAGACCGGCAGCCATAGCCTCCCTTGTGGCCTCTGCTGATGCTTTTGCCTGTCTCTGCAGTTTGATCTTATAAGAGCCCAGGAAGGAAAGAGTTTAAGAAAAGCGTGGACATGGAGCCCACGGAAAGAAAAATCACCAGAGGCTTCATGTAAGCAGTGACATGCGATCCACAACAAATTCCTCCTGCTGTTGTAGGCTGCTTCCTCCTACAGCCCAGGCTGAGGACACGGGCCTCTGGTTGGGCTGCCTTAAATGCTGCCCCGGAGCTGGGAGGTATAAAACATAATGGTTAAAGCACAGCCTGAAGTTCAGCTGTAAGGGGAAACTTCTCTTCCCAGAGACAGGGCAGCTGCTGAAAAATAAACTAGGGCCTTCGGAGACATGAGAAGAGAAGACGTTCAGGTGTGTCTTTGTAAAAAGTTGGAAGAAGGTAGCAGTGGACAGAAAGGGATGTTGCCAAGTTTAGAGGGCATCCACCACGCAGGGAAATGCCACGTGAGCATGTTCGGGAAAAACATGTTTGGTCTACACTCAGCAGAGGCTTTGGGGAAGGTTCATGATAGAGAATGAAGGTTTTCCTTTGAGGTCAGTGGCCTCCAGCTCCCAGCCGCTCTGTCCGCTGGCATCTCCGCGGGCATCTCCGGATGCCGCCGTGCCTCGCCCTCACCCCGTCGGCAACTGCGGCTCCTGGTGTCACCCTGACACTGGATACAGCTTTCACATGATTAATTAATAGAATCTTTTCTTCTCTCATTTTTCTTAGAGATCTTCAGGCATCCCTTCCTGAATGGGACATTAACTTCTTGAAATTAAATCACTGAAAATGGGAGATATCTGATGATAAAACACTTCATATGCTGAGGGTAAAAACCACTCTCCTGTCACCAGATCTTATAATTGGGATTTTTGGCAAATCTGAGATACAGAGTTGACCCCTCATTTGACTGTAGCCTTTGGGATCTAATAACGCCTCTCAGGGTCTGGCTTTCTTCCCATGAGCCACCTGGGATGTTGAGTAAGACGCTGAATAGTTCCAAGCCCACCCATCCTGCCTCTAGTGCAGTGCACAAGGGGCTCCCCACCCCAGGTGGCAAGAGGGGTAAATAGATGAATGTTATCATCACTTAGCACCTAAGAAAGGCTCAATTAAAGGAACCCAAAACTCCTTTAGCTGTTACTTTATTTTGTTTTGTTATATTTTGATCATTTTATCTTACTTTACTTTGGTGTTGGGTTTAAGGCAACTTTTCATTTAAAGGTGAGCATTTCTGAGGTAAGGGGATATTTTAAATCAGCAATTCTTTCACTCCAACTATGACCTGGGCCATCATCATGGTTAAGTTAGTACTTTGTCCTCAGTGTGAGCAGCAGTCTTAGCCTCATCTTTCTAATGCTCAAGAAGTTAGAGGTAATTCAGACGGACAACGTATATGCCATATGACCAGAAATGAAGATCTGCAAAAATACTGACCCACCCCAGGAGCAGGTGGGAGAAAAGAAGGACAGAAGACAGACATATGGGGGAAATGGAGAGGAACAAGATATCCTCCGGAGCCTAATTCCTTCAAAAGAACATTTCTTCCACAGATCTGATGTGGTTTCCCAGTCTCAGCAATGTGAGACCCCTGTGACCACACGGATGCTCATTTTTACTGTCTCCATTAATCATATTAACTGCATAATTGCTGAGTCCTGAGTCTATAGACCTAGAAGACTCAGTCATCTGATCCATGAAATAAGCTGCACCCATAATTCAGGTAATAAAATCACAGAAGTGAAGAGAAAATTGTTCCATTAATCTGTCCCTGTGAATTCTGAATCTTGGCTGCAATTTGCATCATATTGAGCAGTGCTTTTCAAATGCACGTACACATCCTCTGAGGGCTGTGTGCTGAGAAGGTAGGAAGCCGAAGGATAACCGTGGGGTATTAATTACTCAGTTCTTTCATTCACTCAACAAACACTTATCAAGTATTTACTCTGTACCAGGTACTGTCTAGGCCTTGGGGATTCAGGAGTGAAGAAATGCGTCACACTTCCCCACCTCTTTGGCGCTTATGGAAAAATGCTGAGAAATAGGTGTGAAAATGATAGTCACACAGATTTAGCTGCAGTATGAATTTTTACTTCCAGATTTGGTGGAAAAGTCAGTTCAGTGGGAATAAACTCAAATAAATCTTTTCACATTATAGTTTACATTAGGGCAAGCACATTTTTTTCTATTGTAGAAAAACCAATATGTAAATAACTTTTTTCCAGTCGTATTGAGGTACAACTGAAAAATAAAAGAATGTATATATTTAAGGTGTACATGTAAGTCATTTTTTAAGGTAAAAGATGAAACTTAAAGGATATGCCATCACTTTGGGCTTATTTTCACATGCTTGGGGATAAGAGATGTTCTCCATCCTTACAGGCATATTAGTAGAAATGTTTAAAAAGTACTGAAATAGACAAAGCCAGACTATGTTTGGGAATATTAGTTAAAATAGGATTGATTCCCCCTTTTCCCTGTGATGCTTTCCTGAGCCACCTCTATGTGGCTAATTGTCTCCTGGTTGAGTATGTAACTGGGCAGGTGTTCCTTCAGGAAGCATACATTTTACCCTTTTCCAAAATACCCTGAGCTTTGGTGTTTTTTTCTTCTATCCTTTGGTTCTTCCAAAATCTGCACTGGGATAGGATTTCATATTGTCTAGACATTTGTCTATTGCAGGTTTTGTTTATTTAACACCTACCAGAACTATTTTTCATAGAGGAATGCACCTAAGTGCCATTGCAGAACTTAGTTTTTCCATCAGCTTCTAAGCTGAATGGCATTCTGCAACCTCATTTCTGTCCCTGTATAAAAAAATGCCCTGCATGGTGAAATTTAGTATTAAGTCAACTATTGAAGAATTATATTTGTTCACAGGCCTGGTCTATCTCAAATAACAACAAAAATAAAGTCCACAGATAGTTGTCTGAGGTCAGCATCCCTTTTACCTTTCTGGAGTTATCATAAGAGTAACATTACCAGAGTTGACATCTCTGGACATACAGAGAGACACAAAGGAGAATAAAAGGGAAGCGACAGATTTAATGCTTATTCTTTTTTGGTGTTATATATACAAATTATAACAGTACCACAATATTATCTCTAAGTTTTCTTGAGTCGGGGGTACATAGACATGGAATCATTCTTTCCCTCTCCCCTTTATGTACTTACATCAAGTACAAAATGATCAATCCATTCCTAACATTAAAGGGGCACATATTTTTATAAGAAAATATTTCAGGTATAGAAGTTCCTTAAGTAATACTTCTCTATTTCATGTTACGAAAAACACAGACACTGAGTTACAAATTACCTTATTTATTTGAGCCCAAATCAATGGATTCTAAATTGTATTATTAAATCATATGAATAATCAATGAAGTTTTCATAGTAAAATATTAAACTTCAAAAAATTAAATTTAAACGATAATTCAAATACTAATGGACTAATACTTTAGTGGAGAGTATATGCCTGCCTAATCCTTTTTTTAAACAAAATGACCTAGACTATGTAATTTGTATAGGTTTCTCATCTATTTCTCTTAAAGGTCCCTATACTATTACCCTCAGTTTACATAAAAGGAGATGAAAGCCCATGTAGTATTTTTTTCCCAAGTTCTCTCAGCTAGTACACAGCAGAGCCAGACTTTGAAAACCAGCTCTGTCTGACTTCAGAGCCAATTCATTTCCCACTACACTCTGCCATTTCATTCATACATTCATTTATTTGATATTTACCCCATTTAATGTGTGTATTGCAGCGGGGAGATGCTGTAGGGGAGGGGTGAGGGTACCATATTAGGCAGGTGAGAATCAGGCACAGTCCTCCTCTGTGATGGACATGTCTTTGCCTGCCCCCAATCTATCCCTCTTTCTTCTAGGAAGGAACATCTTTTCCCCTTGGAGGGCACTTTAGTTCCATCCTCCCTCTGTGTGCTTCCGGCGGAGCCATTCAGAGCCCCACAGTCTCATCGGTTCATGGATGAGACTATGACCCAGGCTGAGTTCGTGTGAGTCCCACTTGAGATGTTCAGTGACACTGTTAAGAGAGGATCACTAGCTTTTGGTTGCTAGTAGAACGTAAGTCTGGGGCAATAAACGGGCTTCTTACCATACCTGGAGGAAGTCTCCCTGAGAATTAAGTCACCGCACAATGTTCTGATCTGAGCATCTGGCTCTAGCCCTACGCTGGCATTCCAGTTAGATGAGTAGACAGAATCTTTGATGAAGTCAGTGGAATCTGATTTCTGTCACTTATAGCTACAAGAGTCCCTTCTAATCCATGTCCTTATGGAGATTAAATTCTGGTAGATAAGATGCAAATAAATCAAAATAAGTCATGGTAAAAAGGGATAAATTCTCCAAAATGTCACAGGTAGGTTGGGTTTATGATGTACACTCATAGCAGCTGCGATGATTAGGAACAACTTGAAGTGTCAGATTTCGATTATTTATAGCTGTTCTAGGAATTTAAAAGTTGACTTCAAAAGCTGTATTAAAAGGTATGTTGTTGGAACGAATTTAAAAGCACACTTTAAATACATATACTTTTAAAATAGTGTAAGGTTCTTGGTTATGTATTATAGTGTTTCCAAGTGGTGGATTTCATAGTGGAGGAATTATTTTTCCTCTAGTCTATCACAGTCAAATTTCTTTTCTATGACGTCCTTTTACTTAAGATATCCTTACCAAAAAAAAAAGGACTATTAATAAAAATGCAACTGTTTTAAGTGGAGTTCTGCAAAAGAAAATGGTGTGCCCCTAAGGTTCTCTGCTATATAGTTCCTTGCTAGGATTCTGGCTATGACTTCCAAACAAGATACAATGGAGAATATTGGCAACCTCTTGGTGAAAGTGATTAGATTGCCCCATTGGATAATTAATACATTTGAACACAATTTATTATGATTATCTGTCTATATCCATCGAATTAAAGAGGTCCTTGTCCAAGTTTCCCTTTTAGACTTGCTGTGCTCATGAAAACCACAAGTCCAGGCAAATTAAAAAAATGAAGAAGAATTTGCATGCACAAGAGGGAAAGAAGCCAGCAAAAAAAAAAAAAAAAAAAAAAAAAAAAACATAAAAAAACATGTCTCTAAGGCCATTTACCTATGAGAAATTCACCAGATATGTTAAATCAATTTTTCCAGGGCTCTATAAATTCATAGTGTTGACCCTAACCCTTGGGGTCAGCCAAACTCATCATGCTAATAAAAATGAGTTACCAGCTGGGATTCACAAGATCTCTCCTAGGAGGGCATAGGTGACAGGGGAAGGAGGTGTAAGCCAAGTTTCACTTACATTAAAGGCCCCAACTTCAGGTTTCTGACATCAGGTACAAATGAGGTTATATACTCAGTTACAAAGAAACACTGAAAAATTGAAAGAAGAGAGCATTTAACTTTAAATTTAATACCCTAAACTGGCCAAACCATCTTGTGCTACAGAAATTAGTGTTTTGGTGTTTTTTTTTTCTATCAGTCATTTTATAATTGCCTTATATATAGTAACCTTCTATTGCATTGCACAGATTTTGTTCAAGTATTAGTTTGTTAAAAGTGAACATCAAACTCTATCACAATTTTTATACTTCTGATTGGGAATTGATTACAATGTTTAAAATACTGCAATATTCAAAAGATGGAGATGGCCGAGACCTTTATTGTTCTGAGATGCCCTGCTATTGGAGGGCATTTCTGGAGGGCCTAACCTTAGCTCAGCTCTCTCCTTTCCCCAGAGTTCCCAGTTCTTGGTTTCGTAACTTCTGCCGTAATTCCCTAATTTGGCTCCCTGCCAGTTTGGGATTTCATGTGCCGTCCTTGGTGCTGGAGACTTGGGCTTCCTTATGCTTTCTTGTATTTTTTCATTACTCGAGCTTGTTGTTATCTAAGGTAGGAAGTCCCCACTCTACAACAGAGCCCTACCAAGCCCTCTTTTTGTCCTTAAAACTAGGGCAACCCCTTACCCACAGAGGAGGGCCACACACCATAATAATCACCATGGCAGAGTTCGTTGCCCCTTCCTTTTCAACATTCAGGGTGCGGATGATAACTAGGTCAAAAGTTAAGTACACCTCATCAAAAGTATGCCTCACGTAAATTGACTCCTGTATGCCATGTATTGTTTCTAGACACTGTAAATTTTTTTGGCCCGTTTTCAGGCCCTATTGGATATGTTGTAGGTCAGTTTCCACATGATAAAAGCCAATGTTAGCAAAAGACAGCACTTTTATTTATTGAAGACTTAAAATTGGTTATGAAGATGGAAGAGGCTCCTGGACCATGAGAGGAGAGGCTTATCCAGCCCTTATGTCCCTCGTGATTGTTTGAAGAAAGAGAAAGTTAGCTTCCTGTTTGTTCTTCATCCCAGTACCTTACACTGTGCACTGCTTTCCAGGTTATATATATATATGTGTGTTTGGTTTTCTTTTTGCATAGAAGGACTTTAAGAAGACAAATTAGAACATAAAGAAAAATTTACATGACGCAAAGTAACACACAAAGAACAAACAGGACTCCAGGCAACACTGCCTACCAGAGATGCACTAGAGATGTAAAACTAGCCTTTTCAAATAAATGCGATTGTAAGTCACTAAGACTCCAGGGTTGTTCATGATGAAGTCTTATCACAGAAAAAGTTGATCGATAATTGTTAATCGATGATTGCTAATTGATAAAAGTTGATTGACAAAAACGGAAAGAAGGAAGAGAAAGGATTTCACATAGGTGGCTGAGGAAGAAAACCAGAGGGGAGAGCTGTCAGAAACCATGGAAGAGAGCTTTCTGAGATGGAATCTGGTGGCTCTTCCCGAAGCGTTTTGCTTCTACTAGAGGAGAGTTTGTCTGGAGCTGGGGAGGAGGGGACACCTAGCCAGTCAACCAGATCAGCTGATGCATCGTCATGATCACCCGGACAGCCACCAAGGAAAACAGCATGTAATTAAGTAAAATAAAACAAGTTCTAACCAGATACATCAACTTAGGGGAATGGACATGTTATACTGAGAATGGAGAAAAGCCAGTTGCACAGAAACTCATACAGTGGGTTTTTTTTTTTTTTTTTTAGTGATTTGTTTTACTAAAAAAACCAATCCAATCAAATTGCCCTATGGGGAGGTGTCTATTTTTGCATATGCCTTTATGGGTCATGGAGAAAGATCTGAGGGAACTCACACCAGGCTGTTCACGTGGTTGGATGAGGAAAAGATGAGAAGGGTGGGCAGGAGAAGGAAGCTAGTGGCGATGCGTGAGGCGTGGGAGGAGGAAGGGCAAATTATAATCTGAAGCAGGAGACAGGTATCACCGACCATCATTTTGGGCTTGGATTGTCTTTTAATTTGCTTTGTTTTGCTCTTCATACGACTTTACAATGAGCACCGGAAATCAAGAAGGGGGACAAGAAGAGCACACCACGTGGAAGCGGATTCCAGCATGAGAACCGGAGCAGCACCGGTCATTGGGTTTCGCACCGAGAACACCACTGACTTTGCGGAAGGACCTTCGGGGCGGCTGTGGAAGCAGATTCTGGAGTCCCTGAGCTCATGTGCAATGGGAGGTGAGCAAGTGGAGGTCACACCCTTTCCAGACATTGGTAAAAGTGAACGGAGGGCGGTAATTGGGAGGAAACCAGGGTGGGAAAAGAATGAGGTGTGCTGATAACATCTGGTTTTCCCTCTCCCCCTAGAGTCTCTGCCGTGTGATTCTGCCCTCTGTGCTTCCTGCAGCTTCTTGCCTCCTGGTCCAGGAGTGGTCAGCTAATGGGTGGCTCCAGCAAAACTTCAGAGACCAAAAGAAGAAAGAGGTTGGGGTATTTATTCCCTGCTGTTTCCTCTCTGTTAGTTTGGGCAGCAGTTGCATTCTTTTAGGGCTACAAATGCTGCCCCCCAGAGCCTCTTCCATCATCCTAATGCTTGCCAGGTTCCAGGAACCCACCTCTCCCCACCCCTCACCCCCCAGTTTGTGTCTTATCCTCTGTTGTGATTAATTCTGAATGGCTTCACAAGCCCCTTCTAGTTCTTTGAATTTATGGAGTGTGCCACTGTCTCCTGCTGGCCTTGTAAGTGGTGATACCCAAATACCACCACATACTAAGTGTTACAGGGCTAGTCTGTGGAATGCCAAGATATTCAGAATGCAAAATGGCAGAATAAATCGGAGAGGGGGGTAAGTGCATAGAGACAGAGAACAGCTGTCCATCCGCATGGCTAACACAGGAATGGGCCAGCCACATGCGACTGGGATTCCTGTCATGGGGAACAAGGCCCTGGACGGCATCCCATAGGTCACCTTGGCCATCGGTACACAGTACATATTCTTGCCAAACTTCCCTTCCATAGGCAGACAAAATACAACGCTGTCGTTGGAAGGGAGGCCAAATATCACAATGCACTGTGATTCCGTAAGATGTGAATCTGGGGAACATATGCTCAGATATGGCTTTTTCAGGGAAGCAGCAAGATCTTCCTCCTTGAGGACTATTAGAAGTAGGAGTGATGACGTGGTGAGGAGGGTGTTGACATTAAAACAGAAAGGCTGTGACAAAACTCATCATAGTTCTAGGTATTTAATCACATGGTGCCAGGCAGGGGCCAAGTCCACTGAAAGCAAAATTTCATGCTTTTTACCACCAGTCTGTACTTCTAGACGTATCCACAAATGTTTTGAAAAAATCATACACTTACTCACTTACTTGACTATTTATTAGAACATCTAGTCTGCGTGAAAATTCTCTGCTCCATCTATGGGTGCAATCAAGGCACAGTGTAGGAGCTGCTGCATGCAACTATTTAATAAACATTAATTTCCTTTAGTCCCTCATTTGCATTTTGCCAAGGCTGCTTTGAGCCAGGGGGAGTCCATGGGGAAGAACTCCCTGCTTCTATGAAATCAACTTTCCTCCTTCATCCCCCACCCCTTCCCCAAACTGGGAAGTCAGGAGAAGATGCAGGCTATTTTTCTTAATCTGCCATGTGATTCTGCCCTCTGTGCTTCCTGCAGCTTCTTGCCTCCTGGTCCAGGAGTGGTCAGCTAATGGGTGGCTCATCGGGCAGGGCCTGATTCATTTTCTGCTGGAGGACCATTGATATTGACAATGATGGCTAAGCTATTGAACACTCGTTCCAAGCTAGATAGGCACCGAACTAAGATTCGTACATGTGTTATGTCATTAGCTGATTTCAGGCACAATTTGGGAGGTGGGATGATGAACCAGCCATGTAATTATGATTATATGCTTCATTAATTCCAAATGTCACTTACCCTGTGTTGTCTCATCTATAAAATAAGTTAAACTGAGTCCCTTCTATTCTCCCAATTCCTGCTCCCCCTCCTCCAGTGTACATAGACTCCTTGATGGAATGTTTAATATGGATTTTTTTATTCAGTAGAACTCCAAGTGATTGACAGTTCCTAAATGTCAGATCTTTGCCGGGAGAGACATGTCTGAGGATGTCTGAAGGCTAATTGATGCTTCAGTCACACTGTGCTCTGAGAGAAGGCACAGGATGGCTTCATACGAGATGATGAGAGCTCTGAAAATTACTGTAATGGAACAAAGAGAACTCTTTTCAACATTTCCTTCCCTAAAATAAAATAAAATGAAACCCAGACTTAGAAACTAGAACATTTCACAGCTTGGAAGAAGAGAGCAACACAGAATTCACGGTCTCTCGACCAGCAGTGATGTCACAAAGAAGGCGACACACGCAATTCATGTCTCCTTGGCACACGTCTGCGGAAACACCACAAACTGTTTCTCCGGAAGTTACTTAAAAGAGTTTCTCCTAAATCTGAGTGACTGTAATCAACCTAAATCATTATATGACAATGATTAGACCTCAGAGGAAGGCTCAGAGGGAATCACCAAAGGTACTATGACTCTCTACCCAGAATCTAAAAGATTTATGTACAGAAAATCAGGAGTAAAGAGCAAGACAGCAGACAAAGCACAGAACTGATCTTGTTTCAAAATAGACACTATTTATGATCACCTTGTGCCATGAGATAAAACATCACAACAGGAAATGTGTCTCCATACATCTTTTTCTGTTCAGCTGTCCAAGTGTATACCTTGTCACTCTGAAATAACTAATTTTAGTTAGATGCAAAGAAAGAAGGTTCTATGCTGTTGACTACTCCCAGTAAGGGACGGGGTGCCAGTACCAAAGGAAGTGCCTACTGGTAGATTTGCATTTGACGGTTATGGAGGATGCTCGAGCCATCCCTTTACTGTCCATGTACATGGCCAGAGGTAAAAGATGCAGATAGACTTGGCTGAGCTTTTAATATCTTTCTCAGAACAACTTTACTCTTTCTGCAAAACTGGATTGGGCACTGGTTCGGGGGAGAAGGTGTATCGGGGAAGCTTGTACAAATTTCTGGGACTGTGCTCTGAACGGAGAAATTCTTTGCACCGTATTCTTAAAACAAACAAACGTCAACTATTTGCTTTTGGGCACTTTTTTAAAATGGTAGTTTTTATTATTTTTGTGTTCACTTTTGGATATTTTTCTTCTTGCACCTCACACAGCAGGAAGACACTCTAAAAAAGCAGTTTCCACCAACCTGATGTGAATTAAGTGATTTCTCTACAGTGTTTTATGACTAAACCCTTCCTCACTTCCAATCCATGGCATGTCATGCTCACTTTTTTTTTTTATCTGTGTGTTTTGTACAAAACAGACTGTCAGCCGGAGGAAGTCAGAGACCACATCTGCTTACTCACCACCGTATTCCCAGTGCCTAAGTTATGTCTCACGAAAAATACCTCAAAAAACATTTGTTGAGTGGATGAATGGATGAATCCATTAAGCCTTTGGAATTATAATTATTTGTTTCAGTATTTTCTTGTCCTCTCAACTGTGTATTTTTGAGGTTGGGAGACCTGTCTGATTTTTTTCCTTTGTCTTTCCAAAACAATTAAACTTAATACCAATTCTTAACATTTTATATTTGCTCTTTTTGTACTGGAAATTTTGTATTTCCTTTGTCAGTAAACAAACAATCCTGTTCACCATTTACTGTTTTTCCACTTGAATTCTAGTCCACCTTACACTGATGTGGAAGCTTCTGCTTTACCTCTACAATGAACTGGCACTTCTTTGTCTATAATTTTATTTAGAACTTTTGGGGATCATTTAATTTATCTCTTATAAACTTTTTGTAGTATACATTTTAGTAAGTAAATTCTATTTTCATAGTATTCATTTTATTTATTATCATGACATAGATGTTTGGTCTGACTTTTGTCATCTAGTCAGTTTTGTACTTACTATCACCTTTTCTCCAACTCCAATGGTCTGAATTTTTGATGTTGATTACTTATAATACTTACTTAATTCTATTCACACCATCATTTGATACTTTTACATATGCATATCAGTACACATGTGTGTGCATTCTTCAACATTTATTTCAGTCATTAATATGAATAATGTCTTGATATTCTAAATTTAGACCAACTTTTCTAGGCAAGGCGTGTATTGCATGCTTATTTTCTTCTATCGCACACCATCTTTAGCACAGATTATCACCCATTTTTTTCTATTTTATACCTTCCCATTTAGGAATAATATTGATACATGCTCTTGTGTCTAGATTTATATAATTATATAGTCTCCATACTATGCTTGACTAGTATTCCTCTAGTACTTATATACTAAGATTTTCCTCTTCTCAAGCTCTTAATTTTGCTGCATTCCTCAATAAGTGGGGTGTATATTTACCTATCATTATTTTTTTTTCTCGAAGAATGATATTAATTCCTGAGCCTTTGATTATCTAAAAATTACCTTCATCCATGAGCAGCTATGGCAGGGCATGATTCCCGGGTTGACCACACAACCTTTCAAAACTTTGCAGCTGGCCTTTTGTTGTAGATATTAATTCTTAAGGCAGCCTGCTTTATCTACTTTCATTAGGTGGCTTTTTCTGTCCTCCCTAGGATTCTTGGATGCTATTTTGCTTCGCCCCATCATTTAAAAATTATGGCCATTTGATATGATTGTGGTTCTCTTTCTGATTTTACTGAGAACACCGTGTGCTTTCTCAGTTGTTCTTACATTTTGCTAAAATCAGATGGACTAGTATTGCTGTTGTCATAAGTAGATGCAATCGTTTTCTACACTTTCTGTTAGTTCTGTTCTGGTTTTCCCTTTTAGAAGACAGAGCACAGATCTCTTAAATCTTCTTTCTGTATCTGTACCTCAATTCCATGTTCCAACTCCTTTTTCCTAGCCTTCAAAAACTTTCACGTGTAGCCTTTATATCAAGGGTGTGTTTTTGCTCCAGAGGGTTCTGTCCCTGGCCCCTCAGTGCGGATTTTCAACTCTGTTTCTTCATTCCGAATTTCCTTGACCCGTTCCTAATCTCAGGCATCTCTTCTGATATAAGTGAATTTCTCAGTGTCTTTTTTACCTCATGGCTACCTGCTTTTGTTTCAGAAAACGTCTTTTTGCACTTTATTGAGGGCACTGAACAGCTTCGTGCAAATTTCTGCTGGTTCCTGCAGAAAGAATTTTCAGAGGTGTAGTCTTTATGATACCTCAGGGTCATTTTCTCTCTCTGAAGTGTATGTAGATCATTTTTCCCAGGCAGCACTAAGTTTGTTTTTCTCTTTGCTCATATGTGAAGGGGCTGTGACCTCTCTGAGTTGCGGATAGTCATTGACCTAGCTTTCTAGCCACTTCAGAAGGGTCCCGTCACGCCCTTTTAGAGGTCAAGAGGGACCCAGACCACTTGCATTTTTCAGGCTTCTGGTATATTTAAAAGTGAAAAAAAAAATTCCTATACAATATTACAAGTGCTGTGGTGAATTAAAAATGTTCAGATTTAACAAATGACTACTTTGTAACATGCACAGAAACATAACTGCATCTAGAAAATAAATATAGGGTTCTTTTTGACTTTTAAATAAATGCCTTTCTTCATATTTTTCAGTAGGAGTACCTTGGTCAAGACCCTTTACCAGGTATACAGCTTGAGATAAGTTAATCACTTTAGATAAATGTATTTAACCTAATAAACTCATTTTAAACCCAATTATTCACTTTTAGTGTTTATTTCCTTATGGCACCTTGCTGTACTTTGTTAGCACAAAAACGTCACCTTCTTTTCTGTTGTGAACCAACTGTGAGATGACACAAGAATCAGAAGCTGGAGAACCAAATATGACATTTTTTACTGAAAAAGGTTGAAGGCCATAATCAGCCCAGGTGGTTGATAACATTCTTCAAGCCAGATGGGCTTGATCCACAGAGCACACCAACTTCTCTTCCTTGGGCCCCTGGCACTAGGGCTGGGGAGGGAAGCAGGGTTTGATTGTATCCCTTGATTCAAGATATTATTTATTCCATTTTGCCCTGATTTTCATAAATCGGATGCATTGGAATTCAGCAATTTCCATCCACTCAGAATAAAAGGATAATGAAAGAGGGTAGTTGGATGGTAGGGGAAATAGTCTGCTTATTGGATGAGAGTCCTCATGCCTGGGTGACAAAATTGGGCTTTGCTGGTGCAGGAAAGCTAAGAGGGGTGGCAGGGGCAGAGCATGCAGCTGTCATGTACGGTCCAGACCCCACTGGCACAGATGTCATTTTTCATCAGCTAATTGGAAAAGCTATGACATGTTTTTAAAGATATATTCCCACTGGCATAGAAAGAATGACAGCACGATGAAAAAGAGTGACAACTGGCATAATGTCCCAATTAACACCTCTTGTTCTGATACCAGCACGGTGGAAACCAAAGACAGATTTGAACAGAAACAGCCCCTTTTATTATGGGAAATGTGAGCTCTCCATCCTTAAGGCTCTAATTCCATTACTAATACAATTGTCATAAAACTTCTAAGGCAGTGCTTCTCAAACTCTAATGTGAATGCAACACACCTGGGGATCTTGTCAAAATGTGGATTTTGTAGTCTGGAGAGGGGCCTGAGACTCCACATTTGTAGCAAGTTCCCAGGGGAGGCTGATGCTACGGCTCACAGACCACACTTTGAGCAGCAAAGAGCTAAGCTCTCTCTGCCTTGTGTATCAGCACACACAACTCCTCACGCACACGTAAAGATGCTTTTGAGAAGGCCATGGTCAACCCAGGTGGTTGATAACATTCTTCAATAACTAAAAGGAGCAGGATTTTTTGGGGGGATCCATTGTTTCCAATATTTTAAGTAATAACACTAAATGGATTTATAACCTCCTCATGTTAAATATTGGCCTTAAAAATGGCAAAGACAGGAAATAGTTACCAAATATGTA
This sequence comes from Manis javanica, assembly GCF_040802235.1. Lineage (NCBI taxonomy): Eukaryota > Metazoa > Chordata > Mammalia > Pholidota > Manidae > Manis > Manis javanica. Next base: position 6,322,343 of record NC_133160.1, read on the forward strand.
GAACTTTGTAGGAGATGAGGGTGGTGATCAGTGATTAGCTTGTTAAGAGGCAGTAATTTAGACAACCAGTCGGGGCGTAGAAAGAACTACAGTACCCAAACTCCCATCCATCACCCCCTAAATTCCAGTTTGAGCTCTCTCCTGAAAGAGGAGAGAAAAGTTGAGTAACACACTGAAGAAAAAGAACTGTGCTAGGAGCCTGAGCATCTTCCTTTGTTATACATGAAACAAAGCAGGCACATTTATGGCATGCTTCAAAAATGAGTCCCATCTGGACCTGCTTTATTTTCACATCAGTAAATCCATAGGTAGCCCTCCCTCGTAAATCTCTCTTCCTGGTAAATTGTTTCCCTCCACAGCTTCTGTCCCAAGGATCAAATTAAATGGAGAGGCTCACCTCTGTGAGGAAGGTAAATCAGGGTGCTTCCTGGAGGAAGTGATATCGAGCGATATTGATAAGAAAAGACACCATGTATTATGGAAAAGGCAGTCTTGTCTCACGCCTCTCCCTGGAAGGCAAAGTGATTAAGAGGAGGTAGGGAAGGTTTGCTGAAAGGAACATGCTTCTTGGGACACCTCTGCATCCCAAGAATTTCAACTTTGGAGTGGATTTTTGAGTGGAGCCTTCTGGGAACATATGCATGGAATTTAGCAAATAGGGAAAGGTCTCTGAGATTAGATATAAGACTCGTTTAAAAAAGTACATGAGGAATGGTACCAGATTCAGTGATCCTGAATGTTATTAGAAATGGCCCAAAGAAAGTAGATGAGGGTCTGAATATGATCTCCCGCCTCTTCTATAGCTCCAATATTTACTGAATATTTATGTGAACAATGACTGTTTATAACCCCATCCAGAGTTTTACAGACTTACAGCTGTGCACTGAAGTGTATTCAGTTTCCATTCAACATTTCTGTGAGGTGGATAAGCTTGACTCTAATAGTTCCTTAAACGTAGAGGAGGAAGTTAAGGCACTGAGGGGTAGAAGTCGCGTTGTCAGCTCACAGAAAGGTCAGGGATGGTTTCCAGGCACCCTGATTGCCACATAGCCTGCCTCCCACCTCTGGATATGCCTCCCTTCTATTGAAGTGACAATATCACAGTCATCTCAGGCCACACCAAAGTACATAAAATATTTATCATTTCTGAAATACATCATGACCAAGAAAATGGGCTCAGCTGAAGGAAATAAGACATACCTTCTCAGACACAGAAGTCTTTAAGAGATTAAAGTCAAAGAACACAAAAAAAAATAAGAAAAAGAGAAGGTTTCTTCTACAGAAAAATATTCAGATCACCTAAACACTTAAAATTTATAGGAAAAATTGCTAAGCGCCTTAGGTCAGAGTAAAAGAAGAAATTATTTGCTGATGTGAGTGAAGGATGGGTGAAAAGTGGGTTCTAGTCCTTCACTAGGGTCCATTTCCCTCGGCTTTATCCATCTGTCAGTTCTTACTTGTCAGAGAAACTGGGCTAAATCCCATGGAGAATTTAACTGCCTAAGGAACTCCCTGTGGATCCCAGCCCCCAAAATTCATTCTTAACTCCCTATGACTCACCTGCTCTCACCTTTCCTGAGCTAATGCATTGCCTAAATCACTACTTGATTTTTATTTTATTTTACGGCCTTAGTGTCTAGAATTGGGGTGCTTTTCAGCTTACTCCAAGAAAGCACTGTGAGTAATTTGTATATTCTCAACAAAAAATAAACAAAAAAACCCCACAAAACAAAAGAAACTGGTCTCACATGAGCATCTTGCAAAAACTAAAAGAGTGAAGCTTTGAAGTATTATTAGCTTTAAACCTGAGTCAGCAATTAGGGCATCTGAACAAATCACAGACAAGGATATTAAAAGTTCTTCATCACTTTCTGATATATTCAATAATGCAGACTTTCAGGACTGTGGCATTAACTATGAAATAGGGAACTTATTTTTGGGGCACTCGTAGGCTTTAAATAGGTATTTTGCCACATTTGTTACAAAAAAGTTCAGTGCTGGAGGGTGCTTTTGAAATCATCTATTCTGGAACACTTGTAAACATGAGAATATTTTTGATAGATCTTTGACAGTCAGTGTGTGCCAGTTGCTCATCCTTCATTTTCAGGTCTTATCCAAACTGCCTTAAATAAAAGGGAGATTAAGTAGGTCGTATAACTAAAACAATCAGAGCTATTAAGCCTCAGGCACTTTATTAGGGGTTCAAATCATATCACTAGTATATTCTCTCTCTCTTTCTCTCTCACACACACATGCATGCTCTCATCTCCTTTTTTTCACTTATACTACCTGCTGGCTCCAGGCTTAGATTCTTTCCTCAAGGTTGCATGGTGGCTGCAGCAGTTCCAACTCTTCCATCATCTCCTATTTCCACCCAGAGGGAAAGAGTATCTCCTCTCTTCTGAAAGCACATTCTCAGGGCATCTCAATGCCTCTGATAGGTCACATGCTCATTATTAAACCAATCCATGTGGCCAGAGGAATTAGTCCAGATTAGCCAAGATTGAGGAACATGTCACATTTGAGACCGGGGGTAGAGTCAGCTTCACAGAAACAATACGAACCCAACAGAGGATGAGTACACCTTCAACAAAATTCAAGACCATTGCCTCAAGATAATTAGAATCTGAGAGAATTCAGGTGTGGAGTCTATGCATGTCTTGCTCTCAAGCAGAACCTGAATTTGAGGCCAACATGGGGATGGCAGCAGAGCCAAAAGATAGATTCTTGTAACAATATGTAGAGCTTCATCTGAAACTAAATCTACGATTTCATATTAGTTTCATGTTTTCTTTTGCTTCAGCCAGTTTGAGTTGTATTTTTGTCACTCATCATAAAGGAGCGGTGTGAATCGTACGGTGCCACATGATGCTAAGACACTGGACAGACTTGCAAATTTTTTGACTGGCAGTTTTCCAAAATCTGCCACAATCAGTCATTTGGTCTAACAGATTTCTAGATTTTTCGTGTATTGGCCTTAGAGATAAACATACATCTGGTATTGTGGACAAAATATTTTAAGTGTATATGGGCACACACACGCACGTGTGCACATGTGTGTGTATGTGTGCGTGCATGCATGGGCTCTGTGCAAGTATTTTTCTTAGAAGAGTGTCTAGAGTTTTCAACAGAATGCTAAAAGGGGTTAATGAGGACAAAACCCATTACGGCTTTTTTTCTCGGACCTTGGTATTCCCATTCAGGCTCTCTGTCATAGCATAAAGCAAGAACCTCTTTTTCTCTGGGGAAGTTGAGCCAGTGTACCACTAATTTCTTCACTCCCATTCTTGATAGGCTTGAAGTCCTGAATGTTCTTCTTTTTCTCCTTATATAGCAACTCCCTGCCGTCCCAGCTCAGGGCACCAAATTTTAGTTTCTGATTATGTAAATTTAAAGCCTACTTACTCTTTAGAGCTCAGCTTACAAAGCATCTCCTCTACAAAGTCCCTTTCAGATCCTACCCAGTATTCAGATCACCAGGGGGGCATAAGTCAATTAATTCTTAATTCTTCAAGGAACTGTGGGAATTAACTAAGCCATATTTCCCAAAGAATATATACGGTTGGTGGGATATAAGATGATATCATAGGGAATATGTGGATGAATTGTTTTAATTATAGAAGTTATATACTTTATCTGTTAGAAAAATACTTATTTTTAGCCAATATTACTCATCTATGGTTTCTAGAAAATTGTTGCTTAGGATAAAGCTAAATTTCAAAACTGGTATGGTTTAAAGTCACCTAAAAATAAAAGGTAATTTAGCACCTTAATATGACAAAAATTTTGAAGGTGGTACACCAATGACTAATTTTACTGGATACAGAACAGCTTCCAAAAATGTTTAAGTGACAGTGTCCTCAAACTTTTAGAGTTTATCAGTGTTAAAGCCAGTTTTAGAACCCAAACCCACTGACTTTTGTCTAATATTTATCTCTTCCATAAATCTTCACCTTCTTATATCTCTTATCTCTTCTTTAAGACTCTGGTCCTTACAGTCGTATCCCTCACAAGAAACATGACAATTTAATTGGTGCTCCTTCAGCTTGTTATCTGCATTGCTTTACAGTGAATCTCACGGCAACCTTAGCAATCCCGTCAAATGAGCCCGGTGATCATGTTTATTCTACACCCTTGCTACTCAAAGTCTGCCCCCTAGATTAATAGAGTCAGCATCCCTGGGACTTAGTGAGACGTGCCGAATGTCTGGGCCCAAGCCAGAGCTACTGAGTCAGAAACTGCACAGTAGGAAGATCCCTGGAATATGCTTAGGCACACAGAGTTTAAGAAGCACAAATGCACTTGCAGAAACTGAGGCTTAAAGATTTATACAGTAAGGGGTGTATTTTTTCCCCTTAGGTTTAGTGAGATGTAATTGATGAAAGTTTTATATATGTAAGGTGCATAATGTGGGGATTTCATATATGTATCCATTGTGAAGGGATCAATATGATCAATCTACTTAACAGATCTTTCACCTTACATAGTTATTATTTTCTCTCCTCTCCTTTCTCTTCTTTTCTGTCTTTCTTTTTATGGGGAAACTTCAGATCCACCCTCAGTAAGAGGCTTCTGAACACACCCAAAAGGGTCTAGCAGAGAACCTGGCCCAAAGCCCAAGGAACATTTGCCAAATGAAGTGAGAAATGCATATTGAACTTCCAAATATTAAAAATAAATTTAAAAAATCATTATCTCAAGTTGGGTGACTTGAGGCCCCTCTTCCTTTTGACTTTCAGTTCTCTGAATGCCTCTAATGAGAGAAAACATAAGGATAGAACCGGAGGCTTAGAGGGCTACTTCTGTTTTGTCAAGCTCAGCGTAGATTCCGCGATGGACTGGGCGGTCCTGATCAAACTCTGAGTCAGTTCTGATTTGGCAACATTGTAAATGTTACATTGTAAACATGAGCTCTTCTGTAACACTGCACCTTAACTGATTTATTCAGATAGCCTTGTGGGTTGGACTAATTGAGTAATTAAGAATCTGATTGGAAATGACCTGTACTAGGGAATAAGCCCAGGCGGAAGCTTGAGGTGAGAAAGGGATTTTGCTGGAGTCAGCCATGAGCTGCTCAGGTCTCCCCTGCTGAAAAATTGCCACCAAGGATGACTGAATAGTTGTCACTTTGGAAATCATTCTTTCTTTGGCAAACGTCTGCTGCTACTGGTAATTTGAATTAACTACTTTTATATTTTTGGACTTTTAAAAAAAAGTGTCTCTTTGTCTTTATACATACGGAATTATTAATGAAAATTTAAAGTTTAGTAGAAGTATTTAAACTGATCGTAAGTATTAAAATTTGATAATAGTGAACATTGATCATGCTTGTATAATGTACTAAGATACATGTACTAGAACTCAATCTTCTCAAGAACCCAGTGAGATAGATAACGTAGCATTATTACTTAAAAGGGACATATATTAAAACATGGACTACCAGAGAGTTTGTTCAAGGTTCTACATATACAAGTGATGGAGTTGATATTTTAAATCTTGGTGTCTGATGCTTACAAGCCACACTGTCAGAATATTAAAATTGTTGTTCTACTGTTTTCTGATAAGAAGTGAGAGGATAGATAAATCATTGGTTCTCTGTATAAAATGTATCATTTTTCTCACTCCTTTCAAGATTCTTTCTTTAATCTTTGGATTTTGTCAGTTTACTATGATACGTCTAGATGTGATTTTATTTGTATTAATCCTGTTTTTTGTTTGCTGAGTTTCTTAAAGTTATGAATTAATGTCACCAACTTTGGGAAATATTTGGTAATTTTTTTTTCTTTCTTCCATTGTCCCTCTTCTCTGGGACTCCAATCACACAGACATTAGACCTTTTGCTACTGTCTTAGACGTCTCTGTCTTCACTTTTATTCTCTCTGTTACTCAGAATGAATAACTTGTACTGACCTATCTTCGATGTCTCTGACCCATTTTTTCGTTACTGCCTTTCTGTGATCAAGCCCATATAGTACATTTTATATTTCCAAAGTCACAGTCTTAATCATTTATTTTTGAAATAATTTCCCTTAATCTGCTGAGGGTTCAAATCTTTTAATTTATTTCAAGCAGATTTCTCTTTATGTTTCGTCTTAGTTATAAGAGCTGTTTAAAATCTGTCTGCTAATTCCAATATCTGGATCAACTCAGGATTAGTCTTCATTGATTATCTTTTGAGAGAAAGTCATATTTCCCTGTTTCTTAGAATAACAAATAATTCCAAGTATATCCTCAACATTCTGAATAGTATATTTTATACAGACACTTTAGATTCTGTTACGCTGCTCTGAAGAGTACTGCTTTTTTGTTTTTTTTTTAAAATTAGGTAGTTAACTTGGTAGAACTCAAATCACAAAATTCTGTCTTCCCTGCTTTAGGTGGCCACTCATATTTCAGTCTGAGCCCTGCTGGGCTTAGATGGGCTGTCTGGATTTTGCGCCATGCATGCATGCTTGTGGACTTGAGGAGTCAGCCAGTGATTTGGGCAGAGTTAATTGGCAGAATATGGTGATTCCTCTCTCTTATTTTTTCCTTTCTGGTATTTCGGCCACTTCACTTTTCAATAGCAGAACCTCATGCCCTACACTCTAGTTACTCCAGCCGGCAGAAGACCACAGGCTCTATATCATAGTTTCAACTGCCCATCGTATGGACTGGACATGCCTTCAGGATAAAAGCTATTTAAAAATGAGAAGCTCATTCAGTGTAACTCCTTTCTCCTTCGCATGTACTTCCCTCCAGTTTCAGCCTGTTTTGGTTAACTCTCTGATGTCTTTGGTTGGTTGTTTTTCTGTTTTTCCATAATGCATAGTTGTTTGAGTGTAGAAAAACGCAAGTTCTGATACCCAGGATGCGCACCTGACCCTAATCTACTTGCCCACGGCACACATGCAATGATGGAATAATTGGCCTGCTGCACAGGCACATGCTTGCAAGCGTGTTGGCAATGAGCCATTACTGTCTGTGTTGCTGTATAAAGAGCTCTGCCCAGTGGACTTGCCAGATGCAGACATAATTCTAGTGCTCGACCAGCTGCTGTGAGAATAAAGCTTGGCATAAGACCTTTCACCCCCAACATTCTGTTGTCATTTGATCTCACCAAATCCAGGATGAACCTGTGGGAAGGCCGAAACCCTCCGGCGCGACACTGAGGAAGAGTTGCAGAGACAGGAGCTTCCTGGGCATCCTAGCAGGTCCTACAACCCACACTCATCATCATGGCCACCCTGATACCCATAAAGATTCTAACAGCTGGAAGGACTAGGAATGGTGTTTCTTAAAACACTGCAGTTATTCTTCCTGTGAGCTCTGATTAAAAGGTAGAATGGATTCATTTACTAATTCTATAAGCTCATCGATTTTATTGTCTTCTCAGCTCTGAAATTTATAAAGGATATAACAGAAAAATCTTAACATTTATGTAAAACTTGACAATGATGCTGCATAATATTTCATTTTGTTTCTTACAGCTCTATCAGTTAAGCTTTGGGTTTCTGCTCATTATATATGAGTATCAAATGGCTCCAAAGTGGTTGAGCCTCTGGTTTGTTTAAGACATACAAAAGCCAGGTCTTTCAATAACTATGACTGGCAGATTCTACATTAACCTCCATTAATCTTTTCTTCCTAGAATCCAGACTTTTCTATAATTCCTTCCTCTTGAATATAGGTGAAACTGGTGACTAGTTTTTAACCAATATATTTTGACAAAGGTAATGAACTATTATCCTGATTCTATTTCATTATATGGCAAAAGAAATGGCAGAGTATCCCCTTGATTATAATATATTATATAAGACTATTTTCTCAGACTGGAGCAAAGGATTCTCTTGGCTGGCTTGACTGAGGGAGGGGTCAAGTTGAGGAAGCCCAGGGGGTAAGAGATTGTGGATGGTCCTAGGAACTGCAGATCTGAGGGTGGCCCTTGGCTGAAAGTCAGAAAGGAAATGAGGATTTTTTTTCCTATAGCCACAATGCAATAAGTTCTGACAACAACTTGAAGAAGCTTGGAAGTGGATCATTCCTTGGTCAAGCATCTAATGAAGCAGCAGCCCTGACTGACATCTGCACTGGGGTGTGGTAAGATCCTGGAGCAGAAGGCCCAGCCACGTGTGCCTGAACTACTGACGCACAGCAACTACGAGATGACAAATGATCGCTATTTTAAGCCACTAATATTGTGGTAATTTGTTCTAGAGCAGAGAAAACTTATACGGCTACAAAGTCTTTTCACAATACCACTGCACACTTTGCAACAGACGCATGTATGACCTTGTTATGGACTCAAGCCTTTTCCACAGGAAATAAGGAAGGAGCTTCTCATCTTGTACTGGCAAAAATGTCTCTGATTCTAGATGTCCAACAAAAACAAAGATATACACAGGCTAAAACAAGACATACAACATGGAGAAAAGCCATCTTATCCAATACAACCTGGTTAATCATTGTTGCCTATTTACAAATCATTGTAAAATACTTTGTCTACATAAATAAATTATGTTGCCTATCTTTGCTTACTACCTCACTCAGGAAACAAACACAACTACCCAGTGTGTATTTTCAACATATTTGATAGGTATATTTGCACTATTCTGACTTAAATATAGGGTTGTGGCATCCCCACTGTAGGTGAAATGGAAGTTCCATGGCCAGGATCTTCACCTAACCCTGGTCTGCCTGTCCACTGCACACAGCAGTGTTCACAGGTGCATGCTTGCACACGTGTTGGCAATGAGCTATTACTGACTCTATATGAAGAGCTCCACCCATGGCTCTGGGGCTGAGGTGGTGGAGAGGCCGGGAGACAGAGACAGACTTGTTCTATGCAGACTGACCTGGAGGCAGATGTGATTCTAGCGCTTGACCTGTCACCGCGAGAATAAAGCTTGGTGGAAGATCTTTCTCTCAAAAAACATTCTGTTGTCATTTTTCAGTCTCACCAAGTTCAGAGTGAATTTTCCTGGGCCAGAACCCTCAGGTGAGACACCCACATATATTTTTTGGTACATGGTGGTGGCGCGTCAAGTCAGTTCATAGCAGTCATCCTCCTGAGCAAATCAAAGCGTGGTCCAGTAAGTGCTCAAAGTAGGGTCTGCAAACCAGCTGCATTGGCAACATTTTGAAGCTTGTTTGAAATGCAGATTAGTGAGCTGAACTGGAAATCACTGAATTAGGACCTGCATGTCAGCGTGACCTTTTGGTGATTGTGTTCACATTAAATTTGGAGAAGCCCTGCAGGAAGGGCCCGTGCGAATCTCATCAGGGGAGATTTGCTGTATCTATTCAATGCTCTGGGCACCTTAACTCGGTTTGAAAAACCAGCCCCAAGTTGGCTGTTAGGAGGGCAGGGACTCTGCTTAGAGTTGATTATTTGCTGCTGAGCTGCATCTCCCGCAGTCCTCTCTCTGCCGTGTGCTGGGGAGAGGCAGGGCCAGAGACTAGTGAGTCTCTTGAGCAATCAGGAAGGAGCCAATTTGTATAACAGAGAACATGTCTGCCTAAATAAGCCTTTGCTGTTGATGAGTGAGTGTTTGAACCTTTTCTCTGGTTCTGGAATAACAGTCAGCATCCAGGTTTCCAGTCATGGGGCCTCCATGATAAAAAGATGCTTTGACCTCACCTCACACAAGATAAACCAGGATCCCTGGGCCTGGGTCTTGGGCATGGATATTTTTCAAAGTGCCTCACATGGTTTGGGTATCACGGTTGTGTATCAAGTATATCAGGTGGGAGTCTCTCGGTCCAAGGTAGTGATTGGCAACTATAGTCAACAGGCTAAATCCGGCCCAGTGCCTGTGTTTGTAAATAAAGTTTTATTGTAACACAGCCATTCTCATCATTTACATATTGCCTCTGTCTGCTTTCTTGTAACAACACCATGGGCTATAGGCTTAAAATATGTACTATCTGGCCCTTAAAGGAAAATGTTTACAACTCTGTTTTAAGACAAGTTCACATAGTAACTGTTAAGAAAGATCATCTGAAAAACCCAAGTCCAAGGGAAACTGATTTTTTCCTTCCTTGGTCTTAACAAGTAGAGCGTTGAGAATTTTAGCGAGTTTTTGTGTGAGTTCACAAATTAAGATTGGGGTATAAAATTAAGATTCAGGCATTGTAGTGAATACAGCCTTTCCTGTGAAGAAAAAAAAAAAGTGGTGTTCTATCCAGCAACTAATCACAAGTCCTTACCTACTTGTTTCAGACAAAGCTTTTCCTTCCAAAAATAAGAATAGTTGAGATTTTTTTTTTTAATAACCATGGTTGGCTTCTGTCTCTTTGTTTAAGGCAAGAAGAAAAAGAACACATGTGGAATGAAATAGGGCAGAAACAATTTACCTGTAGCTACACAATCTCAGGAGAACCAGGCAAAAGGGTCAGTTAGGAAGTGGTGCTGGAGAAGGGGTCCGGCATCGTCAGGATGCCTGGGAATTGCTGGAAATGCTAATTATTATGCCTCACTTACTCCAGGCCTGATGGGTCAGAAACCCTGGGGATGGGACCAGGAAATCTGTGTTTTAACCAGGTAACTCTGATGCACATAAAGTTTGAGAAACACCGATCTAATAATCAGCAGTTTTAATGACCTAATCATCATTCATCATGACTTGTTTCATATGATGAATCAGTGCACTTCCACGTGAGCCAGCGGCCTCGGTTCAGTGGTTAACGTATTCCATAAAAGTAATAGCACTGACAAGAATAACAAGAACCCTGCAATAGGAAGAACTTTCCTAAGTTCAGGGGTCTACTCCCAAAGCCTAGGTCAGCTGTGGGCTCACTAGGGGGTTGGGGGCTCAGCGACAGTTGCCTGGCAGCCGAATGCAGCAGTGCTTTCCAGCCGGTCCTTTCCTGACTGGAGCAGTGGTGTCACTGTGCTGAGGGATTGAACGCCTTGCTCAGTATTTTGGTTGTGAGCCGCACACACTGTTCCTTTGTGTCTCTACCTTTTCTTTTCCTCTGACGTCACCCAGTATCCTGCCATGGGGATGAGGGGACACGCATAGAAGCAGGAAAGGTCGTCCCTGAAGCCCCATCGAGGAGACCTGCTGCTATATCCCCTCCCCGGGCTCCCCAGGGGCGGGGCTGGGTGGGCGCTGTCTCTTCCTCTAACCTTTCTGTCGAAGATGCCTCATCCATCCAGATCAGGGTTTAAGACACACAGCTGACATTTTGGTCAGGACTTAGGGCACGCAAGGCCCCTCTCTTTCTTGGATATGCTGCCCATGTTGGTCATGGGACTTCCATGCATCTTTTTTGGCAACAACCTTGGGGACTGAAGGTCATCACTCCCTCTACCTTGGGCTAAGTGGCCAGCCGTGTATGGATGCTGGCCTTTTACACTTCTCAGGTGTAGTTATGACATCTGTCCCCTTTGGTCCATTAGCTAGTGAGGCCAAGTATCTCTGTGCCACCCCCGCTGGAGGGGGAGGGCTGGCAGCACTGCTAAGGCTCCTTCCAAAGCCCTCTTCTCTTCTCTGACTCTTCTCTCCCAGCCCCTCCACCTTTGGCTGCTGCTGGAGGAGGCGGAGGGGCTGCAAAGGGGCAGGTCACAAAAGTCGACCCACTTTGCAATTTCGGCTTTGGCACATCACTTTGGAATTTTAAGTCATTTCCATATAGTTTCATTGCTTCACCCAAAGTGGAGGTAGGAAGAATCCCATTTTAATATATTTTTATTGAAAAAGTGTTTCTTATTTTCCTGCACCTGTGAAGATCAAGATTTTTTTTTTTCTATTGACTCTCCTCTCTCATAACTTTGCCTAGGGCTTATCTTTTAATACTCAGCTGTTCGTGGAAATAGTTTTCTTTGCAAAGATAGTACCTTCCTTCAGAAGAATTTGGGGTCCAGCTGTATGAGGTCAACCAGGCTGATTTGCTGTCTCCTCTTTCCTCTTTTAAGAGTCAAGTGATATTGGATAATTTATTTAACCTCTCCATAGTCTCCTTTCCCTTAAGTAAATACTAATAATGACCTTTGGGGGATGTTTTAAGAGTTAGTCATAATCAGTTATAAGGCCTGGCACAATGACAGCTTTGGCTATTTTTCGGAAGAGAATTGTTCTGTTACTGTTCTGTCTCGATCATCTCTCAGCTTCTCCCCTATTGACAACTGGGGGCTGGTCTGTGCACTGCAAGGTGTTTAAATACATCCTTGTCCTCCATACACAGGTGTCAGTAACACCTCCCCGCCAGCTCAGCTGTGACAATAAGAAATGTCTTCAAACATTATCAACTGTCCGTATTGGTGGAAATCATTCCCTATTGAAAGCCACTTACCTAAGGAGAGAAATGTAAGTTAGTTATGGGTATATATGTACGTGTGTGTGTGTGTGTGTGTGTGTTTGCATGAGTTGTCACAAAGGAAGTGACCTTACTGTGTTTTTAAGTTCCCCACAATAAATATAATAGGATCCATGCTTTGCAGGCCCTATTTTCAGTCCACATTTTCTTTTATGAAAGGCTAGATGGGCCTCACTTGGTTGCTTACCCTCAGATACTGCTGACGCTTGTCACCTGCCTGTCCTTACCCCAAAGCATCATTTGCCAGTTGGGCTCCCTTCCCGTTTCTGACTCAACTAATCTGCTCTTGATTTGCAGCATTGGGAAGCAGCTGATATGGTCAGAAAGTCTTCAAGGGGGATTTCACATAAAACTTTATAGAGTCAAGATTGCTCCTCGCCCATCAATACCTTCATCATCTAGAAGTCATTCCAAATGAGAGGAAAATAGGACACGTATCAAATTCGACAAATTCAGACCGTATGGTAAGAACGCTAACATGCTTCCCAGGGCTGAAATTCCAGGATATTATGATTCCAGTATTTATATCCATATCCACAACCCCCCTGCTCTTTCTTTGCTTTCATAATACTTTCCTACTGGACAGCCTCCTGGACTCCAAGAAATTAAAAATACTCCAAAATAGCCTCTAGGTCAAAGAGGTCGAAATTATGCAGAAGGCAGGGACTGTCTTCAGTTAAATGGCCTGGTCTTTTTATTGTGATATTGTAACATGTTTTAATTTGCAAATACTTTTCTTTACAGCCATCTCTACATTTTATATTTCGCTTGAGTTGCTTTCTGGACAGCAAGACAGGTTTTTTAAGGCCCAGAGTATTCCTCCTCCCTTCTACGATGGACACACCCGTTTCTCCCCTCCTTCCTCCCTCCCGCTTCACCTCCTCTCGCTACCCCCGTCCCTCTCCTCTCCCCTCTCTCCCCCTCGAAACAGACGCTGGTGAGCTTCCACCTGTCTTGCGTCCTTGTTACCTGCAGCAGGCGCTGTGGACACCGCTGCCAAATTAACCACAGTGTTGCAGATGTTGTAGCTTGTGAGGTTCAGGGCACCGATTTATCTTTTCTTCCCCCCTGGTGTTGTCTCCACTGCCCTCTGATTCTCCACCCTTTGTCTCCATTAGGGACAGAGAAGATGAGCAGCTGCTTTGTCTGCTGCTCTGAATAATTCGTGTAGTTTAGCTTCAGCGTGGTCATGTCACTGGGAATTGTTGAATACCAAGGGGAAGGAAGGGCCCCTTGAGATTTTCCAAAGCATGAATATAACAGGGGTAACATTTTGTTACACCTCCAGATTCTTAGACTTTTTCTCTAACATAAATAAAATACAACCCAAATTCAATTAACAATGGAACTTTAGGTCTTTTCAAAACTCTTCTTGACGATGAACTTAATTGAGCATGTTACTTTCATTTGGTTTGGGAAGTGTCACCCAGTCAATACTATGCATTGGGTATTTGTTATGTTATAGACTCTCTACTGGGCACTGGGTGGGAAGGAGAAGAAAGACACACATCTCCCACCTTCAGGGAGCTTACATGCTAGAGGAGGAGACTGACATATATAAAAAGACCTGCTGAATAACCATTTAAAAGACTATGTACATCCTCTGCTAAATCAGTGGGACTCGGTATGTTAATTTATTCTGCAATGCTTGTATTTAAGTGCTATGCACCTGAGTTTGCTAGAAAGTGAGAAAATAGCATCGAATGAGCAAGAACGACACACTGGCTGCTTTTATGAAGCTACGGTCAAGTGAAGGATCCAGACACGAATCAAATATTCACATGCACATAAAACCACAATCTGAGATCACTGCACTGAAAGAAAGTTCCCTAGCATCAGTATTTTCTAGGAGTTCACCTCCTGGAAGATTCATTCATTCATTCACATAGGTGCTGCTTACTCTTTTCCATTTCTGTGTTAGGCACTTGGAACTATAGCTTCATGGACAAGCGTGTAACGGAAGAAGCAGAGACAGAAATGCTTACCTGTCTGAATTGTGGTAAGTTCTGGGTCAAGATCACAAATCAGTAATGTGCTAGGCTTTTCACATGAGTTATCTTGAGGCTCATAACTGCCTTTTCTATATGATTAATCTCTTTTTACACAGGCGGAACTTGAGTCTTGAAGCCAGAGGGATGTTATAAAGACAGAAGACTGGTCAGGTCTCATCCACATCTCCTGCTGTTAGAATAAAACTGAATCCTTAAATCTTGGCCATTTATGAGGCCAAGAACAAGCTGCCCTTGTGTTCAGAAGAGCCTGACTGATGAGGAAGAACCTATCTGCCATTACATATGAGGCCAAAACCAATGCAAAAGCCTTTTTTTAAATGTTAAATTGATCCTTGACCTATGTAATTCTGTGCCTATAAAAAGAACCCATTTAGTCCTAAAACCCACACAGCTTCATTCTAGTTTACTGTGTCTTAATGTATTTTTTCATGTCTGTGCCCTTTGCTCAGATTTTCTCATTTTTATCTCTGGTTTAACAACAGGACACTTGAACTACATCTTTGGCCAGTTCTCACGGAAAGTAGCATCAACCCGGCATATAAAGGACCCCGGAAATTAGGATTTTTCCTTTTCTGCCAAGCATCCCTCACAATCTTGATCCCCAAACATTATAGACATGTTTTCCCTTACCTCTACCAAGTTTGGCTTCTAAGGCATTTGCTTGGTTAATGAGTGGTGGGGTTTCATGTTGACAAAGAAACAAAAAAGAACAGTACACTTTCAGAATGAAAATGGACACATTTTACTAGATGAGAAAAAAATCAACTTGGGCATGTTTTGGCTACTTTCCTGTACTGAGCGTGACCTATTACGCTAAAACATAGGAGTAGCGAGCGTATGTCTGCAATGAGACAAAAGTTATCTCCCGTGATATATTTTTGTTTTACACCTCTCATCAGTTCTTACACGGTCCCTAGGCTGACAATGGATATGGGGGGCAGTTAAAAACCTGGGTCCCACTCAGGTAATATATCACGGGATAGATATATATCTATCCATCTTTTTCTTCCACTGTCCAGTTGGATAGTAATGTTTCATTGAGTCTGTTTTACATCATCAGTGTTAGAATAGTTGGCATGAAACATGACAGACTTGACCTTTGAACTCATCTGAAGAAAAGTTTCTGTTGACCATGTCATTGCTGCTGCCAAAATGATTTTGAAGTTTTACGATGCCAACAGTGTCCTTTAAAGTGACCTTTTGAGTGTGCAGTTACTTATATACCCTTATTAGTTAGAAATAGTTTTTTTTAAAGACTTAGTTGTATATTGAAACAAAATAATTCTTTATGCTTTAATTCTTGAGTTCCAATCTCATTTAATATAGCAAAGGCTGAAGAAACCCTCCAGGTAATATATGGATGTTAATTATAGTCCTGCATCTACCTTCACTGGAGATACCCCATCGAAATAGTTCTTTCCAACCAAACTGACTTGAAAATGTATCCTTAAATTTATTCATCAATTTTCTGCTGAGACCTACTGTAAGTTATACTTTGTTCATTCTTTTTTTTTTGAGTAGAATATAAAGGAAAAAGAAAAAGAAAATTTTTGTTTTAAAGATGACAAGGTGTATTTGGAGAAAACTTTAAGCAGAAAATTAAAATCCAATATAATTACATTTGTTCTGGATTTTATTTTCTATAAAGAAAACCTCCTTATTATTAAAATCCTTATAAAGAAAAAAATACTTTAAGATGGAATTCTAAAACCCTTTAGTCTCTAACTTGATTTTTTTCCCCAATAAAACACTTGTTTCCTAATATTCTTTTTGGACAATGCTGCTCTCACGGAGAGGAGCGGTATTTTAATTAAGAGTGTGGATTCAGGGACTCCTGCTGGGCTTCAATTCCATTTTTGCCACCCACCAGCTCTGAGGTGGACAATTTACCTAGACATGCTGTGCCTCAGTGTCCCCATCTATAAATTGAGATAATAGTAGTAGCTGGTATCACAAAGTTACCATGAGGTGCTTAAAACAACTATCTGCATATCATAAGCATTCAATAAGGGTTATCTATCCATATTATTAGTAGTATTATCATTTCACAAAAAGATGTCAGATTGTCTCCTACATTTATTATTGTTTTCAATTTTACACAATACATTTGCATTCCTTGTCTAATGTGATGCTAATACAATCTACGAGGACAGGGAAGAGAATATTGCACGTTATGTATGAGGAGGCTGCGTCTGGAGAGCTGAGACTCTGTTAAGTTGATTTCATGGAACCCGAATCCTTGTTCTTCCTCCTGTGCAGGCTCTAAGTCCAAGGGGGCTGGATCTTTTTGGGTCACTTGGTCTTCATTTTACACCTCTCATCAGTCCTTACACAGTCCCTAGGCTGACAATGGATATGGGGGACAGTTAAAAACCTGGGTCCCACTCAGGTAATGCTCATTGATGGGTAATTATACTTGTAAATGAGCCAGTCCCTAAATCTGAATAACAGAGCTTACAAGCAGGCTTCAAGTCTTACCGGATAGCCAGCAGGCGGCACCTGTGAGGTATGTTAACTCTCTGCCTCTGTCTCAGTCTTTAGACGCTTCCTCATCTGCACAGAGTGCTAATAAATATGCATTTGAGTGAATTAATCATAGTACTGCTTTAGGACTTGAACTCATTGATGAAACTAAATGTTACTTGTTAAAATGCCTGGTAGATAGATAGGCACTAAAATGTCCATTTCTCCTTTTCTTTGCAAATAAAGGTGATAGTATTGCACTGTTTCAATCAGCTGTGCATTTTTTTTTCATTTAATAGTAAGGAATGGTTATTCATTGAATGACTAAAAGTCTTTGCTAATCCAGTTTATGACTTTCGGAATTGGTTATATTGGGGTGTATATTTGGAAGATGAGTGACCTCTCCGTCATTGATGTTTGGATTGGGTAAGTGGTTAAGCAACCAAATCGAAGGCTACACTGCTTCAGTCTGTTGCTTTCTGCAGGAATGTGGCCACAATGTGGTCAGATAATTTTCAAGGGAATCCAGATATGTGTATTGTTATATGAAGTCTCCAGATTGTTAAATTATTGATCATAAAACAAATTTGACGTGACACACCAGGATTTGATTATTGCCAAAATGGACTAATGGACACTAGATTTACTAACGCCCTTGAAATAACCTAAAAAGCAGACACAATACTTAAAATAATGTTTTTCAAAGCACTGAACACAGGTATTGATGGACAATGATCCCTGATAAATAGAAAATAGAAAATTCATAAAAGAAAAATTGATAATTTGACTTCATCAAAATGAAAGTCTGCTCATCAAAAGACAACATTAGAGAATGAAAGACCAGAAGAAAATATTTTGCAAAGCACATATTTGGTAAAGTACCTGTGTCCAGAATGTGTAAAGAACTCTTGAAATTCAATAATAAGAAAACAATCCAATAAAATAGACAAAAGGTTTGAATGGAAAATATACAGATGATACACAGATGGCAAATTAGCACAACAAAAGCAGCTCAACCCTATTAGTCATTGGGAAATGCATATTCAAACTCCAGTGAGATACCATTATAATCCATTAAAATGGCTTAAATTAAAAAAGACCTTCAATACCAAGTGATGGTAACTACGGGAAGGAATTAGAATGCTAAATAAATTGATGGTTGGAAATTAAAAGATTATAACCACTTCAGAAACACTTCAGGTCATTTGTCAAAAACTAATTATACACCTGTCATATGAGCTAATTATACACTTGTCATATTTCACTGCTAGGTATTTGCCCACAAGAGAATGCATTGTCCATACAAAAATTTATACAAATGTTCATAGAAACTTTACGTGCAGTGGAAAAATTCCAAAAAGTGGAAATATCACAAATATCCATCAGAAGGTGTATGGATAAACAGATGGTGGTATATCCATGCAATGGAATACTATTATGCAATAAAAAGGAATGAATTATTAATATCTGCTTCAACATGATGGATCTCAGAATAATTATGCTCTGTGAAAGATGACAAACAAAAAGGATCTATTTTGTATGTATCTTTTATAAATATCCAGAAAATGAAAGTGATGTTTTTTAGTCCATCTGGGCTACTATATGCCATAATAACACTATAGTTGGCTTATAAACAATAGAAACTTATTTCCCATAGTTCTAGATGTTGAGAAGTTCAAGATCGAGATTTGATATCTGGTGAGAGCCTCCTTTCTGGTTCACAGATGGTTTTTTCTGCCCATGTCTTCACATGATGGAACGGGTGATGGAGTTTTTCTGAATCTCTTTTATAAGGGCATCAATCTCATTCATGAGGCTCCACCCTTATGACCTAATCACCTCCCAAAGGCACCACCTCCTAACACCATCACATTGGGGTTCAGATCTCAACCTGTGAATATTGGGGGAACATAAACATTCAGTCTTTAGCACAATCTATAGTGACAGAAAGCAGATTTGGGGGCTGCATAGGGGTGGGGGTAGGGCAGAGAGAAGCAGGAAGGAGGGAGAACAGAAGGACATGAGGATACATTTGAGATGGTGGATATGTTCACTATCTTGATTGTCATGATGGTTTTGTGGGCATATATGTACACAAAATTCTATCAAATTATACTATTTACCTAGTCTGGAACTGAATGTCAATTATCCCTCAACAAAGCTCTCAGAAAAGAACAAAACAATGACATGCGTTTTACAAAAGAAATTAACACCTTGCTGGCAGCACACCAGGACCCCTGGGTTGTGAGTTCCCAAACTCTGACATAGCCGTATGTCACTTACTTTCAGAGAAATGTGCATTGCCACAAGTATCTACACTAAAATGCAAAATGAAATGTTTGCTAACTGGGGGCTCTTCGTTGGTTTTTTGCAAGCAAGACAAGTACCATTTCCAGCTCTTTCTTGAATGGCCCAAACAAAGACTCCTCTTTCTGCCTAGTTTGATGGCCTCTGTGCAAGGGATCTGATGAAAGAAGGTCCAGAATCTCTAATAGCAAATGATGGCTGCAAGCCAAAACTCCTTTTCCTTTTGAGGTTCTCATGTAATTCCCCCTTCATAGTGGCAGGAATTACAGGCTTAATAGCTGACAAAGTCCCTTCCTGAATGTTACTTTCCCTTGGAGAAGGGTCTCTGAATAACAGCAAGCTATTGTTCACCAAAGGATTTCAGAAGACATCTTTTTAAAAGATAACCAAAATGCTTTAAAGAACTGAAGATTTTCTTCAGAGCAGTTTTCATAAGAGAATGAAGTGGAATCAAAAGATTTAAATCAGCATTTAGTAACTTATTTAAAGCAGTAATACATAACCTAACAGTTAGAACAAGCTGGACTTGGCAGAATGTAAACAGAAAATTTTATTCTTTCTCCTGCTGCCCCTTCAAACACCTTCTCTGTGCAACATCTTTTTCTTCCCTGGTTACAGTCTTTAGCAAGACACAGCACTTTCTCATGGTCTATAATGTATAAGAACAGTCATTCTGGCAATTAAAGAGATCCATCCATGCTACAGGAACCCACCAGTCTTTCAACCACTGCAATGCTTGTCTCTCTCCCCTTTGACTTGCAGACTGGCTTCTTCTGTCCTTCTCATTGTTCCCTCCTCTTTAACAGCTGCTCCGCACAACTGCTGTAAGGTTCAGTGCATGGGGAGAGAGACGCAACAAGGTAAGAAAAGGCCTTACCCGAGTGCAAAAATTGTTGTCTGGCTTTGGACCTCCTAAGCAGAGTAGAGGACCAATTTTCAGCTCTTCCCCATTATGGGGAGCATTCTCGGATTCTGAAGAGAGGGTCTGCTGGGGTCTCTTGTCCCTCGAAAGGAGCAATGCCCTTTTTCTCAGCAGCTGGACCTCCAGGTGCCCACCACTCTGTGGGCGTCACAAGATCTGTGGGTCTTTTTGGGTGGATTTCTTTTGAGACAACGTTAGGACAGCCCCCTTCAGAGAGCCCACGTCTGGTGCATGAGAAACACACATTCTTGCTCTCTGTCCAATGAAGGCACAGTTAGCCAGCAACGCAGCTCCGCGCAGCTCCATGGAGTTTCAGGCACCGATCCCTATGCTCCCCAAACTAAGAAAGACGCTAAGTCTGGTTCCCAAAATGGTTCTTTTAAAAACCACCCTCTCACGTGGCTAATAATAAGAAAGAAACACCTTATTTATTTCCCCATTGCGAGGTGTGAGTATGGAATACTCAGCACAGCTACTGACCTCCCCCAAATAACCCCAGATCCCCAGATACTGGCCCTTCAACCTCCTTTATGTAGATGGCAAGTGGGCCGTAGTCGGGCTAACAAGACTTCCAGGCTCACAATCTCTTGGCAAAGCCTGTCCAGCTGGTGGGTTCCAGGAGGGGAACCCCTAGGATGGGAGAGAATTTGACTCCCCTCATCCTGTTCTAGGCTTTGAAAAACAACAGGAAAGTGGCAGAAGACAAGAAAAGTCATATTTAACTTCACAGATTTATGCAGAAAAGAGGCACAAAAGGGAATATTCTATTTATACCTAGGTGATGTCTTTATATCTCTTTTCTCTGGCCACCCAATGATGGTCATACTCCAGCTTTCAACTTAAAATTAGTTCCATGAATATCTGCTTTATGAGAAATTTTGAAAATTTTCTTGAATTACCATCAATAAATGAAACTGTATGAAAACATGGCTCTGAATAACTTAAACT
Source organism: Manis javanica (assembly GCF_040802235.1). Lineage (NCBI taxonomy): Eukaryota > Metazoa > Chordata > Mammalia > Pholidota > Manidae > Manis > Manis javanica. The sequence goes on from NC_133160.1 coordinate 6,343,295, forward strand.
TAGTATTTTCAATTATTATAGCCTCCTTTTAAATGGTCTACAACATGCCAGTTACTCATGTAAATCATCAAAATCCTCTTTGCTAAAATATCCAAATCTCTAAAGGAAAGTAGGTTGGTGGTGGTGTGCTGTTTTTTTTTAATTTAAGAGCAAATAATTGTCGAAATTACCTTCTTTAAGATTTGGGGGGCTTTTGCTAGATTTAATGTTCACTGCCTGTTAATATGGGATATGTTCAAAGAATAGGGGGCTACCCTGGACATTTGCCAAGTGGCCACTTATCTCTACCACCTTATGATTATATCTCTGTTATTTCTTTTTAAGGGACAATATGTAGGCTCAAATTAAAATAAACAAAAGCATGAGTATAAATTTAAAAAGGCACTCCTCTCCCATCACTGTTAGGTCTGAGTATCACATCTCAAAAGGAACTGTTATGAACAGCTTAGTTCTTCAATCTTTAGCCTCTTTAATCACACACACATGCACACTTGCAAGTACAGATAAACATAAGCTGGCACAGACACAAACACAGTGCTCGCTTTTAAGAAAATGAGGGAACTACTCTTAAGTATAATTCTGTCTTTGGCTTTCCGAATTTTGCTTTGTTTTGTTCTTCCCTACCCTAAATAATGGACTTCCTTTAGCATGGGTGTATAGGATTCACATTCCTCGTGAATGTGGCCAATGTAGCTAATATTTATTAGGTTGCTTTGTTTAATCATTCTGTTCTTGTTGGTCTTTTGGGCCATTTTTAAGTTTTACAATCCTGCCAAAAATGTCAGTAATAAGACTTAAAAATGTGTAGCTGACATTTTCTTGTTCAGGGGTCCAATCATTCTTGCTTATGTTTTGGTATTTTTAAAAAATATAAAATCTAGACATTAAGAATAGAGATCAATTCAAGAAGGATGAAAGGGGATTGTAGAGAAGGAGGTTTTTATGTTATCTTGGGTAGTGATCAGGCAAGTAAAGAAAAATGAAACTTAACTGAACTGAATCTCTCTCCCAGTGGGGATAGTACATCTGCCCTTTGCTCAGACTTATCTGTAGATACTGGGCTGTAAGTACCAGATGGTCTATGATACTTTGGATTTATTTTATGATTTTCAAAGGTTAGAAAGAATCAGACATTCCTGGCTTCTTCTCTGCTGGACATGAAAGATGTTACAAATTCCCATGGTCCCAGTGAGGGCCAATGACCTTCGGTTCCTCTGGGAGTCCTAGAGGGATATGTGTCCTTGAGAGAGGGCCAGTTTGCCTTTCCAACTATGTTCATTTGGGGAAATATGCTCTTTTTATGAACCCAAATAAAGTACTCAAGCAAATGAAATGAGCAAAAAGGGACCACCAGATCCATTATAAGCTGAATCTTTTGTGTATATAGATAAGATAAAATGGATTACATTATCTTCATGTGTACATTAAATGTCCATTTTTCATATAAATAGTCCTATTAGGTAAGTAATGGGACCTTAGTCCATTAAGTTTTGTGGCTAATATATCCCTCCTCCCTCTGAATCTTGTTTAAAGAAAAACATTTGGTTGGGTTATGTGCAAGATGTACCTTGGGGTAGAAATTTATAGTACTCTCTCACCAGAAATTGCTTCCAAATGCCTCATATCCATATTTGAAATTCCACAGGCAATGATTTCCCTAAATATCAGTCATGTTGCTACATGGCATATTATTTCAATAGACTATATTGAGGACCAGGTAAAGGGAACATGGACAGAATAGAGGAAAACCAATTAGAAGCAGTATGACTAGTGTTTTGACAAGATTACTAATTTTAACAAGATTGCTAATTAACATATTTAAAACTAGACTTTATTAATATTAGAATCCTTAGAGTATTGGCTAGAACTATCATTTTTAAAAATACATTTTATATACAGACATTATATATATGTCTTTGGATTTTCTGTTCCTCTCTCTTTATTCCCAGAAATCCCTTTTATGAGTCTGTGTCTGGCTCATCATTTAGTTATTAGTCAAAGTCACTTCCTTAGGTTAGAAGAGACAATTCTGGGCCAACTGGCAATTTAATTTTAGATTCTACTATTGTATCAATGTTAAATGATCAAAATATGATATTGTTTCATGGTGATTTCTAGAATGGCATTGTTCTTAGGAGACACACATTTGAATATTTAGAAGTGAAAAGATGCCCACAACTCTTAACTGGGTCAAAATAATACAGAGATATAGAGAGATGTACAGCAAATATGACAAAAGTGTTAGCAATTGGTTAAGCAAAGTGAAGGAAACACAGAGTTAAATATACCATTTTCACAGCATTTCTGTAGATTTGATGTGTTTTCTAAATAAACAATGGAAAACAAAATCACAGTAGAGAGGCTCTCCCACTGTGGCTCAGGGTGCTCGTGCCCCTTTCTGTCTATGCCATTAGTTACTCCACAATCCTTAGCAGATCATTAGTATGTTTATGGAAACTTCATCTGCTGTGCCTTCTGGATAGAAAACATGCAGTGTCATTCATTTAAATCATCCCTATATCCCAAATATCTGAAATGGTAAAAAGTTGCTCAATGAATATTTTTTTGAAAATCTCCATCTGTGGCCAGTTTGTATCAACCACCCAACATGTTTTCAAGGTTTTTGTCCTTATCATAGTTGCCACATTGTCAGAAAATGCAAACCTTTTGATGTGAATATACAAAAAAAAAAAACCCTCAGGAGTATGCATACACACAGAGTACTAATCAACAAACATGACCGCCTGGAGCATTGCAGAGCCCACCTTATTTTAAAATAAATCCACTGTTTTGGACTCTCTGTGCTCTTGGTCCCATTCATTGGCATCCACTGGCTCTGACTGAATTTCCTTTAACCGGGTACATTAAAAGCCAACATTTTGTATTGTTGGCAGGACCATTGGAATACTAAGGCAGTTGTGGGGAAAATGGAAGCTCCTATGGCCAGGATCCTCACCTGACCCTAAACTACTTGGTGATGTAACTGGCCTGCTGCTAGGCTACTGCGTCCACACCCATAGGCAATAAACTAGTACTGACTCAGTCACTGTATAAAGAGCTCTGCCCAGTGCTCTGTGTGGAGGCAGAGATGGAGGTGGATTTCGGACCTGCAGACGGCTGGATTCAGATGTGATTCTAGTGCTCAACCTATGGCCTGGAGCATAAAGCTGCGTATAAACCCATTTATCCCAAGAACATTCCATTGCCATTTCTTGGTCTCACTGAATCCATAATAAACTCACCTGGGGCTGAAACCTTCAGGCAAGTCAGCAGTGTTACCAAATATTTACATACTTTCCTAAAAGTTTCAGAAAAATGACACATCATCGCAAACATCTATGCTCAAAACAGGCATGTGTGCAAAACACATCCTCTTTGTCTCATCCGTATTTAGAAAAGTCAAGTAGCACGTGTTCTGTTTCTGCCTTTTAACAGGGAAACCGTGGCCAGTGTCCAACCTTTCTTCCTGATGTTAGCTTATTTTCTGGCTTGAATCATTCAGTTGAATCCAATTTGTGTTTACTTTATTATTTTGGCTATTTTCAGAGTTTTAAGCAAGCATCTTTCCTTTAGACAAGAAATATTTAATTTTTGTCTAGATAATAGATGCAAATGACAAGGCTAATATTAGATATCAAGCCAACTTTGTATAACACACAGGGTGCATACTTTCATGCTTCAAGGTGTTTTGATTTTTGTTGGGCAAAACAGGCATCTAGCATATCAGAGCAAATAATTCCAGTAAATTAAAAGGATTCCTCAACCTAAAAATAATGAGCTTCATGTGTGTAGCCTATTTTTTAGTTAATTGCCCGTAATTTATTCTGCGGAAATACCTTACAGTTTTCCATGATTAAAGGGCACTGTGTTTGACTTGTCGTTGAATTTGTTTGATATTGATATAAATGAGCTATAAAGCATCTCCATGATTGCTTCCTGGATAATATGAATGTATTCTCTTTTCTTACTTGTTCAATGAAGAATGAAATATACCTGATCTTTGGGTTTTGAAGCAAATCTTCTACACTTTAAAAATGAAGGAAAGAGAGAATTAATCAACAAGGAATGTATTTTCACAAAGAAATTAAAACTTCTGTTGGTAGTGAAGCTTATTTATTGTGATGCAAAGTTAATAATGGTACAGGTTTCCATTCTCATCATACACCTGACAGAAATAAACATCTGTCAAAAGAAAAAAATGAATACCAACTGTAAGCCTCTGTTCAACAAAGTGGTCTAATTTATAGTGTCGTATTTACTGAAGCTACTGCTGTTTGCTACAAAAATGGGTAATACGAACAAAAATAAGAATCAATTATTGTTTGCTAATTTAAGAAAATAAATAAAAAAGAAAATACATACTTTTGTTAGGCATTTCAGGTAAAAATAACGTATCTTTACTAAAATGTTCCCCATGAGCCATGTTGCAACCTATTTGTTAGTGATTTTAAGAAGCATTCAGTTCAAGGGTTATAATCCATATGTAATAGTTTTTCCCCCTATAGAACAAGACACAAAGGAAAAATGCCTAGTAGCCTCTAAATGTTAATAAGTTTTGCCTCTGAAAACACTGAGTAGGACACTCCTATTTTCCTTCATTGAGTGACTTTTCCATGTTTCTAGATAAGTCCTTTGAAAAACACTTCTAGAATTTCATACCTGACTACACAGACCTTTTATTCTGTGGAGCTTTTCTCCCTTTATTTCTACCCATGTCTTTATAACTTTTAAATGGCTTTGAAGCTTTTTGTGTTTCCTGGTTCCTTTAACTTACCCCAGTGCAGGGAATCTGAGATGGAGCTGCCCAGCAGAAATATAATGTGAGCCATGGATGTAATGTTAGATTTTCTGGGAACCAAAAAGAAGAATTAAGGAAGTACAGAGAAGAAGTTGATTGAATAAGCTATTTTATTTAACCCAATTTTCCCAATATGATCATTGTGCTTCATTTTTGCAGACTATGTCTTTAAAATCTGATGTACATATTACACTTATAGCACAAACAACGAACTGAATGTTTATGCCCCATGCAATTCATATGTTGAAATCCTAACCCCTAATGTGGTATCCGGAAATAGGGCGGCATTGGAAGGTGCTCAGGTCATGAGGGTGGAGCCCTCGTGAAAGGGACTAGTGTCCTAATAAAAGTCCTCATAGAGCTCTCTCCTCTTTCTGCCCTGTGAGGACACAGCAAGAAGTCAGTAGTCTGAAATCTAGAAGTCAGCTTTCATCAGAACCTCACATCCTGGCATCCTGAGCTCAGACTTCCAGCCCCTGGGGCTGTGAGAAATAAATTTCTGTTGTTTGTAGTAGCAGCCCCACAGGCCTGAGACAGCACATCTCCATTCAAACTGCCACATTTCATGACTTCAAAAGCCACGCATGGCTTGGGGCTGCCATCTTGGGAAGCACAATTATGATGGGCACTAGAATTGGCATCAGAAGCTTTGGGGCTTGTAACTGCCGTCCATCAACCGCTCAGAATGAGTTAACCAAGGCATTTAGCTTATGGGCTGTAGAGTTTAAATCTTTAAAATAAAAAGATCAGGGTAGATGGTCTTAAGTGGGTATTTTAACCCTAAGACTATGATACTATTTACATAATGAACAAACTTTTGCTTTCCGGCTTCCCTGGGGTTGCTCTGAAAACCCATTGCCTATGGCTAAGTAGCTCACATTCCTGCAGTGACCCTCTGTGGAGCAGCTAGCTTGCAAATCAGAGCCTGCAACTGGGTGGGCCTGTCCTGGGGGTTTTCTTACTGGAGGCTCACATCTGAAATCACTGTCTTTCATATTTATGTTTGTTTTTAAATAGCATCTTAATGAATATGGCCAATGCATTCACCGAAGTTTCTTACTGCATTCAGTGTCAGGTGCACTGGCTGGCACTTTCTGAATGTCTCCTTGGGGCTCATAAAGTTCATTTTTACATCTCACATTATCTTCATGTTAAGTGAGACCATCCCAAAGGTATCTTCCTAATCACAAAACATCAGTCATTTTTGCCAGGTTATATTGGATGCAGAAACTTAATTGTACTGATGTAGATCTTAACTGCTTTGCAGGTTCTTAATACTCGGTTGGTCATGGCACGGCTTTCATTATTTCATTCGATCTTCAATGAGGAAATGGAAGGTTGGAAAGATTCAGTAATTTTCTCAAGATCACCCAATTATTGAATTGTGATATTACATAGTGAAGCTAGAACTTGAAATGAGATTTTCTTTCCAATGGAACAGAGGAAGTTCTTGGACACTATGTTATTCTACCTGACTGTCCCTTCGGCTCAGGTGCTTTGGGCAGGTGGATGGACAGGCAGACTAAAGTTAATTCTTCTAGGTCAGCAGTTCTTAACACTGGCAGTGTATTAGAATCATCTGAGGGGCTTTTAAAATATACCAAGGTCCTGGCCCCACCCAAGGTAGCCAGGCCTATTAAATCAGAGTTTCTAAGGTTCATTGGTCTTAAGTAGGAGCTGGACATGATTGCCAAAGCTCCCCAGATAGTCTCAAAGTTGAAAACTATTATTTTAGTCAAAAGCAAACCTACAGAATGGTATTCCCATTCTGCTCTTTAAATGTGTAGGTCTGTACATATAAAGGAGGCAGATGACTAAAATTATTGTATAAATATGGATGTGTGCCAAATAGACTATCTTTGCATTAACATTTTTAAAGTGTAGGGATTGTGTGTGTCTGTGTGCTTAAACTTCAGTTTGTTTTTCTTAAGCATTTGTCTGTCTGTATAGGCATAACCACCACTTTAGGTAACTGTTGATACGTCTATGCTTAATTCTTTTCCAACCCTTCTGTCCCCTTTCCTAAGTGAGTTCTCAGCACTCACTTCCCACCCTTAATTAGGAATTGCATTCGCTTATGAGTAACTGAAAACCTGACTAGTAAACATTTTTACTTAAATCTGTTTTTTTTTCCATAAACAGGAAGCCTGTGGGTAGGAACCCAGATTCCTTTTGTCTTTACACTTGGTTTTACAGGTCCCAAGGTGGCCACTCTTCACTCTGGAATTTTGTCCATGTTCTTAACTGAAAAACGATTTAAAGTATAGTCCCTTGGGAAGCAATGCTTCCTCTCATCTGATTGGTCAGATCTCTGTTCCAGGGACACTAGTTAAAGAGGATTCTGGGCAATGCAGCTTTTAGAAGCTGGGCATCCTGTACCACTCCCCCTAAAAACAACCACAGCAAAACTGGATATGAGAGAAAATTGGATATGAAGGATGAAACAAAGTGTATGCCTTCCCCTCCTTCGGGTATCACGTTTTTATTTCCGTATTCTAGTATTTAACACAATTTATTGTCTATATATTGCCTTTTGCCCCCATAGTGTCAGTATCTGTTTTTCTCACCAATGTCTACACACCACCTACCATACTGTTTGGTACTTAGAAGAAACTTAACAAATGTCTGTTCACTGAAAGTTGATTGACTGAGATTGCAGGGGTGAGAAGAAGTGGCTAAAACCAGAGGAACACAATTTTTTCCTTATCTAATTTAGATCTACTCTATTCCATTTAGTTTACTGACTTTTTAAAATAAAAATGTTTTTATGTGTGTCAGTATTTCAGTGCTACCAGGTTTTAAAGAGTGTTTTATTGTGCTTGCTTTCAATAGAAGTTTTGGAACAAATTACCAACCCAACAAATTACCAACAACAATCCTTTATAGAACAGATTAAGAAAAGGTTTGTTTTCAGAATTCACATGCAATTCAGAGCATTGCATTGAGACTTCCATGAGACAGCACAACATTTAATGAAATATTTTGAACACATACACTATGATATTATCACAGAAATGAAATTTACATAAACCAAAAATATTAATCTGTCATATTGACACTAACTTTAGAAATATTGACTTGAACTTCTCTAGAAACTACATCAAGGTACATAATTTCAGTTTACAAAAATCTAAACTTCACAAAATCCTTTTCATACACCTCTGGCATCTTTGAGTCTAGCTGTCTGAGACCTGCCCCTTCCCATTATGTCCTACAGTTTCCCTCGGGATTCCCTCAGCTCTAATCTCTTTCTTGACCCTTTTTCTCAGATGGCAGGTCATCAGCTAATGCCTTAGAAATTGGCATAGATGGTGCATATGCTGACTCAGCAAAGACAAGGGTAAAAGGTGGTCTTGGAAGAAAAATAAGGTAAAGCATTACACTCCTGCTTCTTTGAAAAATGAATTTTGGCTTACTTTGCAAAGAGTATTGAAGAAATCATGGTACCACATTGTGTCTTTTAGCAGAGATTTTAGAAAGGTCCCTTTTCCTTCGATCAATTATTAAACACAGAGCTTCACCTGAGAGGCAGCCAATTCTTGCTGGCCATGCTTTAAAATCCTCAATTTTTCCTTTTATCAAATGACCTTGGGTAAAGAAAATATCCCCTCTGAGCCTCAGCTGCATTCTTGTAAGACGCAGTACTAAAAACTTGGGAGTCCAGCTGTGGGGATGGACAAATAAGATATAGACGAGATGGCCTTTGCTTATTGGAAAACGAACACTCTCATAATGAGGTCATGTTTAAAACCCTCCAAAGGCTTCCCATTGCTCTCAGAATAAAATCCAACTCTTCTGATCTCTCTCCATGCTCCGAACGCGCCTTGCACTGCTATTCGCATACCCCGTGAGACCGGGAGCACTTGTATTCTTTCCGTCTCATCAGCCTTATTGTTACCACAGTGCGCTCTGTCCAGATGGCTTTGTCCACGAGTTATCCTATGGCTAATTCTCATCAACTCCAGTGAAGTGGCTTCCTTATCCAAGTCCCTGCCAAGACCGTCTCTAACCAAACACCCAGCATGGCACAATGTGAGAGTCCTGTGTCTGTTAGAGATGTATGCATGGCTTCCTCTGCCTACCGTGAAAGGTCCATGCGGGCAGTACTGTCCACCTGGAAGAGAACCTGGTAAATGTAAGTACTAAAGAAAAACTACTCTGAATTCACAACGTCTAGTTAAGACGGGTCTGAGTCTTCTACCCCATGCCTCAGTAAGCACTCCACAGCTGAAACACTCAGCATTTTCTCTACCATTCTGCACTGAGTGAGGAAGGAGGCAGATTGATCCTTTGCTTCTGAATTCATTTTTTTGATGCATGTGCCCTGTTTTGCCCACAACCCCTTTTTTTTTCTTTCATTTGCCCATCACCCCACCCAGCATATTCACTTTGTTAATGTCCTCTCATAAAAACCCCTAGAGGCCCAGCACACTCCTGAGTAAAAATAGGTTCTTCTCAAGCTAGGAATGGGGCTGGTGGAAAGATGTTCGGCCAAGCAGCACCGTGCATGTGAACACGGTTGTGCTCAGAACATGCACCTCCGTTCCACACCTGCTCCCATCCTGCCGTCTCACACGCCGTCTGACCGTCAGGTCTCCGTTCTGCCCATCCTTTTTGGCCCTGCTGATGTCTCTCCTCTTCCCTGTCCATAATCTCCTAAACAAGGCTTTTAATCACAATGGGGTGCTTTGAGGTCTGTTAGCCGGGTTCTCAACATTTTGCCCAACACTCCCTGTGGCTTTGACAAAAAACTTGGCGGCTAAAGCGATATCCGCTCTGAGATACACTGCATGCCCTTTGTCACCATGCTAATGTTTCCATCTAATCACACTCAGGGATGCTTTCTGAAAGAAGGAATGCTTAGGGGAAGACTAATAGTGGCTAAGATCCCAGAGTATCACGAGACGCCTCCCGATAATCACTGACACTGATAATAACTGTTAAAATATGATCATGATAAAAGCAAATGCTTTCTATGTGCCAGGCACTGTCTTAGGCACTTTACATGTATTAACTTACTTAATCCTCATTTTTGCTTTATATGGCTGATTCTGTATCATCCTTATTTTACAAATGAAAAAAACGTAGGCACAGATGGTTAAATGACTAGCCCAGGATTACAAAGCCCTACCAATGGCTGTCCAAGTCACTGCTCTAAGAAATACGGTTTCCAAAGCAGAGAGGTCAGAGGAAATGCACTCCTGCCCAATGGGCGGAAGCTGTATCTGTGAGCACTGGTATCTTCCCTACAGAGAAGGAGGTGGGGGAAGCCTGGGCATAGAATCTGATGGAGAGATTCCAGATTATTTTGTTCTCAATTTGTGGTTAACATTAGAAGCCTGTGTATACCACTGCTTAGCACATGCCAGACCCCGCTAAGCACTTTCAAAACCTAATCAGATTTTAACCCTTCGAGTCACTAAGGCAAGTATTGTATGTGTATATTAAAAATGATTCTCCAACAGCTTAAAATCCTCATGTCATAATCTGGTGAACAGCGGAACTGGACTTCCACTTCAGTGACAAAGAACTTCTAACGGCTATCCTATAGCGCTCCCTCCGTGCTTAGTTCTGAGTTTATCTGGAGGAGGTAAGGTAAGGCATCTGTCACCTTCTTGGCTTATCACTCCCTCCCAAACTTAAGCCCAGACATCCTCTCACCTCTTCCCTTGGGTTACTGGCATAAATTGCATATGATTGTATTTCTCCCCTGCTAAAAAAATTGAACTGAAAACTATTTAAAAGAGAGAAATGAATAAAAGCATTCTATCAAAGCAGGAGTTTTCCATTTCAAAATAACCTAATGGTAAAAAACATCTCATGGAGGTAGAGATGTTAACTTGTTGAGACCAAATTTTACTCAGGATTTTAAAACATTACAGAGTCTTGGCATATTGATAACAAATCTTGCCCAGAAAAGAAATTTTAGAAACACCATTTTGCTTCAGAGTTCCAGTATTAGTCATCTATTAAATATAAATTAATCTAAGGTATATTGCTATTTGGTGAGGATAATATTGAGGGTCTCTTGGGACTTGATAATGGGGGAATCTAGTAATTACAATGTTGCCCATGTGATTATATATTAATGATACCAAAAGAAAAAAAAGAAAAAGCATACTGCAAATTTCCAAACCTATCCAATCTATATAATATATGTATTATATTGAGGGTCTCTTGATTTACCTGGACTCAGGTGTATTGGCTTTATATGTTATTCTTTTCTGAGGTTCCTCATATATTCTCACCAGCCATACCTCTGAAATAATTGAGAAGCAGCAGTGGGCAGCCTTTAAGTAGTAAGTTATCTTTTAAAAGAAGACATAACCCTTATAGCTGGTGGCTCCTTTGAGATATGTCAAAAGGGCTACTTGAAAAATGCCTGCTTTCTGCCAAGTGGGCATCTGCTACCACTGGGCTCAAAGCTGCAGGTGCTGGACCATGCTTTGCAAATCAGAGGCACACAGTAAATGTTTGCTTTTGCTCAGCTGTTTATTTGTACAAGAAATACTCCTAGAAAATTGAGTTTCAAGCTCCAACATTTGACAGTATTCTAGATATCTGTTGCTACAAAATAAACCACTCCAAACATCAGTACTTGAAAACAGTCATTTATTATTATCCCTCATGGTTCTGTGGATTGATCAGGCTCAGCTAGGCAGTTCCCACAGTGATTCTCCCACGTAGTTGCCATTACATAGTGACCAGGACAGCAGTCATCTCAAAGAGCCACCTCTCTCAGTTGGGAAGGACGTCTCAGGTGGCTTACAGTTTGTCTGGAGTTGCTGGTTATTGGGCAGAAGCTTAACTGAGGCTGCCTGGTCTTTCATGGGGCTCGGACTTCTCCCAGCAAAGCATTTTAGATCTCCAAGACTATGACCTTGTCAGTTCCAAGGGGTTCTAGCAGATTTGAAGGCTTAGTAGGTCCTGTTCTCAAAAGTCCCAGAATGCTATTTCTGCTACATTTCATCAGTCTGTCAGGTCACTACAGATAGTATAGCTTCAAGAGGATGGGAGCCTCTACCTCTTAACAGGAGGAGCAGCAAAGAACGTGTGGCCATCCCTCACCTCTACGCTGTGCCTCTCTCTGCACGCCAACAGCGTCGCACCACTGCCCCGTGGGCCTATGGAAGTTATGGCACTATTGCCCTTGAGCTGAGATGAAGCCACCTCATCTTTCTCAGCAAATAATGTTAGGAATTTTATATTGGTGAAGGAAAATGAGATGAAGATGCTTTAGAATATCATATTTGAGATGGAGGCACAAAAGCTTGTAATCTTTTTTAAACTTATTAAAAAGAACAAGTTTTGCTTTAGAATCGATTTCAATTTATAGAAAAGTTGCAAAGATAGAACAAAGAGTTCGCATATAGCCCATTTCTGTCTCCTTTCCATACTGTCTGGTTTGCAAGAAGTCACTATGTGCAGCCCTCACTTAAGGCGTGGACAATTAAGCTTCATCTTTTTAAGGGAAAGTAAATTATTAGAATTCTCTGCACAGAAAGTTCGCCTATTCTCCCCAGTTTGTTTATGCAGTCACTGTATCCGTGTATCCTGTGGATTTGATTTTATACTTTAGATTATGTCCAGTACCACTTTGTCCTGTTGCTCCAATCTACCAGCTTTGGCCAGTGGGAACTTTTGAAGGTGGCCCCCATGTCCCTTTGACATAGTCCCATAATGTGAGTTTTTTTAATTACTGTTTTTTTTTTTTGTTTTTTTTTTTGCTTTTTGAGCACTTCCTTACTCTCTGGCCCTGCAAGACTCTTAGGCTCATTTTGAGTATTTCTTGTTCAGTCTTAGAATCAGCCATTTCCTGAGAAGCCACAGTTCCTCTTACGGGAGAATATAATTAGAACCCGAATCCAGGCACCAGATGAGCTCAGTGCTGTGAGTGCACTGCTGATTCTGATATACATATATACACAATCATTTATACAAATTTCCAGACCTATTTACCTGTATGCATATTAAGCTAAACAAGAGTTCATGATAATGACTCCAACTCGTATCTATTACTACGTGGGTCATTCTAGCCTTCTCCTTTCCTGTCTGTAATTTCCCACTCCAACAATGAGAGACCAGGTTCCCTTCTCTGCCATGTGTTTACTTAATCGTTCAGTTCCTGGACTGTGGTTCCAGTATTATTAGCTGCCATCCCCATGGGAAACACCATTACCAACTATGGTGATCATATTTGATTCCTTTTGCTCTTAGTCTTATAGACCCTCAATTCCAAAGTCACTTAGATCAGTACCTTTCCTCATCAGTGAGTTTGTTTTCTATATTTGTAATACACTTAGATTATTTTGTCACAGTCTGCATTTCATCCGGAGATCCCTTGGCTTCTTAGATACTTTATTTTCACTTTGCATATATTAAATTCACTCTTTGTGCTGTGAAGTCCTAAGGGTTTGACACACACACAGTGTCATGTATCTACCATTATAGCATTATACAGAATAGTTTCACCTCTGTAAAAAAAAAAAGACATAATAAAGCTGTTCTTCATCTATTCCATCACCCCTCTTTCCAACCTTTGGCAAGAACCAATCAGTCTACCATCTCTCTAGTTTTGCACTTTCCAGAATATTATATGAATTGAATCATACAGTGTATGTAGCTTGTAAAGATTAGTTGGCTCGTGAATTTTGAAGGTAAAAATTAAGGAAACAAGGGAAATGGAGAGCTGGTGTATTCTTAAAACCACATGCAGTAAAAAGGATGACAGAAATAAATTTTTAAGGAAAACCAGGCATTTGACTTTCCAATGAAGTATGATAAACATGTAGAAAGGTGCCAAATGATAAGACTTAAGGCTATGGTATTGGAGAAAGGAGAGACAGATCAATAGAACAAATTAGAAAGTCCAGAAATAGACACACATTATGGTCAATTGATTTTTGAATTAAAGGGAGATAGGATAGTCTTTTAAACAAATTATGCTAGAATATAAAAAGACAAAGAGTTCTGATCCATGTTTTGCACCCTATACAAAAATTAACTTAAAGTGGATCACAGATTAAAAACCTAAAACCACAGCACTTCCAGGAAAAAAAAAAAACATAGGAGAAAATCTCTGTAACCCTGGGTTAGGCAAAGATTCTTAGATATGACATCAAAGCACAATTCCTAAAATTATAAAGTCTTGACAATTGGATTTCACCAAAATTGAGAAGTTTAGCTCTTCCACAAAGTTAGGAGAATGATAAGGCAGACCACGGATATGAGAAAATATTTGCAAAACTCATACCTGATAAAAAACTTTGATGCAGAATATATAAAGAACGCTCAAAACTCAACAGTAAGGAAATAGAACACTCAATTAGAAAATGGGAAAAATACTTACTGGACATTTCACTAAAAAAAGATGGAAGAACGGCAAAGGAGGGCATAAAATCTGCTCATTATCCTTAGTGATGAGCAAAATGCAAATTAAATCCACAATGAGATACTAACACCACACCCAATATAATGGAAAAAGAGAAAAAGAAAAACAAAGAAAAACAAAGAAAAATCAGCCTGGCCCTCCCAAGAGGCAGAGCACCTGGGACACTGATTCTTGCTGGTGACACTACAAACTGGCACAGACACACCCGCTTTGGAAACAGGCGGTTTCTTACAATGGTAAACATACAGTTAGCATTTGATCCAGCATTTCCCCTCCTGCTTATTTATTGAGGAGATACAAAAATGTATGCTCACATCGAAACATACAGAAATGTTTATGGTGATTTTATTCATAATCTCCATAAACTGGAAACTGTCCCTCACCTGGAGAATGCATAGAAAGCTGTGATACCTTCATGCAATGGAATAATATTCAAATACGTAAAAAAAAAAAGCAAATGATTGATACATGCAGCAACATGTGTTAATACCAAATGCAGTATGCAGGGTGAAGGAAGCTAGGCTCAAAGGCCACATCCGTATGATGCCATTTATATGCACATTTGTAAAGGAAAATGATAGGGGGGAAACCAGATGAGTGGTGGCCTGGGTTGACCTGATTAGTGGAGGGAAGGATTGGCTACAGAAGGGGAACACAAAGGGATATGTTTTGGGTGATAAACATTTTTTGGATCATGGCTGTGGTGGTGGATATGTGATTCTATGCATCCATCAAAACCCATAGAACTGGTGCCCCACAGAGTGAATTTTACTTTATATCCATAAGAAAAAACAGCCAACAATCAGGCTGTGACAGAAGCTAACCAGTAGACTGACATATGACTCTAGTTCCCTGTTCCCAAGTTCCAAGCGCTTTAATATCTTTCAAAGCTTCATCAATGGGGTCCGTGGGGGTTGAGGTGAGTTTGTAGGGGAAGAGCCAGCATTGAGGCTGCCAGTCTTAAAAGGGTCCTAGGCCACATATTTTGCAAATCAACCCAAATCCACTCTGGCTGTGGACTCCTCCATTTTTGTTTGCTTGTTTGCCTAAAGGAGAGAAATCTTCACTTTGCTGCGCTCCATATTTGTTAAATTCCCATCTTTACCAGGTCAAGACTCATTCGTAGAGGGTCCTGACTGCCGCTGGATACCAAATGGTGACTCTCAAAATGTCTTCAGAAAAATGCACTTCTTTGCCCCACTCCTTTGTCTTATCACTGGGCTCCTGACAGAATTTTGTCAGGTAGAGGTGCATAAACATCTGGACATTCTGAGACTCAGTATGCCTGAAATAAAAACTCATGGACATGTCCCTGTGGAAGTAGGTCCCCACCTTCTGGTCGGATACCCTCTCAGCATCATTTGACAGATGGATAGAAGATAATCACAACAATTAGCATACATCACAGTCTACAGCTTCC